>NC_083340.1:124160735-124760735 GCF_019175385.1 Lycium barbarum | reverse complement strand
TATGAATACTTCCTTTTCTGAATGAAAAATCACCTATTTAACTGAGATCAAATCTGTGGCCTTATGCCCAACATATGTGTTGTGGCATCAGGCCCAAGTATGCGTATACATAACTGTGGCATTAGGCCTAAAACATAGTTGTTCCACATTAAACAATTTATATAAAAAAAACTAAGAATCATGTTGGAAAGTACAACACCGACATACTGAGCAATGACTCACTAAGACATAAATTCATGAACTGATTATGAGATTTGAAGCTTTAACCATTTATAAACATGTTGAGTATTCTAGACTGAGATTCATGGGTATCAAACACAAGTATATATTGATTACGTACTGAGCTCACAACGTTCGGAATGAAAGACATGAACGAATTACGAAACTGAGAAAAGAAGTTCTGCAACTATTCAAGGAACTAAGCTTAACTGTATTTCTGAGGCAATTCATAATGTTGTAAAAGAACGTGGCGTAGAGAGAATCATTAACATTCTGAAACGTATAGAGTTAGCCTCACATACCTGTAATTTCTCCAATCTAACGAACTAAACTGCTTCTCGGATGAAGATCACCCAAACTCTAGCTTTGAATTGCTTGAGAAGGATTTACCTTGGAAATTCTATGTTTTGGTTGAAGAATCATGTTACGAAACATGAATTAATGTTAGAATTTCTTAGGAATTGTTAGAGAGATATTATCTGACGTTGGAGGATGAGGAGAGGAGAAACACAGCTGCTTAGAGCTTTAGAACGAAGTTGGAAAGTAAAAAATGACATAAAATCATCTAAGGGTCACTTTTAAAGGCCTGGGACGAAGTGCCCGTTAGCGAGCTCCAAAGAGCGCTCACCCCTCGCTCAGGACCTAGCTGAGAGAGATCCAGGGTTCGCTCAAACCTCGCTTTTTCCCTCGCTCAGTGAGCTCCTAGCTCGCTTTGGCGCCTGTCGAGCACGCTTCAGGAAAATGTGCATAACCTTCTGTACAAAGCTCTGTTTTGGCTCCACAATATATTGTTGGATATATTTCAAAGGGCTACAACTTTCATGTTTTATGTTTTCTAAATTCCTATCAGATTTTCACGAAATCAGGCTAGAAGATAGACCTTTCATAAACTTAGTCGATTCTAACGAATCTTATGCACCTCACTATCCGTCTTGATTCCAAAACAACTATTTCCACCCAAACTCATCTCGATGCAACTTCATATGGCTAAACTGTCGCGTTAACAATAATTTAAAACATTCACACCTAATCGATATTTACATCTATGGCGCGCACATACACATTAAGGAAACTCCATTAGACATGGCTTCATAGACTCCCTATGACACTTGAACCGAGTGCTCTGATACAAAGCTTTTCAAGCCACAAACCTAGGCCGGGAGGTAATATGGCACCTGGTGCCACTACATGTGACCGAGTGAACCAGCTGGATAGCTGAATCAACATATGATAATAGAACATACTGAATGCGAAAATAAAACTAACACAGGCTAATGTACCAAAAGTTTGACTGTATAAATCACTGAATGTGGAATTACTGAGCAAAGTCTGAACATAACAAAGTTTCCAATCATGGCTAACATAAAAAGCATGCGACTCTGACTGACTGCTACTCTAGTTTATGAAGCCTCTAAAGAGTACTGAAAGTTTACCGGGACAAGGCCCCGACATACTTGTCTATCTAAAATACTAAAAACATGAGTGTAATAAGGATAACACCCCGAAAGAACTAGGGCTCACCTTGCAGCTGATACAAGAATCCTAGCGAGCCGATCCGTAGTCCTGTAAATCAATACCTGCATCGTGAAATTCAAGCCACGGGCAAAAGGGACGTCAGTATATTTGAATTGTATTGGTATGTAAAACAACTGAACGAAAGAATTGTAAGTGCGGTGCTGGGGAAAGGACAGCCCAAATCAATAAACATGTATATATAATCTGAAACTAATAGCCGATACATGATAACTGAAGTGAACAAAGAAGTAAGGATATGAATACTTCCTGTTCTGAATGAAGAATCACCTGTTTAACTGAGATTAAAATCCGTGGCCTCAGGCCCAATATATGTGCACAAATCTGTGGCCTCGGGCCCAAGTTTACGTATACATAAATGTGTCCTTAGGCCCAAAACACAAGTGTTCCACATTAAACAATTTATATAAAAGAACTGAGAATTATGCTTAAAAGTACAACACTGACATACTGAGCAATGACTCACTGAGACATATATTCATGAACTGATTATGAGATCTGAAGCTTTAACCATTTATAAATATGCTGAGTATTCTGGATTGAGACTCATGGGTATCAAACACAATTTTATATTGATTACGTACTCAGCTCACAACGTTCAGAATGACAGTCATGACCGAATTACGAAACTAGAGAAAAGAGGTTCTGCAACTATTCAAGGAACTAAGCTTAACTATATTTCTGAGGCAATTCGTAACGTTGTAAAAGAAAGCAGCGTAGAGAGAATCATTAGCATTCCCAAACATAGAGAGTTAGCCTCACATACGTGCAATCGCTCCGGTCTAACGAATTAAACTGCTTCTCTAACGAAGAACACCCAAACTCTAGCTTTGAATAGCTTGAGAAGGATTTACCTTGGAAATCCTATGTTTTGGTTGAAGAATCATGTTACTAAACATGAATTAATGTTAGAATTTCATAGGAATTATTAGAGAGATCTTATCTAAAGTTGGAGGATAAGGAGAGGAGAGGAGAGAAACGGCTGCTTAAGCCTTAGAACGAAGTTGGAAAGTAAAAAATGACATAAAATTGTCTAAGGGTCGCTTTTATAGGCCTGGGGCGAAGTACCTCTTGGCTAGCTGAGCGAGCTCCAAAGAGAGATCATCCCTCGCTCTGGACTGCGTTGAGCAAGCTTTAGGACTAGCTCAAACCTCGCTTTTTCTCTTGCTCACCGAGCTCCCAGTTCGCTTTGGCGCCTGTCGAGCACGCTTCAGCAAAATGTGCATAACATTTCGTACAGAGCTCTGTTTTGGCTCCACAATATATCTTTGGAAATGTATTTCAAAATGCTACAATTTTCATGGTTTAAGTTTTCTCAAATTCCTAACAGATGTTCAGGAAATCAGGATGGAATATAGACCTTTCATAAACTTAGTCGATTCTATCGAATCTTATGCACCTCACTATCCGTTTTGAATCCAAAAAAACTATTTGCACCCAAACTCATCCCGATGGGACTTCATATGGCTAAAATGTCACGTTAACACTCATTTAATACATTCATACCTAATCTGGATTTACGGAGTGTTACACGGACAATCCCTCATAGATGCGAGATCGCACCTGCATAAGAAAGTCCACTGGGACGAATCCCACTTAAAATATCTAAAGGCGCAGGTGCGGTGAGAATCCACATATGCGGTCCCACACCTGTGGAAAATACACTACAGGTGCGGAACTTTCCTTGACAGTCCATCACCGAGCCTGCGGGCCAACATCTGCAGATACAGAACCGCAGGTAAGGCGCACCATAAAACTAGAAAAATCTGATTTTCACCAAATTCAACCCCAAACCCGAAACTCATCCGAAACCTCCCGAAAACAAATCAAACATGCTACGACCTCACTCGTGCCCTCAGAATTCCCAAAAGAGGTCATCTTGACCTGGTCAATCCCAAAGGCCCAAAACAAGATTTCCAACTAAAAGACCAAAAAAAACCCTGAGTGCCTCAGGAACCGAACCAACCACCTTACCAAGTTCTGATGACCTTCCAGACCTAATGGAACCGACGAAATCCCCGAAAAGACTCATCTACCCAAAGTCAACTGTTGGTCAACACTTTTTCACTCATTCGACTTACAAGTTCCTAAATTCCTCAAAACCAACCAAGATTCATTTGATTACCTCGGGAACAGCACTACTCATCCCCATGAGTAAAATACACTCTACAGAAGTTAGGGAAAGGGTCAACAGGGTTAAAAGGGGTAAAATACCTAAAACGACCAGACGGTTCGTTAAAAAAAAACTCCTCACACCAATTATAAAAATCTTTTTTTTGTTCCTTAGTTTTCCCCTCAATTGCATTCTCTATGCCTCTCACTTTGGAGATCATAAGTTGCATTTTCTATTCCTCTCTCTATGAAGAGCATCCTTGATCTTATCGACATTCTGAAAGATTAAATTGTTGATGGTAGCAATAGATCCAAGAGAAAGCTTTGTGGTGGGAACTTTAAATTGGGAATACAATTGTCACCAGCGATCCACTAGAACTAGTACTGGCGAAAGAGTTGCTAGTTCTGATGGATCGCTGCTGATTATTGGATTCTCGATTTTGGTTAATAAAGTTCCCACCGCGCAACTCTTTTTGGATCTATTGCTACCGTCAATAATTTAATCTCTCCCGCCATCGATAAGACCAAGGCAGCTCTTTTATCAAATACCACATAATTGTTAGACCGCAAGTATATGATTAACTTCATGTTTGTTTCCTTTGTTACTCTTTCAGACAAATTATTTGATTTAAGTATAATGCATTGAAGATATAAGAATATATTTACACCAAGGTTACTTATTAAATAGTTAAGAAATACTTTGTACAAAATCTTAAGTTGAATTGTCTTTAATGGTAAATTTGGTCTTTTTGTATATATGAGAAGCTTAATTATATTAACTCAGTTTGTAGACATTCAATTATCATCCTTACTCCTCTTTCCACAGAACAAAAAGTATAGAATCGACTTAAGGGTGAGCCGGTAAAGCAAGGGCTTTAGGTCCCAAATGTTTTAAGGCCTCACTTTTTACTAGTAATAGGTTTGTCTATTGATTGTCCTTTTAAAAAGTTGAGTGTATAATGAAAAAAAGATTGTTTTCTATTAAAATATATTTCAACAATAAGAATCATATGAAAATAAAAATAATTGAGAATCTGAAAAGATATTAGATGATGAGCATCTAAAAAGGTATTGTCTTAACCTTGAAAATTCCTTAAACCATAATAATATGCAGGCACTCTGATATTGATGATTTAGATTTATTTTCTGAAGTAAAAGGGTTTAACAAATTATCACAAGTAGAAGATAATCTCTAATCGATAAACTCAATTAGATATATGACTTTATTCTTTTTTCAAATGTCTATATTACTTATAAAATCATGTTAACAAACCGTGTAAAAGTTGTCTCTGCAGAAAGAAGTTTTCAAAACTAAACTTGATAAGATCTTACCTAAGATCGACAGTGTCTCAAGAGATATTTAATGAATTAACAATCTATTAATTGAAAAAGAATTATTAGAAACATACCAATAAAAAAATTATTAATAACTTTGCATCTCAAAAGATAGAAAGTAGACGTCTAATATAAAAATATATGAAGTTTCTATTTCTTTTTTTTTTTTTTTAAGAAAAGCTTAAGACCTTTCGTTAAAATTTTGCTTTAGGCCCCCCAATTTTTTTGAGCCGTCCCAAAAGTTTATATAAAGCGGGTACACTTTGCAAATATAGGTTTAATGTATTTTAATTTTTTTATGATTAAAATATAGGTTATGAGAATATGAATTATTTTAATAAAGAATTTCTCACGTGGCATATAGATAGTGGCACATGTCATTTTCCGGCGCCGGAAATTTAATTTTTTGATGATATATTTTCTGGATAACTAACACATAGTTTATTGACTTTACTGTTACAATTAGCTTTATGACTTTAGTGTTACAAATAGCGAGTTTAGTGTTACAAGTGCGTTTAGTAACGACTTTACTGTTGTTTTTTTTTTTTTTTTTTTGACTTTAGTGTTACTAAGAGTAAGTCTAGTGACTATCAGTAAAATTAACCCAAAAAATTAGTAAGAATAACATTCTACTTTTTGTGATAAAGAACGAGGTAAGATACACGTCTAAATAATCATCCATTTCCACTTGACAACATTCGCAATCATGGATAAGCAGAATGCAACACTCAGTGGATAATCGGAAATCGACACATGTCTTCAGAAGTAGGCAATATTGTCCTTTTAACTCTGTTATTTTATATTGTAGTAGTACACAAGTTTTAAGTTCCAAAACTAGTGTCCTGGACTTCAATTTTTATAACTTAAAATTTCTGAATTTTATTTTTTACTTCTATAAGTTCAAATTTTAAGATACTATGCTAGACTTTTTTCGTGTTTTAGCTGGGAGTATTTTTGTCCAAAATTTTCTACATTAAAACATGATTATTTTTCAATTTCTTTATGATTGTTGAATAGTTTTCAATTACATTCAAAAAGTGACCAACCGGCACTATTTCTACCATAGTGATTGAATATACTAATTTTCTTTTAGTATTAGCTCGTCATAATTTAACATCTATTGCAAGAAAATTTCTAATAGTAAATCGTTAACTAAACTATTGAGTCAAATAATTTAACCTATTAAAATTAGTATTCTAGATTAGAAAGTAAGGATCGAGTTTGGGAGTCCGCAACTTTTGTAGTACAAAAATAAAGGTTAAATCAAAATAGCACTAAAAAAAAAACTAGGTTTCACGCACGAATTTTGTGCGTGAAAGGACCAAACTGTAAAGTTAAAACTTTGGTCCTTTCACGCACAGATTCTGTGCGTGAAAAAGACTACCTTTTTGTTTTTCTTTTTTAAGCTATCAAAATCACGTTTTTTCCATACTTTGGGCAAAAATTAGTCATGTTTCAAAATCCCGAAATATCAATATTTTATATAGAACTTAATATCTTTTTTTTTGCGTACAATAATGTCGGCTCATTACATCAAGTATACCTAAACGTTTGGATCGTCGTTTTAGGGGTTGTAAAGCGCCCCGAAGTAAGTTTTGTTTGTTTGGAAACTTGTCATCTTTAGATCTAAGTGTCATATTTTATAGGGTTTTGATTTAAGTGTTTTATTATTTAGTCAAATCGAATGTACAAATAAAAATATTATATTAAAAAATAATTCATCCAATACGAGAGGTTCAACCAAGGTATAATATATCTCATTCGATGCTCCCACCAAGGTTTGATCCCATGTTGCTGGCATAAAAAAGAAGCTAGTAAAAAAGAGAGGCTAAACCACCAAGCTAAATTGGTGAAAGCAACAAAATAGAGAATTTTTATTTTTTATAATGTTCACTAATGCTATCTAACTCGTTTTCATAAATTGAATTTCGAACCTCGAAATTGACATTCAAACATCATCACCACGGGATTTCCATCTTGAAATCTACTTTTTATCATCAGATTTTCACCAAGCAAGAATGAAAATTGTGCACTAATTTGGGGAAAAATTCAAATTGAATGGGATAATGGGCGTTTTTTGAAAAATCGGTTCTGCCAAACTGCCTTTTGGCGTTTGCCCGGCTAGATCTCGAAAAAATACCCTGAGTCAAAAAAAAAATCGCGTAAATCGGACACCCGAGAGCAAAGTTATGACCATTTAAAGTTTCAACAATTTACAACTAGTTTTCTACCTATGCTCATGTCCTTATTTTTTATTTACGTCAAATCTTCTATGATACATAAATTAATTAGGGTCATGCCACATGGTTTGGAGCTAATCAAATTTAACATTTAACATGGGAATATATCAAAACATTTCGTCCCATTGTAAACATAATTCAACATTTGTTTCCATTAGCAATCATAAAAATGCAAATTTGTCTCCCTCTAGTTGGATAATTTTCAATGTATATACCTCATATGTATGGGCAACATATTTTTTGGCCTCTCATTTTTTGGCATCTTGTGTGGGCAACAAGACCGTGGTAATGCGTGCAAGTACGTCTCGTGGTGGCAGAATGTCTCGGAGTAAAAGAGCCTCTCGTCTTGAAATTTTATTTTGAATATTTTGTTATTGTAAAAAATGATGTACTACTTAATGCAATGAATTATTTTGAACCTCTCGTATTGGATGAATTTTTTTTTTAATATAATATTTTTATTTGTACATTCGACTTGACTAAATAATAAAACCCTTAAATCAAAACCCTATAAAATATGACAATTAGATCTAAAGGTGACAAGTTTTCCAAACAAACAAAACTTACTTCAGGACACTTTACAACCCCTAAAACGACGATCCAAACGTTTAGGTATACTTGATGTAATGAGCCGACGTTATTGTACGCAAAAAAAAAAGATATTAAGTTCTATATAAAATATTGATATTTCGAGATTTTGAAACATGACTAATCTTTGTCCAAAGTATGGAAAAAACGTGATTTTGATAGCTTAAAAAAAGAAAAAAAAAAGGTAGCCTCTTTCACGCACAGAATCTATGCGTGAAAGAACCAAAGTTTTAACTTTACAATTTGGTCCTTTCATGCACAAAATTCGTGCGTGAAACTTATTCCTTTTTTTTTTTTTAGTGCTATTTTGGTTCAACTTTTTTTTTTTTTGGTACTACAAAAGTCGCGGACTCTCGAGTTTGGCTTACAAATGGATGCAAATAGAGATAAGGAAAAAACTTTGTGATTTATATAAATTTGACTGAACAAATAAAGAAAGGAAATAATTTAGCCATGTAAAGAATTTGAATTTCTAAACCAGGTTTATGTTTTGGTAGGTTATTAAGTTAGGTTGGGTCAAACTTTAATGTGATGCGATCTAATTATAAAACAATAAGTAAGTTATTTTCAAGCTTCCCAATCTCATAGTTTTGGATTCGCTCACGACCCAAATTTCAAAGCAGTGAAGACACTTACGCCCACCTGGTAAGCGAACCATCTACAACCGATTAAGCCAATTCAAAGTAGAGTATCCGGAAGAAGTAAATAAAGCCATTACAAAGTCATAATAGTCATATAATCATAAATATACGTACAGCCACCCAAAACCTGGTTTCACAAGTGCAAGAACTACTAGAATAAGAAGTCCAAGTCTAAATAATCATCCCTAATATATTGTCTAAGAATGAAAAAGATAGGAATAAAGTAAAAGAAAGGGGATCCGGTGCCGCATCATGCTCAACTAGTACAAGGGATGGACTCTGCACATAAAAAGGTGCAGCAGGTGTAGAGTGAGTACGAAAAATTAACGTGTACTCAGCATCATCATTGACCGACCCTAAATTAAAACGGTGATGAGAGTTGGTCTTCCAAATGCTTGCTTTCACACATATCCGCTATTAGTTTAAAAAGGCATACTTTCAATCTAACGAGTAAAATATGAGAATTTTCACCTAATTCAACAAATATTCAATTACATAATCAAGTGAGACCAATACATTTCAACCGATCCTTCAATATGATCCTTCAATAAGTCAGCAGTGAGGAATGAATGAATGATATGATATTATAGGCAAATGCATATGCAAAGCGGTCTACACACGCTTCGTAATATGGAATATGTGACACATGGGGTACTCGTGAAGTCCATACACCATACGAAGCCAAATCCCACCGGGTTCTCAGCCATTTAGGTTTCGTCTCAACACTTATCTAATTCGGCTCTTATCATCCGCATCACTCCGTCCGGAACCATTTTCCATTAGATATTACATATGTATCCTCAAGTGTAATAAGCATGAGATACCATACGAAATCATGAATATGACATTATGCAACAAGGCTATAAAGTAAAAAGGCTTAATTTAGCTCTTTTTTATCCTTAAACGAATATTATGGAGCGATGAGAATATATAATCAAGAAGTAAGAAAGGCATATAGTATAAAAGAATCAAATAAGAGATTCATATCTCATCTCACGATTCACGTCAATCGATCCACGCTATCAGCCAATGCTTACATGCTTTGGCATTCAAACAAGGAAAGTAAACAATTCAATACTAAACAACTTCCCGAATCATGGCACCGGTACTCAATACAAGTGCTCATCACCTCACTAGTACGGGACCCCTTATTTACCCACAGCTCCCTCTTTATTAGTCAATTTACCAACCTCACACTTTAAATAGAGTCAAGTAAAGTTCCAACTTGCCTATTTTGAAGTCCGAAACTCACAACGAAGTTTTGCCCTTTCTTAGAGCTTCCGAACAATCCCAATATGTTCACATACAAATTCTACATTAGCATATGAGTCTGTAGACACCCATATTGTTATGGTATAATTTTGGACCCAAAACGTCACTAAAAAAAGGTAATCCCAAGCCCCGGAGGGAAAAACTGTAAAAATCGCCCTAAAATAAGTTTACTCATAGCCCATAGTCTAAATCTATAAAATGATTCATATCCCACTTCAAATCGGCTTCTAATTAGAAGAATTACACATTTTCAACTTAAAGCTTTGAAATCTCAATTTTCCAACCCATATCATAATTTCAAAGACGAAATGCTGCAAGAATCGAAGATAGAATGATAAAAGGGAGATTAGAATCTTAGCCCCACGATGAATCTTAAAAAAGCCTTCAAAAATCCTCCAAAAACGATGTGTCTTGCTCAAAATATGATATGAAATGTCAAATCCCAATTTTGGATATAAATATTGCAAGGAACAGTCCCTTCTTTGGACTCGCGGGACCTCCCACATGACCGCGAAGACCAAAACCCAACCCCACCAACACTTGCCTTTTGTGAACGCGACCTGGCCCACCGCAATCGATATCCCCATCGAACGCATAGAATAAAACCAGCAACTGAACACCAGAGTTTTTTGGTGTTATCCAAACTTGAAATGACCCGAAACACATCCGGGACTCCCGGGACACAAACCAAATATCCATTTTAGTCATAAGACACGCTACAAACCTGCTCGAGCACTCAAAATACTCATATGGGATCGTCTTGACCCAATGTTGACCATAGTCAACTCCAAATCATCACAAAAGCTAATTTCTCAACTAAGAGTCCAAAACACACCTGAGCCCGTCGAGATCCGTTCTGACTATCCAACTACATCATAAATCACGTTTTGGACCTAACGGAACTATCCAAACTCGCTACCCCAGATGTTGACTTTGGTCGACCATTCTCATTTCTTAATTTAAGGAGTTCCAAAATATCTTTTCTTTTTTGAAACTCACTGATTGCCTCAGAAATCATGTCACCCATCCCCGCAAGTCAAAAACATCATTTTAAAGCTACGGTAAGGGTCATTTAGGGAATAAGAGATAAAAATGTCGAAACAACCTAACAGGTAACTACATGCCACGTCTCCTCAGAGCACCTATAAAATCCTCCTCTTTGTTCCTTTGTTTCCCCCCAACAATTGCATTCTCTACTTACAATTCCTCCGTCTTGGAGCTCATGTCACATCTTTGTTTTTTTTTAAGAAAAAAAAAATCTCATAAATGGTGCAAATTACCTAGTACCTACAAATTGTCCTAAAAAATTGCCCAAAAATCTCTCTCTCTCGCAATGAGATTTACGACGAGGATGAAGAATATGCTAAATGGAATCGACATGTCTCTGGACAGGCTAGGGGGTACCATTAATTGGAGTCATTTTCAAACATGTGGCAGCTTCTTTTGCCAACTAGTTGCACCACAAATTTCCTGTAACCCTGAAAGAAATTCTATAATTGTGAAATTAGACGGTGGCTTTCAATAGGCTCCTATCTATGAACTTTCTTAGTTTGTGTAAATGCATTTAAAAGAAAAGGGTCCAGCTAAATTGAACATTGCCTCCTGAGATACTATATACTTTTATCCAGAGGCTTTTGATGATAATTTTTAAATTTTTGGTTTTGATCCTGCCTCTGTACTTCACTTCTATTCTACCTTTTTTTCAATTTACATCTCTTTTAATTTAACTCTGATCTCCCAATTTTTCATGTTATTAGCTGCTTGAGCACTTTCGGTAAAGTTTCTTACATAAATCTTTAAGCACTTTACTAGCTCTTACGTAAATAATTTCACCCGAATGAACTTTGGTGGTTGGTTCTTCACAAATGAATTGTTGTATTACTTAAACATTGTCAATTCAACTCAATATTCGCCACCCCAAAGAAGGAGAAATCTTCGTTATTACATCCCAAAGCCCTTCAAAATTGTTTCTCTAAGTGCAGTGTGTTGGCCTCCAAATTTTTTCCTAACACATAGCCGTCCAAGGACTTGAAGCGCATCTCTTATCGTATTGAATGTACGAAGTTATTGTTATTATACCGTGAATAAATGATATATCCGAACTAGAATAAGAAGTGTTAAATCTAAAATAAAGGTGTCTTGTGAAGTCAAGGTCAAGAGTCAATTGGCTTAGTTTGGGAGATGGCTAAGTTCTTTAGACTATACCTGATATCAATTGCAGAGGTCGTTTGGTTCGTGGGATAAGGGTTAATAATCCTGGATAAAATGTGGGATTACTTAAGCTCGTGTTTGGTTGAAAATATAGACATTTGTAATATTATGAGGATGATTATTCGAAACACAAGCTATGCATAGAGGAGGTTAGACATCATTAATCCTCTCGTAAATGTATTTATCTAGGCTATTGGTAAGGGTAGGGAGAGCTAAGAGCAGTGTAGTCAACAGTCAGTTCCTGTACAACCGTCTAGACACAAAGGGAAATCACAAAACACGTGCATCACACGTCGTGACTCGTGATCATCTATTCATGCTTCCCTAGAAGTACTGCTGTTCGAGTTGGTGGCAACTTGTACTAATAAAGAAATAATATGTTCACAGTGAACAAACCTGATTATTACAAATATAGTGATTATTACAAATATAGTGATTATCAGCCTACTAATAGTATCTATTTGTTCATAATAAACAGAGTTCCTTCATGGATTTAATTAGATGATGCAAAAGAAATCATCTACTGATGAAAAATATTTGTTAAAAGTAAGAAACTTAGAGATCTCGCTCATAAGACTCAATCAAAAATTGTTAGTTCTAGTTTTGCGGATAAAGATATCTTAGCACTTAAAAGTCTTATACCATCATTTCCTTTCTCTTTTGTTTTCTTTCATTGATGTGAACAGCCGTTTTGCTGTTTGCATAATCAAGAAACCTGATGCATTTCATGCAGGTTGCTTGGGGGAAGAAACCAGATGTGATACCTTTGCATTCAAGCTTAAACCTAGGTTATTATGCTCCTATCGTGCCTTCCACGAACCAGTATATAATTAGAATAATTCAAATATATCTGTGTACCACACTGTGTCGTAGACCACATTTGCCGACAAGACAGTTAAATTGGTTAATTCCCTTGTCCTCTAAATAAATAACTAGAACACATACAAGTAAATTCATGAAGCAAAAAACCATGAGATATCTACAATGCAAACTACAGCCACTCAAGGGAAAAATGACATCCCACATACAAGCTAAAAGCACAAATGGTCGTAGTGTGGTTGCATCAGTGCTACGTCCTAATAAGTGCATATTCTCTTGCAGGTCCGTCTTGAATAAAAACTAAAAAAACCAAAAAGTCAACAATACCTGTACCCCGTACAGATGCGCTGTCTTTCTCTGAAGCTAGCACATGAACATTCAACCAATGCCAACGCTAGTTCTAGACACCATCAAGAACTTGTCCCTGCCTTAGTTGATAAGTCATACTTCCATTTCGTCTTTGCCTCCGGCAAATGTTGATGCTGCTTCTGTTGTTGCATCATCACTTTTCAAGAACTCCTTGCACCTAAAAGAAGTTTGTCCTCCACATAATAACAGATAGGAGAACCTATTCACCAATGCAAGCTTGGTTGTCTTTGCATTCTTTGATCCTTTCTATCATTGAGGTTAAATGGTTGCACAATTTAGATTAGTTCACAAAGGGGATGGTTTTGAGTTATGGAATCAAATGGAGAAATACCAAAAGGCAAGGTCACAGTTCAAGGGAGGGTCATCTGCTTTTGTGCCCCCCCCCCCCCCCCCCCCCAACCCAAAAAAAAAAAGGGGACAGTTAAGAGACAACATCATTGCAGCAAAAGTTACAAGACCTCAGTCCCATATACAATTCACTGATGAACCACAGAAAAATACATTTTATATAGGTAAGCCTTGAAATCTTAAGGTAGACGTCTTTTACTTAAGATGCATGAATGTAACATGCATTCCTCCTTTTTCCTGAAGTAGTTGAAATATTTCTATAAAGTAAGAATATACCCCTGTTTCCCCACTCTTGATAAGGTAGTCTTCCTGGGTTAATTTATAACATTGTAGCTTAAACTGATTTTTCACCTCTGTGGGACGTTGAAATGAATGGAAAGATGAACGGAGCTGTGGAAATGTGCAGGGAGGAAAATAAGTTTTTAATGTCAAAGCACTTTAAAAGCTGCCTGAAGTTTTCTCATCCTCTGATAGAAAAGACCCTTGATCCTACTGAATGCGCATGGGATATAAAGAAGCATAGAGGAAAACAAATATAAGTCAAGTATGCCACTATTGAGCCTGAAGAGGTAAAAATACAAGCGACATCAAATGCCATCTTTTTGAAGAAATGCATTCTGAAAAGTGTTATAACCTTTTTAATGTTTTGTTTATAGACAGAACCCAGCTTCTTTTAACAAATACAACTTTAGAACTACTCGAACCACTTACTGGATCACTCTCTGGTAGAGTTTCCTTTTTTCGTGCAGAAAATCAGACCGAGTTTGTGGCAGGTAAGGTCATTATCCCTGGTCTGATTATATTGTTCATGTCCATGCTATTGATCCCTTTTAACATATGCTAGGACTCGGGTATTAAGACTTATACAAGCATCGCAGATATTCAACATTGCGATAAACTTCAACCATTCTGGAGCAAATACCTTAGCTTCTAGGATAAATATACCAAAAGCTGTCATTTATAGCATCTTGAAATTACTTCAGGAAGGTGATTGTAAATGAGAACATAAGTCAGGGAAAAGTTCAAATGACTAGAAGGTCTCCAATCCAAGAGCAGAGATGAAAACATCACGAGGCCTGACGGGCTTGATATTCTACGAGCTGAAAAAGGGCTTAAAAGCTAGTTTGACCAGCTTTTAAGCCCATCCAAACACCCTCGGAATCTTCATAACTTCTTGGATTTATGGTTCTCTAATGTTATTTCATTCAGTAGTTTAGATGTTATACAACAAATGATAATCGATGTTCTCACCAAAGAATGCTCACACAGATGACCAAAAAGTTGCATCATCTTCAATAAACTGTTAAAGAGTGGATTCAGATATATCATGCAGAATTATTCATAAGGATTAAAAAAATAACAGATTGCAAAGTTTCAAAAAAACCATGTGCATGCTAAAGTTAGTCACCCCTTTCCTTCTCCTCTCTGTTCTCTATCTTAAATCCAATACAATCAGAATAATTTTTATTACACAGGGTATAAATAAAACAAATAAAACTACAATTAAAAAGATGTGATCTATTTTAGCTCTGATACCTTGAATTTTTGCGCTTTACTTTTTTCCCCTTACATTTGACACCAAATCCTTCAAGAACTTCGCCGATTTTGTAATTGGCGAATTCATAGCCATCAAGTTATACAAAACATTCTCAACTTCAACGATCGATGGCCTTGTTTTAAACCTCGAAACAACCTTCAACTCTCCATCTTCTTCAACAAACACGTACCATTTCGAATTCTCGCCACTCAAAACACCATCTTTAACACATCTAAACATCACCCCTTTTCTATTACTCAATATCCCTCTAACCTCCAATCCCATAAATGAATACACAACCTCAAAAGAACTCACAAATCCACTTAACTCACCAAAACTACTCTCTTCATCAAAACCCCATTTAGGATTAAATATCACCACAGGCTTTGGGTAAAACACATCAGAAATATCCTTCATAAAACTTAATCTTGAAGCCTCAGGAGCCATAAAAACCAATACATCAGCAGATATTTCACCAATATTTGATGAAATATCTAAATTTTCTATAATGGGGTTTGAATATTTCTTCTCAAAAACTATCTCTGCAGCTTGTTTTAAGGTTTTATTAGGCCATAAAAGAAGAATCTTGATTTTTGGACCTTTCTTTTTTAAGGGTATGTTTCCAAATATATCAAGAGCAAGTTGAGATATTGCAGATGGTGAGTCATCAACAACTGGAATTTCAACACGAAATCTTGGTTGTTTGAGTTTCTTGATTTTTCCAATGAGTTTAGGATTGTTAAGTGGTTTCTCTAAAGTACTAAAAAGAGATAATTTTGCTTGGGAAATTGCATCTTCTTTGCTGGCAGGTGGGGTAGGAGAAGAGAGCGAACATTGAGGAGGTGAAATTTGGAACTTTTTTAGGGGTTTTGTGAAGGTAAAAGAGAGATAAAGATTGTTAAGTTGTTGTGTTGATCCTAAAGAGTTTAAGGATTTTGCGTATGGGAATTTGGTGAGGTTGAAGTGAAATGAAGAGTGGGGAATTTGGATGGATTGTGCATGGAATTTTACAAGATTGGAAGCCATTTGAAGTCAATTATTTGTCAAAGAGGATAGTGTTTTGGAAAGAAATAATTACAATATTGGGAAGATGTGTTCCTTTGGATAAGGCCGTATACAAGTTTTGGAAGCCTCACAGAACTTGATACTCAAAAGTACGAAGGGGACAATCTTGCCATCGGGCTGATATATCCGTTTTAAAATAGGGAAAAGGGCCAAATATACCCTGTACTATCGGCAAAGGGTCATACATACCTTCGTTATATTTTGAGTCCAAATATATTCCTATCGTTATACTATTGGTTTAAATATACCCCTTCTCCATTAAGTTTGTCCAAGGTGAACATTCAATCTTACATGAAACTGACATTTAATGAGGTGGATGCCACGTGGCATGCTACCTCATTGCCCCTAACCCATTTTACCCCTCCCCTCTATTTATTCTTCCATCACTAAATTTTTCTTCCCCTTCATCATCATTATCGCCGGCCACCGCCATGACCACCTCTATTTATTTATCTAACTAGAAAGAAGAAACTCTTAAGCCTAGTAACATTTACTTACTATTGCGAATAGCTTAGCTAAACATTGTGAACTGTTTTTGTAGAAGTTTTATCCGATTTAGGTTAAGCACCACGTTTATGAAATTTTATCAAGATATAGGAATGGATAGAGGGGAAAACAACAGCTGGCCGATGAAGGCCCGCCGATGGGGAAAGTATGGACCAAAAGAAAAAGGAAACTAGACGAAATGGAAAAACGGAAGTTCTTTCCCCATGTTTTTTCCTATTCTGTTTATGCATTCATGTTTTTTCCTATTCTGTTTACACTCAGTGGAGGATGGATGCAGCCTTATTGATTGGAGCCTGTTAAATCTAATAATTTTTTGATACAATTAAATTCTAAATTCAAATTCTTAAAAGTATGGATTCAATAGAAACTAAAATTGAACTCGTTAATATCTTGCAATTATGATTGTGGGGATACGGGTTAAAGCTTGTTCATAGTGGATATCTTAGGTAGCACTAAATTTTCCTTTGTCTTAGTTATACGAACTCTTTTTTTTTTTTTAGATATAAAGATGGTTATAGTGGCGGTAATGGTGGTGGAGAGGAAGATAATTTTAGCGGTGAAAGAATAAATAGAGGGAAGGGGTATAATGAGTGAGGGGCGATGAGGTGGCATGCCACGTGACATCCACCTCATTAAATGTTAGTGCCGCGTAGGATTGAATGTCCACCTTGGACAAACTTAACGGAGGAGAGGTATATTTAAACCAATAGTATAATGGTAGGGGTATATTTGGACCCCAAGTATAACGAGGGGTATATTTGACCCTTTTCCAATAGTACAGGGGTATATTTGGCCCTTTTCCGTTTAAAATATATTTTTGAAGACGAAATTTAAAAGACAAAAAAATCATTAAAAATGATTGTGTTTGAATAAACATGTAGGTTAAGAGAAAAACATAATAATTTTTAAGACTTGGTCATGAACATGTTCATAATACTTGGATGGTTAGAAGACTTTCAAAACTTTTAGTTTTATATATTCAATAATAAAATATTTGTGAGATTATAAAAGTCTCATTAAGGATAAATGAGGAATTTACGTTAAATTATTTCCTAATTTAAAAAAGTGATATTTATCCTAGATGTACTAAAAAGGAAAAAAGTTTTTGAGCGAGAGCACATAAAAGATGAAATTAGAATAGTGAAGTTGGAAGTTGAAATATATACCACCAAATAGTTAAGTTTAACCATAGGTCTTCGGTTCGAACCTTAGGTATGAATTTTTTTTTTGGAGGAAGCGCTTTCCCCTGATTGGCCCTACGCAATGCGAATTCATATTAGTCGGGCTCCAATGTGGAAAACGAACACCGGGTGAAAAAAAAAAAAAAAAAAACCAGAAGTTGAAATATACATCAACTTAAATTATAAAGGTTGAAAATTTGTGAGTGAAAAGTAAAGTTGAAGCTGAAAGACACTCTGTTTTTTTTTTTTTTTTTAATGAGAAATACACATTCAAACTACAAGTGTAACTCTAAATTCTTTGTTTTGTTTTTCCAGTCCAAAATTAATTTTGTTCACTATTTAACAAACATCAATTCGCAAATTGGGACCTCTTTAATTTATTTGCAAGTGAAACCCACAATGAGTAACTAATGCAAATTTGGTTTGTACTTTTAAGTTCGCATTTCTAATAATTGTTTAATTATTTTGGTCCAGAAGATTATATGTACTTAAGTTCCAAAAGTACCGGGAGCATGGTATGATACAAAAAGAAAGGGACTTGTTGGCGAGTATGTATAAAAGCGGTTATAGGAGCGGCAACTTAACAGAATACAAGGGGGAAATTC
The DNA here is from genome assembly GCF_019175385.1 of Lycium barbarum. Lineage (NCBI taxonomy): Eukaryota > Viridiplantae > Streptophyta > Magnoliopsida > Solanales > Solanaceae > Lycium > Lycium barbarum. The sequence goes on along the minus strand of NC_083340.1, from coordinate 124,742,153 downwards.
TTGGGCGTTTGCTTTTGCTAGTCCATGCCGCAAGTATAGTTTTTCCTCCATTGTCATCTTGCAGAATTTAATTGATAAAAAGTGGTGGTTCTTCAAACACAGTAATGCATTGGTGTGGAGCTCTATACAACCCATATTGCGCCAGCTTGTCTGCAACCCTCCCTGTAGACATGCTCCATGAAGTGATCATCTAGCCTTCTGAGCAAGTACCTGTAATCGCTTAGAAATGAGGAGCAAGTACTTGCAATCATTTAGAAATGAGGTGTAAGATACGTGGAGAGAAGATAGGTTGTGAATAACTTCCTTTGCTTCAAGATTTATTTGAAGAGGTGTAAGATTCCGTTGACGCGCTAGTTTGAGGCCATGGAACAGGGCCAGTCGTTTTCCTGAGAGCTATTCGAGGGTGCAATATTCCCTGCATATCCAAACTATCCAAGGATCCAATTTCATAAGTTATCACAAAAAACCGCACCAACGCCTATGGACCCATTTTGTTGGGAGATTGCTCCATCTGTATTAAGCTTAAAGAGTCCTGGTGGAGGTGGATACATTTAATGTACTAGTCTCTGGGAACGTGCGTTGCACGTTTATCCCAAGATACATATTAAAAAGCTTGTATCGTGAAAGAAAAAATTGAAATGGTACACATATTTCTAAACTTTAATTTCTTTAATCATGATTCTTCAAGTATTTGTCAAATAACACAAATTCAAAATTAAATCTTTTTATCTTTTACTTCGTGCTCATTTCATCCACATTGATGAATTTTCTCAAGTCGTCATAATCTATTGTAGATCTGAGTTTTCTTGTAGTGTATATATAGCGGAAAGAAGGAAAAAAATCAAGTAAACATAAACTTGGTCTTGAGTATTTCTTATCCGTCTTCTATTTGTGCATTTCTGAAAAGATAAATTTAGTACTCTGCTTGCGTGTTTCTCTGTTGAAATTGCAAATCTAGCGTCTCTTAAAAACATTTTGTCCTTTTTCTCCCAGTGTTTAAGGGTCTCTAATTTAATTTGGAAAGCTCTTTTAATTTTCAACTTTCTCTACATGCAAAATGAGGTAAATAAGAAGCCTAAGGAGGACATTCCGCAAAGCAATTAAGTGTTAAGAGTTAAGACATTACCATCTGAAGCACAATAAGAGTTTTAGAAAATAAAGGAGAATGAACAATAAATAATAATGGATAGACCACAATTTAAATCTGTTAACTATGGAAAACTATATATACTCTAATTTGCAGAAGATCATGTCCAGAGTTCCAAAAAAGTCACAAAAGGAAAGTTACATAAAGATATTTTACACGAATACATACATAATGTGATGTTATAGTATGTGTGTGGTACTCATTTATCAACCAACAATTACATCTATTTTATAGAATCAGAACAACTCTCAAGTAACTTCGACTCAGTTGAACTCATAGAAAAACGTAGCTTGAATTCTAGTAAAGGTGATTGCAGCGCTTGTAATTCACCTAGCATTTCCACTACTTTTGTATTGAAAACGAAAATGGAAAATTAAAAAAAAAACAATCTGCTAAACGAAAAGGCATCCTTGAAGGAAAATGAAAACCATTTCTTACCTTTGTATATAGTTGTTTTTGGTTGGTGTTCTTTGGGCTTCTCTTTCACATATTTATTGGATTAGCCTACATTTAGTTCATTAATATAATGGACTCTTAAATTCTACAGTTTTTTTTTTTTGTATTAATGAATGGCTAACGAAGAAATGAGTTACTGCAAAGTTATATAGAAGATGAAAAGTGAAAAGAATTAATCTGGTGAAAGTATTGGGTTGAGGATTCGAAAAGATTGGGATACAGAAAATATAGCCTATTCACATGACTTACTTGATTTCATCTTTATTGCATAATTTAAAGCACATCTGGATACTTTGAAACTGAAAATTCCAGCTATTGTCATGAATGGAATGTACAGTATCGATATGTAGTTATTAGAATAAATATTTATATTCTTGTACAAAATAATTAGAAATAGTGTTTAAGTTATGCAGGACAAAATTGTAATCCAACTTTAAAGGTAATATTGTAATGCAACTTTAAAGGTAAAATCTTCCCACTTTTAATATAATAAGATGATGTACTTTAGAACGTTGACTGGAAATTCGCAAGCGATGTGGTAATACTCAGTAGACTTATGGATGGTGAAATGGGAGTCCGTGGCATTTTGCACCCTTAATGTGTGCTCTTTTTTTCAACTTGCACCCTATCCTATTTTTTTTTATGATTTAAACCTCAATCTCTTTATTTCCTTGCAAAACAATAAATTCACCCTTTTTATAAATTTTTCATGAGGGCAAAATAGGAATACAAATAATATATCTTTTTTTCCTTCAATTTATTTATTTTATTAGAACTGCAACAACAATAAATTTTATTTTCAAAGCTCTTTTTTTTATTTTTTATTTTAAGTGATATTTCTCTATCAATAGTTGCTAAACATTTGAAGTTCTTATTGTTACAAGTTTGTCGTTTTTCCTTTATAAATTAGTAGTAATTAAATTATAAAGGAAAAGCGACAAACTTGTAACAATAAGAACTCCAAATGTTTAGCAACTATTGATAGAGAAATATCACTTAAAATAAAAAAAATAAAAAAGAGCTTTGAAAATAAAATTTATTGTTGTTGCAGTTCTAATAAAATAAATAAATTGAAGGAAAAAAAGATATATTATTTGTATTCCTATTTTGCCCTCATGGTAAATTTATAAAAAGGGTGAATTTATTGTTTTGCAAGGAAATAAAGAGATTGGGGTTTAAATCATAAAAAAAAATAGGATAGGGTGCAAGTTGAAAAAAAGAGCACACATTAAGGGTGCAAAATGCCACGGACCCGTGAAATGGCGTGTGTCTTTGAGTGTTTTTGGGCATTGGGCCTTCTATAAGCTTTCGTAATGGTATAGCATTGTCGGTCCAGAATTTTATCAAACGACCATCACCGATATGCCAGCGAATACCTAGTTGACATAAAGTCAATCCGTTCTGAATGCTTTCGCATGGAAGTGAGGCCAATTTTTATTGAATGTCTATGGAAGTACCGTTCACTTTTACTTGTTCACTTTAAATTTTTCACGCTGTTTAAAAAATAATAAATAGAGTGCATAATTTACCAATATGCCCATATTAATTGGTGTACATATTTATTAGATTTCAAAAATGATTTGAAGTGAGTAATTAATACTATGAGTAAAATAGAAAAAAATAAATTGTCTTATCTTAATATGCTAAAAGTGACATGTAAAAGTGAAAATTTGTTTTTGGAATACTGAACAAGTAAAAGTGAACGGAGGGAGTACTTAACAAGTAGGGTGGTAGCACGAAGAAGGATTTTGTATCATTCTCTGCGTTGTGCTAGCTAATAAAGCATTATTTTTGGGATTGATTTATTGTGTGCCAAGGCCACCATTTTGCTTAGCGGTAGTGACTGTGGACCATTTAACCAAATCACATTTGTGTTTGCGATTAATTCAAGAACTTACATAGTTTTTATGCAAGATAGTCTGTGGAACGAAACGCGTCTATTTGCAATGCATAGGATAGAAGTATATGAACATAAAGCTCTTAATGCTCTTAAGATGAAAATCCCCTTCTTATTAAGTAGTTTGTATTTGTTTCAATTAAACTTAGTTTTTGTTATTTTTTATTAGAATGTCTATTTATAACTTTGTGCAAAATTTATTTTTAAGTAATGTTTGGTTAAAGGGAAAAATTGTCACTCAAAAGTTTTATGGGTAAATTTGTAAACTTTTAGCTTTGATTTGTTCCCACTTTAAGTAAACTACTAGTTTCTCAGCATATGCTTTGCATGTATGTGCCACTTCACCAGACACCTTTATTTTAGAATAATACTTCTTATTCTAGTTCGGATATATCATTTGTTTACAGTATAGTAACAATAACTTTGAACAGTCAATACGATAAGAGGTGCGCTTCAAGTCCTTGGACGGCTATGTCTAAGGCAAAAATTTGGAGGCCAACATATTGCACGAAGACAAACAATTTCAAAGGGCTTTGGGATGTAATAGCGATGATTATTCCTTCTTTGGGGTTGTGAACATTGAGTCGAATTGACGATGTTTTAAGTAATACAACAATTCATTTGTGAAGAACCAACTACCAAAGTTCATTCGGGTGAAATTTTATTTATATAAGAGCTAGTAAAGTGCTTAAAGATTTATGTGAGAAACTGTACCGGAAGTGCTCAGGCAGCTAAATAACATGAAAAATTGGAGATCAGACTTAGAGTTAAATTAAAAGAGATGTAAATTCAAAAAAGGTTGCATAGAAGAGAAGTGCAGAGAGGCAGGATGAAAACAAAAATTGTTTTTATCATCAAAAGCCTCTGTATAAAAGTATGTAGTATCTCAGGAGGCAATGTTCCATCGAACTGGACCCTTTTCTTTTAAATGCATTTAAACAAACTAACAAAGCTCATGTCAGTACCCAATTTCTAAAAGCCATGAAGGCATCTACTCCCACCTAATAGATAAGCCATCCACAACTCATTTGAATAAATTGATCAAGTAAAACATGCGGAATAATAATAGCAATAATAATAACAATAATATGAATAATACTAATACTACTAATAACAATAACAATAACAATAACAATAACAATAACAATAACAATGATAATCACAATAACAATAACAATGATAATAACAATAGCAACAATGATAACAATAACAATAATGACAATACTAATAATAATAATAATAATAATAATAATAATAATAATAATAATAATAATAATAATATTAATAATAATAATAATAATATTAATAATAATAATAATAATAATAATAATACGAAACAATTACTACAAATTCTCAAAACCTGGTGTCACTAGTACAAGAACTACTAGAATAGAAATACAAGTCTGGGATAACGCCCGAATACATTGTCTAGGATAAAGAAAGACAAAAATAAAGATAGAAGAAGAATCTAGTGCCACGGATCAGCTAGTAGCTCACCCGAATCCTCCAAAGTCTACTCCTCAACAGGCAGTGAAGTCTCGAGCTCCACTCGTGCTAGGAACTGAATCTGCACACAAAAAGGTGCAACAAGTGTAGAGTGAGTATGAAAAATCAACGTCTACCCAACAACATCGTCGACCAAACCTAAACTAAAATAGAGATGAGGGTTGGTCTTCCGATTGCTTACTTCCACGCTTAACCGTCGTTAGTCCAACATAAAAATAATCATAAGGTACAACCCTAAGTATGAGAATCCTCCAAGTTCACAAGTTATTCAAATAATCAACTAGGCATGATAAGTACGTTTCAATCAGTAATTCAAGTAAGTCATCCAACAAGAAGTTCATACGATGATATGATATGCAAAATGCAATGCAATACAAGGGTCCTTCCATCACTGGTATACACACACTCCTTTCATAGGGATGCGCCATGGGGCACTCGCGAGGTCCATACACCACCCGAAATCATTTTCCTTGGGGTTCTTAGCCACTTTAGGCTTCCAATCTCATTACTCAGCCAATCAGGCTCATATCATATATACTTAGCTAATAAGTCTCTCATTATTTGTCTTTAGAAGATTAGGCCTTTTACCATTTGCACCACTCCATCCAAAACCATCTCCTTTTGGGCATCGCATATGTATCATCAAGTGTAATATGCAAGAGATACCATATGAAGCATGAATATAAAAAGCACAACAATAAGCAACAAGGCTATATACAACAACAACCCAGTGAAATCCCACAACGTGGGGTCTGGGGAGGTTAGAGTGTACGCAGACCTTACTCCTACCAAGGTAGGACGGCTGTTTCCGAAAACAAAGCTATAAAATAAAATAAAATTAAAAAAAGGCTTAATTTTATCTCTTTTCCACTTTTATACGAGTATTTAGGAGTGATGGCAACACATAATCACAAATAAGACAAGTATTAATTGTAGAAGCAATAAATAAGGGATCTCATGCCCCAATCATATTCACGTACACAATCTGCGCTATCAGCTAATACCCAAAGTATGGCATTTAGACCGGACTATACAACTCTATACTACACAATCACCCATAACATGCTACCGGTACTGCATACAAGTGCTCGTCACCTCACAAGTATCAGGACCCCCTTAGTTACTCCATTACTCTCTCTTTATTAGTCAATTTTAACCAACCATAATGCTTGAGTCAAGTAAGGTCTCAACTTGCCTGATTTGGAGTATGAAATTCACATCGATGCCTTGTCCTTCTGTAGAGCCTCCGAATGATCCCAATCTATTCAAATATGGATTCTTCGTTAGAACGCGAGCTCATAGACACCCATATTGCTATATTAAAGTTTCAGGCCCAAAAAGTCACCAAAAAAACAATCCCGAGCCCCGAAGGGCAAAATTATAAATTTGCCCCAAAATTATCCTAACCATGGTTTACGAAGTCTAAATACCAAAAATGAACCAGATCCAACATGAAATCGATAGTCAATGGAGACATCCTCAGTTTTCAACACAGGGTTCTTGAATCCCAATTTCTTATCTCAAATCATGATTTCGATGATGGAATTCCTAATAATCAAATAGAATGATAAAAGGAAGATTAGAAACTTAGCCACGTGAAGAATCTTGTAAAACCCCTCCAAAATCTCTCCAAAACGAAAGCTCCAAATATGAGAATGAAATATTTAAGTTCGAATTGGGGTTTGAATTTTCTACCTACTTGTTCCCTTATTAGCGATCGCGGGACCCCGAAATCTTACCTTCGTAATCGCGATGACCAGCCAAGTAGCATCTCGCGATCACGGCTGGTGCTATGCAATCGCGATTAAGCACACCAGCAACAACACACTATATTTTTCTAGTGTTTTCCAAACTTGGAATCGACCCTTGGAATTCATCCCAGACCCTCCTCACACAAACCAAATATGAAAATCAATCTTAAAATAGGAAACTTATCTGCTCGCGCACTCAAAACCATCACACGGGGTTGTCTTGACTCAGTGTTGACCAAGATCAGCTCCAATTAATCAAAATCCTTTATTCCCAACCAACGACCCAAATCACAACTGAACGCCTCGGGATCCGAACCAACAGTCTAACTAAGTCTAGAAATCACATTATGGATTTAATGGAACCAACGAAACTTTGAAACTAACGCATTTACCCTCAATGTTTTAAACATCTCTTTCTTTAACTTAGAAAACTCCAATTTCACCAAAATAAATCCAAAACCCGCTCATTTCCTCGGGAACTGCACTGCTCATCCCTGCTCGGTGTTGACCAATTTCAACTCCAGTTAATTAAAATCCTATATTCCTAACCAACGACCCAAATCACACCCGAACGCCTCAGGATCCAAACTAACAGTCCGACTAAGTCAAAAATCACATTCTGGATTTATGGAACCGATGAAACTTCAAAACTAACACATTTACCCCCAATGTTGACTTTGGTTAAACGTCTCTTTCTTCAACATAGAAAACTCCAATTTCACCAAAACAAATCCAAACCCGCCTATTTTCTCGGGAACTGCATTGCTCATCCCTGCAAGTCAAATATACCATAAAGAAGCTGTGGGAAGGTCATTTTAGAAAAAAGAGGCAAAATCACAAAACAACCTAACGAGTCGTTACATCATCCACCACTTAAACAAACGTTAGTCCTCGAATGTAAAGAGAAAGAAAGTACTTGAATTGACAAAAACCCGTGTCATGCCCTGAACCTGGGCCTGTACGTAACACGACACCTGATGCCTGACTAAATATGACCAAGCAAACCAACTAGATGGCTGAATCTGTCACGACCCGATCGGAGGGTTATGATGGGCACCGGGAGCTAACCTACCGAGCACCACAACACATATATGCATCTCATATCCATACTTGAGTGGGCCATCATGCTATCATAAGCTATATGGGACACAAGCCTAAAATAAAATATACGTACATCATCAGGCTGGACCTAAACATACAAGCCGATAAGGCTATCAAAATATAATGGTACAACAAAATAAGGACCGAGAAGGTCATAGAACATCTAACTATGCATACATGTCTAGGAGCCTCTACTGGAGTGCATAATATAATAAGGACGGTACAGGACCCTGCCATACCCATCTGTACACAAAAGAACCATACCAACTGGACTGCAACTCCAGAACAAATGGAGTGCTCCTGTACAATCGCTAAGAAGTTAGCTTAAGGGCTTGAACCGTCTTCCTGTTTACTTGCGGGCACTAACACAGCGTCCACAAACAAAAGGACGTCAGTACGAATAATGTACCGAGTATGTAAGGCATGAATAACAACATAATGAGAATATGAAGATAACATAAGATAAGAAAGATCAACCTGTACCTCTGAATGCCTCTTAAGGCGGATGTCATGCATGCTTGCCTTTAAAAAAACATTTTTCATACATATACATATAATACCGTACCCATCCTTATAGGCTCGATTTTATCTGTACCCGGCCATGTAGGCTCGGTGTTGTCCGTACCCAACTGCAGTGGTGTGCACAATAGGTGCCGTACCCAGCTGATTATAGCGCGATTCAGTGTTATATATATATATATATATATATATATATATATAATCAGTTACCATCATGTTAAACATAGCAGTCCAGAACCGACCCGTGAACTGAGTATCCCTACCACTGATGATATCAGCTGGTACACCAAAGAACTTAACCATATTTTTGTAAAAAAAAATCTGCAGCAACATCCGACGAACAAACAACTAGGGCAGCAATAAAAATAACATACTTTGAACTTGGAAGTAGTGGTGCTGTGCAGGGCGTTGGCTGGTTCTGGCTCAGGCCATGATGAACGTTCCAAGGTAAACATTCCTGAGCCTAAAGCCTTTACCGGTTCAAGATCTGCAAAGGAATTGGAGTGGGATATGGAACAATACTTCACAATTTCCCGTATTTTTGACAATGACAAGTTAAGTATCACAACTATGTACTTGACTGGTGATGCAAAATATGGTGGAGGACCAGGGATGTGGATGATGTGAGTGCTGGTAGGCTAAGGATTGATACTTGGGCCAACTTGAAGAAGGAAATGCGTGACCAGTTCCTTTCTAGCAATGCATCTTGGATTGCCAGGGATCGCTTGAAAAGACTAAGGAAAACAGGTTATATTCATGATTATATCAAAAAATTTACTTCTTTGATGTTGGATATCCAAAATATGTCGGATGAAGATAAATTGCCTAATTTCATTTTTGGGACGCGAGCATGGGCCCAAAACGAACTTAGGAGATAGAACGTGAAAGATCTCCTAAGTTCAATTTTAGCGGTAGATTCGTTGGTGGATTTTCGCTCAACACGAGTTCCATCCGAAATTTCTACTTCTTTAAAGTCTAAGAAAAAGATTGAAAAGAAGGGGAATTGGAGGAAGGAAGGGCGAAAAGAGAGTGCTGAAAAAGGAAAGGCTGTTGCGGATGCTGGAAATTCTAAGAACAAGGAAAATTCAGCAAGTGACAAAGGTTGCTAGACTTGTGGTGAGCCTCACTTGGCCAAGAGTTGTCCAAATCATGAAAGGGTGAATGCTATGCTTGCAGGGAATGCAAATACAAATGAGGAAGGTATTGTAGTTGCTGCTTTGGCAAACCCACTTGGTTTACTTTTAACAATCATATTTCATTAGTGAACACGGTGGGGGAGCTACTCACACTTTTATTGATGTCCAACTTGCTACAAAATTCGGTCTCAAATTGACAAAGAGTCTGAATTACATGAAAACCGGGAACCAAGTGGCCCAACTGATTGAAGGTATGGCATATGATGTGAGGGTACTTGCTAGACCTTGGGCTAGAAAACACAGTTTGATGGTGATCCCGTTGGGAGATTTCAGTATGATACTTGGAATCGATTTCTTAAAGAAGAATTGCTTCATTCTAATGCCCCATTTGGATAGAGTTATGGTGATGCAAGACAAGATTGAGGGATTCATAAAGGCTATTCATCCATATGGCAAGGTAGAAAAATTGAGTAAGTACAAGAGTCTCATAAGTTCTACTATTTCGGTTGAGAAATACTTGAAAAAAGGTGAAGAAACTTTCCTTGCTGCGTTGGTTGAGATAAAACCTGATGTAAAGGTGGAGGTGCCTGATTGTGTGGCACAAGTTTTAGGAGAATTTAAAGACATTATGCCACCTGAACTCCCTAAACGTTTCCACCAAGGAGGGATATTGATCATAAGATTGAGTTGCTGCCAGGTTCTATTGCTCCTGCACAAGCTCCTTATTGAATGGCTCCTATAAAGTTGGCTGAATAGCAGAAACAATTGAATGAGTTGCTAGAAGCGGGTCTGATTCAGCCCTCAAAAGCTCCTTATAGTGCACCTATTTTATTTCAAAAGAAACAGGATGGGTCAATGAGAATGTGTGTAGACTATCTGGCGCTGAACAAAGTGACTGTGAAGAACAAGTATCCTGTTCCATTGGTGCAAGATCTCATGGACAGATTGTGCAAGGCAAACTAGTTCACTAAGTTAGACCTCAGGTCTGGGTATTGGCAAGTAAGAATAGCAGAGGGTGATGAGTCAAAAAAATGTATGTCACTAGCTATGACTCATATGAATTTCTTGTAATGCCGTTTGGGCTGAGTAACGCCCTGGCTACTTTCGGTAATTTGATGAACAATATTTATTTGTGTACCTAGATGACTTTGTTATAGTGTACTTAGATGACATTTGTGTCACGCCCCGAACTTGGGCCTGGACGTAACACGACACCCGGTACCTGACTGCATGTGACCGAGTGAACCAACTGGCTGGCTGAATCAACACGTGATATCAAAAACATAACTGAATGTGAAAACAACTAAACACATGCTGATATACTAAAGGTCTGACTGAAATCATAATGCGAAAATACTTAGAAAATCTGAAATATTTGAACGTAGCCAACATGGCTTAAACCAAAACAACTGAACAACTGCCATCAAGGCTAACATAATAAACATCTGATTGTCTGAATTGTGTCTACGAAGACTCTAAGAATACTGAATAATAGAGCTGTCTATAAACTGAAATAACTAGATAGCTAACAACACCCCGAAGGAATTTGGGGCTCACCAGTAGCTAATACGTGCACTCCTAAATAGCTGAGTTGTCATGGCTTAAACCAAAACAACTGAACAACTGCCAATAAGGCTAACATAATAAACATCTGATTGTCTGAACTGTGTCTACGAACACTCTAAGAATACTGAATAATAGAGCTGTCTATAAACTGAAATAACTAGATAGCTAACAACACCCCGAAGGAATTTGGGGCTCACCAGTAGCTAATACGTGCACTCCTAAATAGCTGAGTCGTCAACCTGTATATCGTTTCCTGCATCGCGAGATGCAGGACCCCAAGTAATAAAAAGGGACATCAGCACATTTGAATTGTACTGTTATGTAAAGCAACTGAAGCAATAAAATACTGAAACTGAAACTAAAACTGATAATTGTAACTGTAATAGCAAGGAAGTAGAGATATGAATACTCCCTGCTCTGTATCTGAATCATCTGTATTATCTGTGTTTGTATATGTGGGGCCTCGGCCCAATAATAAATGCATCAGTCAATGGCCTCGGCCATGTATACGTATACACAAGTCTGTGCTGTGCCCTTGGGCAAAATCACATATGTTTAATTATGGTTAATTAATAAAGACTGAGACCATAACAACAATGAACAATACTTAACAGAAATAGACATGCTCGACTGAACTGAAAAACATTGACTGTCTCTGAGCATACTGAATTTCTAGACTTAGACTCATGTGGTAACAATACATAAGTCTATAAAGATTACGTACTGAGTTCATTGATATTCAAAGTGACAACCATGAACGAATTCTGTGACTACAACCCTAGAAGATAACAGTTCTACAACATATCATGAAACTAGGGCTAAACTGTATTCTGAGTCAAATTACTGACAAGTATGAAGAATGAGGCGTAGGGAGAATCATGAACATTCACTAACGTAGATAGTTAGCCTCACATAGCTTAATTCCATCCTTTGAGCGTAATACAATATTCGTCAACCCTTTCAAATTTGATCTATATCAATGCAAGTCAAAGGGATTCTATATTAGCAATAATATTTATGCTTTGGTCAGCTAAGCATTTTATCAAACACTTAGTGCGCATAAAGCTCCACAACCTCCATTAATGGTGTTTCTTCACCAATTCCCATTCTATTACTTCTAGGTGATTCTTCAATCTTAATTAGGTGTAATTAACATCATTCTCCATCATCCATATCATTATAACAATCTCAAGTCAACAATCCAAAACCCTACTATAGTTCGTGTAATTCTCTTTACTAAACCCATTTACTATTCTCCCAAGAACTCATAAATTCACCATTATGAACGATTAGAGTGTAGAAGCATTACCTTTTTGACATTCCACCCTCTTGAATTCGAGGTCTAGGGTTTCCACGCCTAACAATAATGTTTCACCCACAACTCTATTGATTAGAAGGGTTTACTCAAGTTAGAAAGAGATTAGGGACTTGAATTCAACCTAGAATCATGATAAAACTTACCTTGGAGGGTTCTTGAGGCTTGGGACTTGTTCCCTCTGACCTTAGGGTGATTTTTCGTGACTAGGGGTGTTAGGGAAATAAACCCCAAGCTGAAATATAACTTAAAACGCAAAATCCCAATTTTTGACCCGAAACTGGACCTGTTAGGCGATGGGCCTACGACGTACATGCAGCGCACGACCCCCTGCATGTCAATATTCATAGAGGGGATTTTTGTGTGATCGGTACGCGACGCGAGGCCAGCGCACGCGCCCTGACAACGGACCTGTGTCGGTTCTTCATAGTGTTCGGTAAAATGGACACAACTTCTTGTACAGAGCTTTGTTTGGGCTCAACAATATACCGTTGGAAAGCTATTTCAAAGGGATAAAAATTTCATGCTTTAGGTTTCCTCAAATTCCCAACGGATTTTCACAAAATTTGACTGGAAGGCAGATGTATCAAAAACTTAGCCGATTCTATAGAATTTTAAGCACTTTACTATTAGCCATCTTGAGATGATCATATCTCTTTGCATCGATCTCTGATTGGACTGGTCCTTATATCGTTAGAAAGCTATTTCTATGTACTATAACTTTCATTGAGGGTACTTTCCCAAATTCCCAACTAATCAAGGAGTTATCACTGCCCGAAGTAGGCCGATCAACCATTTTCGCAAAACGTTCAAACTTTCAGTTTTTCCACTAAAACTCTAATGATATGAGTCTAACCTTAGTTCCAAGATACGGGGTGTAACATTATCTCCCCTTGGGATGATTCGTCCTCGAATGATGGATTCTGATAAAGAGTGACTGCCGAGACATGTGCACACTAACTGACATGAGCACGTGAAAACTGAACTGAAAAGGGTCTGAACTGAATTATCTGTTGAACTGAAAAACTACTAAGCTGACTGTCTAATAGGTTGAATACTGATAATGTAGAAACTGTAGAAGGAAAAATCTGAGAGGGGAAGGTACAATACCTTCACCGGTTTCTGTTGATTCTTCAAAGAGATAGGGATAGCTGGACTTCATGTCTTCTTCGGTTTCCCATGTAGCCTCTTCAACTTTCTGACTACGCCACAAAACCTTTACCGAGGTTACCTCCTCAGTCCTCAACTTGCGAACATGGCGATCAAGGATTTTCACTGGGACTTCTTCATAAGTCAAATTATCATTGACTGTTAGGCTATCAGTCGGGACAACCAATGACGGGTATCCCACACACTTTCTCAACATGGACACATGAAATACTAGATGCACAATAATCAAGTCATGTGGAAACTCAAGCTCATAAGCCAATTGACCAACCTTTCGTTGGATTCTGTATGGTCCAATATGGCGGGACTATGCTTCCCCTTCATACTAAATCTCATGCCACCCTTCATAGGTGAGAGCTTAAGAAATACCCAGTCATTAACTTCAAACTCTAAATCTCTCTGTCTCACATTTGTGTAGGACTTCTGGCAATTCTGAGCCGTTTTCAAATGCTCCTAAATCAACTTGACCTTCTCCATAGCCTAATAGACCAAATCTGGTCCTAACAACTCTGCTTCTCCAACTTTAAACTAATCAATCGGTGATCTGCACCATCGCTCAAAAAGGGTTTCAAACGGTGACATCCCAATACTAGCATGGTAATTATTTTTGTAAGTAAACTCAATAAGAGGCAGGTGGTCATCCCAATTACTATTGAAATCAAGGACACATGGTTACTGAACTGAATGAATACATGATTACTGAATTGCTGAGATACTGAACTGAATGTCTACTGAACTAACTGAATACTAAGCTGACTGAATACTGGATTAAATGAATACAGAACTAGCACACTAACTGAATATTGAGCTAACTGAATACTGGATTAACTGAATATAAAACTGGCACACTAACTGAATACTGGACTGGCATGAATACATGAGTATTGGACTGACATCTGAGTACTAAGCTGACATGAATATTATAACATGAGATCTGAATAGCGTATCTGTCTGATCATCGGTCTACGGTTGAAACGTTGTGCTGAGGTTAACCCTCGTACCCAATCCTTTCTGAAATGATCTCTAGAAGTTTGCTGTGAACTGGGCACCACAATCTGAAATGATGGATGCTGGGTCCCATGAAGTCAAAAAATTTCTCGAATAACAACTTGGCATAGTCTGGTGCTGAATCTGTCATCTTAACGGGCAAGAAGTGTGTCGACTTCATAAGTCTGTCCATAATCACCCAAATCGGAATGTGGCTCCTAACTGAATGAGGTAACCTGTTATAAAGTCCATATTTATCATCTCCCATTCTCAAAATAGGAATATTTATATTCTGAGACAAGTTGCAGGGCCTCTAGTGTTCGGCTTTCTCTTGCAAAAAATTTGGGCCACTTAGCCATAAACCTTGCCACATTATTTTTCATATAATTTCACCAATAAATCTCCTTAAGATCATGATACATCTTCGTGGAATCTGGGTAAATGAAATACTTGCAAATGTGATCCTATGACATAATCCGCTCTCTGAGCCCATCTACATCTGGAATGTATAATCTGCCTCGGTATCTCATGGTACCGCCATCACCCCCTTGTTCAAAAACTGACGCTTTATGTTCGTGAATCCCCTCTTTCATCTGCAACAAGTAGGAATCTCCAAACTGCTTCTCTCTAACTTCAATGACTAAGCAGGAATAAGCCATGTTCTGGGCAATAACTCCACCCACTTCGGAGTCTGAAAGTCAAATTCCTAGCTTGGATAAGCGGTGAACTTCTTTCACCATAGTTCTATTGTCTGCCTAAATCATGAGTTATACTTCCCATACTTGATTTTTTTCTGAGATACTTCCTAAAATACTCATAGTACTGTTGTGCGCTAAGTTTTTGACTAGCACCTTAAAGATTAGAGTCTCGTGCAATGGCACTACCCTTGTGACACATAACTGGGCATGATCTTATAGCGTTTCTGTGATCGCCTAATCGATAATAATTGAACTTGACACGATTCTTTCGACGATCATTCTACTCATTTCGGGTTTCCTCTAAATTGAGACATATTCCTTATGGAGACTATCTCATTATGCCAACCTAACTGAACTGAGGTTCTTCATATCTCGTACTAACCCTTCGGGTCTTCAATTATCTCACTAGACTTACTGGCGATTTATGCATCTCCCCCTTAAACCAAGGCTAACATCTTATACTTACAAATTCTTCTCTTTTGATGGGATCCAATTAACATTCCTTATCTTCTGTAATTCCTTTGTACTCTACAACACTGACGACTCTTTTTTTTTCCTGACTCATTTCTGAGCAATTTCTCATTAGGAAAAACTAAATTACTTACATGAACGGGTTGCTACTGTATTCATAACTGGCATACTCCATCTTAACGACTTAACTCTGCTCACACTGTAAATCTTAGGACAACCCCTTTTTGACAATTAAAGGTTATTCTTCTGCAGTTTGCTCTCTTGCGGCTTAGCTGATTTATTTTCCACCAATCACTCTACTCTGAACTTTACTTAAGCCCTTGGTTTCTAACACACATTCGAATGTATCCGAACTGTCACCTACTTAAGATGTTCATCTAACTAAGGAAATCAAATCATATTTCTACTAGTTCTGCTGAAATTGCTAATGCATTGTATCTACTCAAAACTTACTTACTATTTTTCTGTTAATCACCTGCTAGCTTCATATTTTCTTATTTTGTTTTGAATAACCTAAGTTATTTCTAACTCTCCCTCATCATCTGACGCTATTCTATGGTTGTATACTATCTTTTCTGAATTATGGATCATACTTAACAAACTTTCATATATCTTAAACGAAAGATTGGAACAACTAAACCCAAACTTTCTATACACTTCAAAATCGTATCAGACTATACACATCTGGGATGAACACTTACTCACATAACTTAAACGAGAACTGTCACATCTTCTTATCTCATAATAATAATTACTTCTTATAGTAACCTACGACCATCGCACTCTCTAACTCTGATCTGACTAACTTAAACAAACTAAAATCATTCCTGAAAATTTAATATCGTCTGCTCATGGTTATTATTTCATACATACCTCTTTTCTTAACAGGCATAGTTCGTACGAAAACTTCATCTGTGGCGATAACTGGGGATGCCTCTTTATCCTGACGACCTGCTGAAGCTTCCAAGCTGTCTTTACTGAGAACTGAAATACCAGGCTTAGCTGTATTACAACCTGACTGGGCTTGAGAATTAAGAGGAGCCACCGAAACACACATTAAGGTCTAAATGATACACCTCTTTGTGTCCCTATAACACTTGTTGCACATAAGATTTGAAAACTTCTGTGGCTCACACTGGTATGTCACTGTGAGGCTGGTGCTCTTAAAATCCATTTCTAGCTGAACTGACCTTTTTGACCATATCTAGACCTCAAGACTAGTGCACTTAGCTGCAGATGGAGTGGGTCCTGATGACCTCCGGTAGAAAACTGTCTGCCACTATCTCCTTGAGATCCTCCATGATTTACGTTTCCTGTAGACTTAGCTCCTTTTCTAATTTCTCTGATATCCTCTCCCTGTTTTATCCCATTGTCCTTTCTCAAAACATCATTATTATTCAAATTCCCATTCATTATACAACACCCTTTCACGGGAAAATTACACTTTATTCACATTTCAATAACACCTCAAGTCTCATTTGTTACCAGCAAGTACTTCACAATTGTACCTCTATGGATAATCAACCTCAATTGGGCCTTGAATTACCTGTTCGTCACCTGCGCATTCGAAACGTACGTAATTCGATAAGAAGAGAAGTTACTTATTGGTCTAAGCTTCATGGCACGATCTAGAGTAGAAAGAAATGAGACAAATCCTGAATGTCTTGGTGGTCAACTGTTTATATGTGTGGGGCCCTCACACATATAAAAGAGACCCCACTGGACACGGCTTCATAGACTCCCTAAGACCCTTGAACCTAGCGCTCTGATACCAAGCTTTGTCACGCCCCGAACCTGGGCCTGGACGTAATACGACACCCGGTGCCTGACTGCATGTGATCGAGCGAACCAACTGGCTGGCTGAATCAACATGTGATATAAAAAACATAACTGAATGTGGAAACAACTAAACACATGCAGATATACTAAAGGTCTGACCGAAATCATAATGCAGAAATACTTAGACAATCTGAAATATCTGAACGTAGCCAACATGGCTTAAACCAAAACAACTGAACAACTGCAACAAGGCTAACATAATAAATATCTGACTGTCTGAACTGCGTCTATGAAGCCTCTAAGAATACTGAATATTAGAGCTGTCTATAAACTGAAATAACTAGATAGCTAACAACACCCCGAAAGAATTTGGGGCTCACCAGTAGCTAATACGTGCACTCCAAAATAGCTGAGTCGTCAACCTGTATATCGTTGCATGCATCGCGAAATGCAGGACCCCAAGCAATAAAAAGGGGACATCTGCACATTTGAATTGTACTGGTATGTAAAGCAACTGAAGCAATAAAATACTGAAACTGAAACTGATAACTGTAACTGTAATAGCAAGGAAGTAGAGATATGAATACTCCCTGCTCTGTATCTGAATCATCTATATTATCTGTGTTTATATATGTGGGGCCTCGGCCCAATAATAAATGCACGCTATGGCCTCGGCCTAGTAGTGCGTCAGTCAATGGCCTCGGCCATGTATACGTATACACAAGACTGTGCTGTGCCCTTGGGCAAAATCACATATGTTTAATTATGGTTAATTAATAAAGACTGAGACTATAACAACAATGAATAATACTGAACTGAAATAGACATGCTGGACTGAACTGAAAAACATTGACTGTCTCTGAGCATAATGAATTTCTAGACTGAGACTCATGAGGTAACAATACATAAGTCTATAAAGATTACGTACTGAGTTCATTGATTTTCAAAGTGACAACCATGAACGAATTCTGTGACTGCAACCCTAGAAGATAACAGTTCTAAAACATATCATGAAACTAGGGATAAACTATATTCTGAGTCAAATTACTGACAAGTATGAAAAATGAGGCGTAGGGAGAATCATGAACATTCCCTAACGTAGATAGTTAGCCTCACATACCTTAATTCCAGCCTTTGAGCGTAATACAATGTTCTTCAACCCTTTCAACTTTGATCTATATCAATGCAAGTCAAAGGGATTCTATATTAGCAATAATATTCATGCTTTGGTCAGCTAAGCATTTTATCAAACACTTAGTGGGCATAAAGCTCCACAATCTCCATTAATGGTGTTTCTTCACCCAATTCCCATTCTATTACTTCTAGGTGATTCTTCAATCTTAATTAGGTGTAATTAACATCATTCTCCATCATCCATATCATTATAACAATCTCAAGTCAACAATCCAAAACCCTACTATAGTTCGTGTCATTGTGTTTACTAAACCCATTTACTATTCTCCTAAGAACTCATCAATTCACTATTATGAACGATTAGAGTGTAGAAGCATTACCTTTTTGACGTTCCACCCTCTTGAATTCTAGGTCTAGGGTTTCCACGCCCAACAATAATGTTCCACCCACAACTCTATTGATTAGAAATGTTTACTCAAGTTAGAAAGAGATTAGGGACTTGAATTCAACCTAGAATCATGATAAAACTTACCTTGGAGGGTTCTTGAGTCTTGGGACTTGTTCCCTCTGAATTTAGGGTGATTTTTCGTGACTAGGGGTGTTAGGGAAATAAACCCCAAGCTTAAATATAACTTAAAACGCAAATCCCGATTTTTGACCCAAAACCGGACCTGTTATGCGGTGGGCCCGCGATGCACATGCAGCGCATGTCCCCCTGCAGGTAAATATTCAGAGAGGGGGTTTTTGTACGATCGGTGCGCGACGCGAGGCCAGAGCACGCGCCCTCACAACGGACCTGTGTCGGTTCTACATAGTGTTCGGTAAAATGGACATAACTTCTTGTACTGAGCTTTGTTTGGGCTCAACAATATACCGTTGGAAAGCTATTTCAAAGGGATACAAATTTCATGCTTTAGGTTTCCTCAAATTCCCAACCGATTTTCACGAAATTTGACTGGAAGGCAGATGTATAAAAAACTTAGCCGATTCTATAGAATTTTCAGCGCTTTACTATTAGCCATCTTGAGACGATCATATCTCTTTGCATCGATCTCTGATTGGCCTGGTCCTTATATAGTTAGAAAGATATTTCTACGTACTATAACTTTCATTGAGGGTACTTTCCCAAATTCCCAACTAATCAAGGAGTTATCCCTGCCCGAAGTAGGCCGATCAACCATTTTCGCAAAACGTTCAAACCTTCAGTTTTTCCACTAAAACTCTAATGATATGAGTCTAACCTTAGTTCCAAGATACGGGGTGTAACAATTTGTCACGCCCCAAACTGAGGAGTCGTGTCGAGTTCTCGACCTCTTCTGATCAAGCACCCTTACATTCGTACCTGAAACTTACTGAACAATATGGTGGGCCATATCGGACCTTTAACTGAATTATACATTTCTGTATTAAGAATATAACCAACTCTGCGCCGAGAACTCATAACCAACATATATGTGTAGAAGATAACAGTGCACGTCGACTGGCTGGTAGGGGTGGGCGTTCGGTTCTTCGGTTCGGTTTTCTCATACTTCGGTTAGGCTATTTTGGTTTCAGTGTTTTGAAAGTGGACATCGAACACCGAACCAAACTGGTTCGGTTCGGTTCTTTCGGTTTCGGTTTTTTGAAGTTTGGTTAGGTTCAGTTTCAGTTTTTTCAATTCGGTGTTTTAAATTCAGGCTTTCAGCGCCACAGTTTCAGCAGCAGCACCACAGTTTCAGCAGCAGCAGCACAACTGAAACTGTGGCAGCAGCAGCACAGTTGAATCTGTGGCAGCAGCAGCATAGTTCAGCAGCAGCATAGTTTCGGTAGCAATAGCAACAACAGTTATCTGAACGCTCAAAACTAGTAACCAGCAACAAACAATGTACAAGACAAAAACAAGCAACACAAACAACATAACGATAAAATGAGCAGCAGCCAAATAGCCAACGGCCAAATAACATAAATGTCCTAAATTTTAGGTCCAAATACAAAACATAAGTTGTAACACTAAGTGTTAAATCCATCGTCTCACATAGCTTAATGAAGCATATTGAGAGATGTCTTGAAGATAAGCTTAAAGTTGAAGGTGAATCCGCCTATCTTCAAGACATCTCTCAATATGCTTCATTAAGCTAGATGTGCCATTTGCTCTATGACAATTAAGTATCGCACCGCATGTTAAGCACCTAGCTTTACGCCCTTCTTCATTGTCTTGAACCATCACAAAATGTTCCCAAACTTGTGAGCGAGCTCTAGAAGGCATGGTTGAACTTGAAAATAACAAAAAATAGATAAAACCAAAAGTTAGAATATAGCTTTCAAGATAAAAGAACAAAACTACAAAATAAAGTATTAAACTTACCACTAGTAACAAAGAAGCAAATTGCAATCATACATCAACAATGCAAGGATCTCTTCCATATATTTGCCATGTCTAAAGATAATTTAATCAAATATGTCATACAACATAAAAAAGTATATTATTTTTTCACTAAAACACATAAAAAAAATACAAAATCTTACCAAGTTCAAGTTGCTCAAGATGATCCAAACTTTCTTCCACACTAACAGATTTAGTCTCTTTCCTAAGCCAATCTTGAACACAAATAAGAGATTGCACATATTTAGGAGTCAACGAACTTCTAAACGAATCAAGTACACAACCACCGGTACTAAATGCACATTTCGATGCCACACTAGAAATCGGAATAGCCAACACTTCACGAGCCAACTCTGAAAGAACAGGAAATCTAGGAGCATTAACTTTCCACCAACCTAAGATACTAAACTCAACAGCGGTTTCACTTTCATCTATTGGCTCTTGTTCTTCACCAATGTATTTATCCAACTCGGATTTAGCATACCCACTTCCAGAATCTTCCTTTTGCTTCTTCAAGTGCAGCTTAGTTCTCAAAGCATTTGATTTCACACTTGAAGACGACTCGGAACTAGAAGTTACATCAGATGTATCATGAGATGAAGTAGATACAGAAGGAGACAATTGATGATGAGATGCTCTTGAATAATTTTTTAGATACTCTCCAAACAAATATTTCATATAATCGCACACTCCTTCACTTACTTTCTTTCCAACTTCCTCCCCAAATAGCTCTTCAAGTGCAAAGCTAACATACACAAACTTATTGCGAGGATCCAATACGGAAGAAATAAAAATCATTTTGTTCATCTTTTCAGGATCGCCCTAATACTTCCTAAACTTTTCTCTCATCCGCTCAACCATTTTACTCAAACTAAGATCTTCACTTGCTACACAGGCTTTCAAATATGCATCAAGCTCACATATATCCTCAAAATGAACATTAGAAGTAACATAATGTGAACCTGAATCCTTTACGGTAAGCTCGTAAAATCTTTCAAGAAACTTTATCACATTCCTTACATTCACCCAATCATCACATTCAAGCGTACCTGCGACTTCACAAACATGAGTAGCAAGATAAGTTTTAAAATTCTCATAAAAAAATCAAACCTATCAAATGCCTTCTCAAAATTATGTGTCGTGTTCAACATCGCGTAGGTGGAATTCCACCTAGTAGGCACATCTAGAATTAATGTTTTAGCACATCCCACCTTTTGAACTTCACAACATTTCTTAAAGCTTCTTGTTTTTGCCGAAGATCCTCTAACATACCTTACCATTTGCCTAACACGGGTAAAAGAAACATCAATTTCCTTCAAACCTTCTTGCACAATTAGATTAAGTATGTGAGCTATACACCTCACGTGAAGATGCTTACCATCCATTATATTAGTTCCCCACATATTTAACTGTTTAGACAATTCTCTAACTGTAACATCGTTTGGAGAAGCATTATCAACAGTAATAATAAATACCTTGTCCAAGTTCCAATGAAGCAGACAATTACTAATAGTCTCTGCCATGTGCTCACCCTTATGACTAGTGACAGGGCAAAAATTCAGTATTCTTTTATGCAACTTCCAATCTTTATCAATAAAGTGAGCAGTCAAACACATATAATTAATTTTTTACAATGATGTCCATGTGTCTGTGGTAAGGCAAACTTTTGAATGTGCTTCTTTAAAAGACTTCTTCAAATTTTGTCTTAGTTCATTGTAATGTTCATAGCAATCCTTTGTTATTGTTCTACGGGAAGGAATTTGAAACAGAGGTTGGGCTTGACTCATAAACTTCTTGAAGCCTTCCTTTTCTACAAAGCTAAATGGTAGTTCATCAATAATTATCATCTCAACTAAATCCCTCCTAATTAATTGTTGATCAAATTCCCAATGCTCTTCTATCTCATTCTTATCCTTAGATGGAAAATGTAGCTTTTTCTGAGTGGGAGGTTTAATAAGGGATTTATATGCGTTGCACCTCAATAAATGTTGTCTCAATCCCGTTGTCCCATTTACAGTTGCAGCATCAAGATATCTTTTACAATACTTACACTTCGCTCTGTCAATTCCCTGTACAACAATCTTCTCAAAATGTCTCCAAACAACAGATCTAGATTGCATTTCTTTTCTTTTCTTTGTTACCTGGGTGTCAAGTGAGTTATCATTGCTATCAGTATCATCTGTATTAGGTATGCTACCAGTTGAATTGGCAACATTTAATTTAGTTTCATCCGCCATCTACGAAAATTAAAGAGAAAATATAAGGCATTGTAGGCCAGCACGTTAAAAACCAAAAGCTCCACGAAAAATAACAGCACAACCACCAGCCACCAGGTATGATAAAAGTCTTTTTTTTCCATATACATAGAGATCTCAAACAACTACCCATTTAATTACAACAAATTCACAACCACCACATATCATGTTACAGCAATCAAAACAGTAGCAAGGAACTCACATCAACAAGATAATAACATAAAGCAGTGAAACACCATAAATTCACCGTAGACGACATAACAAGCAAAACAAAAGATACCAAAAATAACCATAAATTCACAACTAAAAGAGCCAAATAATAACGACCCAATTGACAACAAGCAGAGACTAAAAGCACGACCAAAGTCAGCTTTCTAAGAAATAAGTCTGAACATTTCTAAGAAATATACTAGTGGATAAGTACACTATTTTATTTAAAAACCAAAACACAATAGCACACACTAAGTCTGAACATTTCTAAGAAATATACTAGTGAAAGAACAGATGAAGTCGATTAGGAGAAGTGTGAGAGAGAGAATTTGCTGCCAGAAGTGAGGACTGAGGATTAGGAGAACTTAGAGAGAGAAATACTTACTCTGTCGCCGCCGGAACTTGGAAGAGAAGTCGCCGCGGGAACTTGGAAGAGAAGTCGCCGCCGCTGCTGTGAAGTGCAAACTTTGAGCTCTGAAGTTTGAAGCTCTGAGACAGTGAGAAGTGAAAATTAGGGATACATTGATGTCTGATGATTGATACAAAAGTGTGAAAGTGGGCTTGGGTAATTACTAATTAGAGATACAAAAGAAAGATTGAAAGAGGGCTTGGGTTCTATTTCTTTTCGGCTTAAATTTAATGGGCATGGGCCTGGACTATTTAATATTTTTGGTCTAATACATAAAATTTTGGTTTAAAAATTGAAAACCCGAAAAACCGAACACTAAACCCCGAACACCGAACCGAACTCCGAAATTTTTGAAAATTAAAACCGAACCCGAACCGAAAACCCGGAACACCGAACCAAACTCCGAAATTTTTGAAAATTGAAACCGAACCCGAACCGAAAACCCGAAAACCCGAACACCAAAAAATTGAATTAATTCGGTTCGGTCCGGTTTTTCGATTTTTCGTATTTATGCCCAGCCCTACTGGCTGCTACATATGTTGTATGAGCAAAATAAGAGCCAACAAGACTACATAACTTCCCAACTACTTATAACTGTGTACAGACCTCTATGGAACATAAACTGTAGAGAGGACGGGACAAGGCCTCGTCATACTCATATGTACAAATCAAAATGGCATAGCAAAAGAAACTACAGCTGCGAACCAAGTGGAGCGTACTGACTGACGCTGATTGGTTATCCTAATGAGCTGGACTGCTGGCCTGACTACCTGACCCTGCGGGCATGATCGCAGCATCCATAACAAAAGAACATCAGTACGAGCAATATACTGAGTATGTAAGGCATGAATAAAAATATAATATAGATATTAAAGGTAACATGGAATAAGAGAGATAACCTGTACATCTGGATGCCTCATAAGGCGGATGTCATACATGCTTAGCTTTTAAAAAAAACTTTTTCACACACACACACACACACACACACACACACACACACACACACACACACACACACACACACATATATATATATATATATATATATATATATATATATATATATATATATATAAAGCATGCGTGAGAGCCAAATAAAATCTATAAATACATCGGAGCGACGTAAGATCGGTAACCTCCAATTTTCATTATGGAATAATCATCATGCATATATCTCACTTTGAAAGAACAAAATCATAAGATGATATCAACATCAACAAATATAATCAATAATCTTGAAACCAGCTCAGTAATCTCATAATGACATTAAAACCATAACTTTGGAATCTCCAGAAATGGGATCATCATAATCGTCATCATGGTCATTATAGAAAACATTCGTGTTTAGCATCATAGAAACTTGGAGAATCATAAATTTTTAACGTTCTTGGAAATGAGGATTTTATGGAGTTCATGCACGGGTTCGTAAGAAGAGAATCATGCCTTTAGAAAGAAAGGGATTAGCCTTACATACCTTTTGGTCTCCTTAACTACTCAACGTTTATCCTTCCAAGCTCGCAAATCTACATATAAACCATTCATACTATTGTTAGGCTCATCGTTACATGCTTATCTTAAGCCTTCAATTTAAATCCATTTAGAAAATTCATTTAGAATCTGCCGAAATTCGGGTAGCATCTCCCCTGTTTATATCCCTAGCCCGAATTCACAATACCAACAACCAACAATAACAATACCAATTCCAATACCAACATCAACAACATAATTATCAATATCAATATACTCAATAAAATATCCCACACAATGTTTTCCTAATTTCTCAACCAACCAATTCATTATACGACTATTTAATAACTCTATCTTTGTAAGTAAACCGAAATCAATATCAATAATGAGAGATTCATACCTTATTCTTGCTAGAGCAGCAATATCTTCAATATTCACTTTAGATCCAAGCCAAAATCTACCGCAAAACTAGACTACACTCACAGCTGCACGTTTCTCGAGCCTCGTATATAATCCCGTCACTTGAAATCACTCCAATTCCTCACTTTTATGTTACACACACACCCATGTATTTTGGCTGAA
Source organism: Lycium barbarum (assembly GCF_019175385.1). NCBI lineage: Eukaryota > Viridiplantae > Streptophyta > Magnoliopsida > Solanales > Solanaceae > Lycium > Lycium barbarum. The sequence goes on along the minus strand of NC_083340.1, from coordinate 124,716,238 downwards.
CTTTTGGGGAAAATTATTGGTGAAAAATGAAGGCTTTGCCCCTTATATAGGGTGTTTAAGTTGGTTTGTCACCAACTTAAAATTTACCCTTCGCGTTTGCGGCCTTGGGTCACGTTCGTGAAGGGTTAATCCCTTCTCCTCTTCGCGTTCGCAACCCTTTGGTCACGTTCGCGAAGGGTTAATTTCTGCTCTGGCTGCCTAACTTGTAACGTCCATAACTCTCTACTCCAATGTCCTATCGACGAACGGTTTGTTGCGTTGGAAACTAGACTTCATGAACTTCAATTTGGGATTTTGCTTTGCTCCAAAACTTCTCATATACTAAAAGACATTCTTTCTCCAAGTTGGGCCAAAATTGCTCTCATATTTTCTCCAAAATCCAACAAACTTAATTGCCTTAATTCACTTGCCCTCCAATCCTTCCGTAGCTTATTATATGAACTTAAACCCTTATAACCGTAAGATAAGCGCATAAAATCTCATATATCCTTGGAGGTAACTCCAATGTTCATACTTAAAACCACTAACACCTAACGAATCACAACATTCAAAACTACGGGGTGTAACAACATTGTAATCTATAGCTGCTCGTTGGAAGAACATGTTAGACACTTAAAAATGGTACTGTCTCGGTTGCGGAAGTACAAGCTTTATGTGAAAATGGAGAAATATGAGTTTTCCCAATAGGAAATCAAATTTCTTGGGCACTTGGTCAACCAAAACCAAGTGAGGGTGGATCCAAAGAAGGTGCATGCTATTGTTGATTGGCAGGCGCCGCGAAGTGTGAAGGACTTGAGGTCATTCCTTAGGTTGGTAAACTACTATCGCAAGTTCATTGCGGGGTACTCAAGAAAGGCTGCTGTTTTGACTGATTTACTGAAAAAAACATCGTTTGGGCATGGACTGAGAAATGTGATGGTGCGTTCAATTTATTTAAGGAGGCCATTGCATCAGAACCCATATTAAGGCTGCCTGATTTTGAGTTTCCCGTTGAAGTGCATACTGATGCTTCTGAGAAAGCTGTTGGAGGTGTGGTTATGCAGGAAGGTCACCCCGTGGCCTTTGAAAGCAGAAAGTTTAATGACGCAGAACAAAGATACTCTACTCATGAAAAGGAGATGGCTGCTGTGATACATTGCTTGCAGACTTGGCGTGTATTTCTGCTAGGAACAAAGTTTGTGGTGCAGAGGAACAGCGTTGCTAATACTTACTTTGAAATGCAACGTAAGCTGAGTCACAAGCAGGCCCGTTGGTAAGAGTTCTTGGCTGAATATGATTTTGTGTGGGAACATAAGTCGGGAAAGCACAACCAGGTTGCTGATGCTTTGAGTAGAAAAGAGGTATTCACTGCTATATATTCAATTTCTAGATTGGAGTATGATTTTATTGATAAGATTAGATCGGGTGCTGCAAATGATTCATTATACACCAAGTTAATGAGTCAAGTTAGAGATGGGACAGTGCGGAGGTATTGGATCGAGGACGATCTGCTCTATTTCAAAGGGGGGAGAATCGTGGTACCTCAAGGTGGTGGGCTGCGTAGAGAACTAATGAAAGAGGCGTATGACACTACTTGGGATGGACATCCGAGTGTTGAAAGGATGTTGGCTTTGCTGTCTATAGTGTATTTCTGGCCAAGGATGGAAGATGATATTGAAGCTTATGTGAAAACTTGTCTGGCTTGTCAACTAGATAAAACTGAGCGCAAGAAGGAATCGGGCTTGTTGCAGCCTGTTCCTATTCCTTAAAGGCCTTGGATGTGTGTTTTGATGGAATTTATTGGTGGGCTTCCGAAGATAAATGGTATAGCATTAGTCATGGTGGTGGTGGACAGGTTCTTAAAGTATGCTGTTTTTGTTGCTGCCCTAGTTGTTTGTTCGTCGGATGTTGCTGCAGATTTGTTTTAGAAAAATGTGGTTAAGTTATTTGGTGTACCAGTTGATATCATCAGTGATAGGTATACTCGATTCACGGGTCGGTTCTGGACTACTTTGTTTAATAAGATGGGAACTGATTTGAAATTTTCTACGGCGAACTATCCTCAAACTGATGGGCAAACTGAAAGGATTAATCACTTGTTGGATGAATATCTAAGGCATTTTGTGATGGCAAGTCAGCGGAACTGGGTGGACTTATTGGATACTGCACAATTTTGTTATAACTTGCATAAGTTGTCAGTAACAGAGATGCGCCTGTTTGAGTTAGTCCTAGGTAGACAGCCTATGACTCCACTTTATGTTGCCAAGCAGAATACTCAAAGGAAGTGTCCTGCTGCCTATTGTTATGCCAGGGACAAGCATGAGATGCTTGCAGAAGCGCAAGACAGTTTGTGCAAAGCCCAGAGACGAATGAAAAAGTATGCAGACCAACACAGAATAGAGCTGGAATTTAATGTTGGTGACAGGGTGCTGCTCAAGCTTGCTCCCCCAATCTGGAAACAGATTACAAGTAAGTTTAGGCACCGGGGTTTGATTCCTAAATATGATGGACCCTTCGAAGCAGTTCAGAAAGTTCGCGAAGTTGCTTATAGGCTGAAGCTATCTGAAAGGTTGAAATTACATCCAGCCTTCCATGTGAGTTTTCTGAAGCCTTACTATGAAGATGCTGATGATCCAGACAGGAACTAGTCAAAGAGGGCACTGGCTGTGGTGCGCACATAGTTTGAAGCTGAAATTGAAAAGATAGTAGATCATCGGGTACTTGGTGTCAAGAAAAATAGGCTGACAAAATTTCTAATTCAGTGGAAGGGTAAACAAGAAGCTGATGCTACTTGGGAAAACACAAAGTCACTTTGGCAGTTCGACAAGCAATTGGAGGACTACCTGAAAACAGCCTCGATGAGGACGTGGATTTCAACTGGTGGGGCTGGTGTGTTTGTCACGACCCAAGATGATGAGTCGCGATAAGTGCCCGACCACTACTGACCCAACACCCCCAACTCATAGTTGCATCTATCACTGAGCAATATGGTGGCCCATATATAAACTATAACTGAACTATACTATCTCCTGTATGCAACAAGAACTCGCAACTAGCATACATACGTACTGCGGATAACATTGCAGGCCGACTAGGCCGCTACATATGTTGTACAACAAAAATAAGAGCCCACAAGGCTACATAACATCCCAACTACATACAACTGTCTACAGTCCTCTACGGAACAGAAACTGTAGAAAAGACAGGATAAGGCCCCGTCGTACCCATATATATACATGTCAAAATAGCATACCAAAAGGACTGCAGCTCCGAACCAAGTGGAGTGCACTGACTGCAGCTGAGTGGAGGGCCTATTGGACTGGACCGCCAGTCTGGCTACCTGAACCTGCGGGCAAGAGCGTAGTTTCCACAAGAAGGGACATCAATACGAATAGTGTACTGAGTATGTAAGGCATGAATAATAATATAACAACAAATATGGAATATAACATAAGATAAAGATAACCTATACATTTGATTGCCTCATAAGGCGGATACCATGCATGCTTAGATTTACAAAGAAAACATTTTTCATACATATATATAACATAATCATTTGCCCGTGTTCGGGCCTCCCTCGTCCGGGGTAACCATCTCACGCCGCCCACTAGTGGTGCTGCCCGACTATATATATAGGCATGGTGTTACCATCGTTATCCATAGCCGCCCAACATAGTGGTGCTGCCCGGCCATATAGGCACGGTGTGAGAAAATACTTACATATACATCAAGCATGCATGAGAGCCCAATTAAAAGCTACAACTCTATCATGACGTAAGGTCGGTAACCTCCGATTTATATTATGGAGCAATCATCATCGCTATATCTCACCTTAAAGAAACAATTATCATAAGGTGAGATCAACAACAATGAATAAAATCAAGAAAATCTTGAATTAAACTCTATAATCTCAGAATAGCATCAAAACCATAAGCTTTGGAATCTCTTGAGTGGGATCATCATCATCATCATCATCATCATGGACCATATTTATCTTTAGCATGGTAAGAAACTCTAAGAATGAACTTCTAGCTTTTGGGAATAAGGATGTTATGGAAAAGACGTATAGGTTCATAAGAAAAGAATCATGCCTTTAGAAAGAAAGGGACATCCTTCACATACCTTTCCGGTCTCCTTAACTACCTAACGCTTGTCCTCCCAAGCTTATATATCTACATTTAAGAGAATTCATACTATTGTTAGGCTTATCGTCATATACTTTTCTTAAGCCTTCAAATTAAATTCCCTTAGAATTTGCCAGAATTCGGGCATCATCTCCCCTTTTTATATCCCTAGCCCGAAATCACAATACCAACAAAACAAAAACAATAGCAACACCAATATCAACAACATCATCATCAACATCAATATGCTCAATAAGACATCCCACACAATGTTTCCCCAATTTCTCAACCAATCAATAGACTTTATGAAGCTTTAACAACTAAATTTCCATGATAAAATTCATAATATCCATAGTAAGGAATATCCTTACTTCAATCAAGGTTGGTAGAGCTTGAAATCTTATTTATCTTCAGCGGCCTCCTTTGATTCGTCGAGATTCATTGCTTAGAACAAGAACTACAAGACCTTATACGCTTCCCAAGCCTAAATCCCGCGGTTTTACTTGATTTGGGTTAAAAAATTTATGGAGGAAGTTGGGAGAGTCTTTGTCACACCCTAGCAGTGGTAGGGCCTGACGGGCACCCGACTCTCATCAGAGTCGAGCGAACCCTTAGACATTCGCTCTATTAAACCTTGTCATTTCAAAACTTTTAAGAACATAAATTTTTTCCCAAATGGAAATCATTATCTCTATAACGATTATGAAAACTTTCAATCAATAAGTACATTAGACCAATCTAAATCATCTGAAATACATACTCTTTTAAAATCCATAAATGCCTCAACTGATATCACTTTGTCGACATCTCGACAAACATACCACAGGACACTGTCTGCAGAAGTCTCTAAGAAGTGAACTGGACACTATGAGTCAGGACAGGGCCCTGACATACCCATAATCATACATATCTATACATGACTCAGCACAGCTCCAGAATGAGGTGTACCTTGCCAATCCCAGTAGACGTCAGAGCATCCTAGCTGTATACTTAACCTGTCAAACAATCTGGGGCTGCGGGCATGAACGCAGCGTCCCCAGGCAAAAGGACGTCAGTACGGACAATGTACTGAGTATGTAAGGTCGTAACAAATCATAAACATAACTTGATTTAGGAGAGACGAAATCACAATCTAACTCAATACCTGCAGCCTTTGATGGAAGAAACATAAATGTATACACGAGGTCTCAAAACAATATTTAAGTAAATAATGCAGTCCAACAAACATTCTTTAAGTAAATAATGCAATCTAACACACATTCTTTAAGTAAATAATGCAATCTAACACACATTCTTTAATTAAATAATGCAATCTAGCACACGTGCCGCTTCCGACATGTTAACAAAATGGTCCCTTCGGACAGCCGCTTCCGGCTAGTATCACCATAGTCCCTTCGGACGGCCGCTTCCGGCATAGTAATGATGGCCCCTTCGGGCAGCCGCTTCCGGCTTAATAATAATGGCCCCTTCGGGCAGCCGCTTCCGGCTCAATAATAATGATGGCCCCTTCGGGCAGCCGCTTCCGGCTCAATAAAAATGATGGCCCCTTCGGGCAGCCGCTTCCGGCTTAATATCACAATCATGTCAACACAAACTTAATCCACAAATATTAATACAAAGAGATGATGATATGGAATGTAAACATAAGTCGTAAATGAAATGAAATAGTAAAACCTCGCACCCCCTTCGAAGTGGTTTTGAAAATCCAAATAGGAATATCTCGCACCCCCTTCGGAGTGGTTTTAAAAGTCTAACTTTATGTTTCCTTTAGTATAAAACTAATTTCCTCGAAATCATTAGTAAAACCATATACACAACTCAACTGGCACCTTATGGGTGTTCCCTTCGGAACAGAATAGGAGTACAATATCAATAAATCATCACAAGGAACATTTAGACCTTACTCGTCTAATAGTGGAATCATATGGAGTACATATAGAATGAATAGCACAAGAATCATGAATCACATTCGGAACCTATGAATAGAGTTACCCCAAAGTTCATAGCATTCATCACTTACATCTAAGACATGCCAAAAGAAAGAAGGGTTAGTCTTACATACCTGTTAGCAACTATTCGCAAACCCGTTCGCCTTGTCGCTCTTTTAGCCTATTTAATATAAGAGTAACGTTATCGTCAGTAACTATATTTTCTAGTTCGTAAATCCGCAGCCCATTTCTCTATAGAACTTATCCTTTAGCTTATACATTCTTGTTTAAGGTTTTCTAGCTACAGACTTAACGAAAATCGGGCAGCACTTCCCCTATATATTTGCCTAACCCGTATTTCTAATTGTCCTCCTATCAACACAGAAATACCAATAACAACAATATATATAATAAATTCTCCCAATTCATCCCATAACAATTCTAACAACCCAACAACTTTTCTTAATACATTTCAACCCACAATTTCCTATAACATCAATTTCATGCATTTTCTAAATTCCAATTTCGTCCAATCCAATTTTAATCCTTCCATTACAACACCATTAACATAATTACACCACAAGACAAGAAAATCTTACCTAAATTTCTCGGAGGAATTTCTACTCTTAATTGCCCCAATTTCGCAATTTCTTCTTTCCCGATTCAATATCCAACGTTGCTATCACCACCGCGAACTTGCAAATCACTTGAAAATTAAACCAAAGCAAAAATGCAATATAATTTCCTTGGCCATGGCTGGCCGTGAGCAGCAGCCATGGCCATGCTCTCTCCTTTCCTCTTTTTTTCTTTTAATTCTTAAAAATGAAACAAACTACATCGTTGAATTTTTCCATCAACTTACATATTTATGCCCCTCCTTAATATTGACACATTTGGGACACTAACCTTGACCAATTGAGGCCATGTGGCAGCCTACTTGGTTGCCACGTGGCAGCCCATTATATATATATATATATTTGGGTGGGGCTCACTAGTGCTTTAATTAAATTAATTAATCACTAATCCCTACTTAATAATTTAATCATAATTAATTATTTCCTAATCTCCAATAATATTTTTACACTAAATAAAATTTATAAACAATTTATGTTCTAATAAAAATTGAAAATTAAAGATTTCTATTTTGTGTCCGGAAATGATTCTGCTTTTAATCTGGGTCGATTTTCTTGCGAATAATTCGACGTATAAATATACGGGGTATAACAGTCTTCTAGGGGGTTAGGGAAGGTTTGGGGAGTTGGTTGAATGAAAATAAGGGGTAAATCCCCTTTTTATATTTTTCTAGGGTCGGTTTGTACTAACCTAGAACTTTCTGTGCACTGTAGCGTGCGTGTCGGGCACTGTAGCTGCGCGTTTCTGCTCTGCCTTCTTAACTTGTAACATCCATAATTCTCTACTTCGACGTCTTATCGATGAGCGGTTTATTGCGTTGGAAATTACACTCGACGAAATTCATTTTAGGCTCTTGAAACACCTCAAAACTCCTGATATACCTTAAGATATACCTTTCTGAACTTGACCCAAAATTTCTTTCCAAAATTTTACCAAACTTTTGAAAAACTTATTTTCTTCGATTTGCTTGATCGCAGAACCTTTAGACACTTTTTTAACACTTGTTAAGAGTATTCCTTAACCTTATAAGGGTTCCGTAATCTCTCCGAGCTTGCATTAGGTTACTCACAACGCACACAGCGCGAAAATGTTTGAGGTGTAACATTCTTCCCCCCTTAGAAACATTCGTCCTCGAATGTTGTAGTTTGCGAGCTTACGATGCTATCATTGATTTCTTGAAATGGTTGTCCTCCTTTATACCCTAATCTTAATATTCTAATAATATGAGCTCATCAGTTTTCTTTTATGTTCCCCTAACTCTCTGTCAAACTCATCCATTAGTTTCATATCCTCATGCCCTTCTATATGTAACTAGTGGTCAGCTAATATTCAGTTATCGTTCAATTCCCATTAAGGTGATCTTGGCTCGTGATTGCTATGGCTCCCTGCCGATCTGCAAGTACCCTTAATTGTTGTACCCTTTTTACTTGCTCTTTATTTCTCTACTAGTAGACAAACTCTCTTGTTCAGATATGACGCCTTTCCTTGCTTGCTTCTCTGGTGCTATTTTAGATTATCCCTTTTTATACTAGTCGACCTTATATATATACCATATCATCTCCTTTTAATTCCTTGGTCGGACTCCTTAATTCCTTACAATAGCCTCTTAGTTCCACTTATGGTAGAGCCTAGATGATTTGTAATAGCATTTCCTTGCTAATGACTTATTATTCTTAGTGATTATATTACTTCAGATTGTCCATCCAGTATATCAACAATACCACAGCCAAGAGATTTATTTTCAAACTGGACCCAAATCCATCCAGACTTCTTTTCCTAATCAATCCATAACAATGACCTCAACACAATCGCTTATACACATGTATATAATACTTCCTTATCATCATTATTACTCCTCATAGCAAGATTATACTTATAACATAGCAATAATCACAGCTAAAGCTAATTTACAACTCAAAATATCATCAAATTCATATTTGAACTTTTCCTCCAATTTCCTCTCCTCAATCTTAACATAATTACAAAATAAACTCATAAACATGGAACAAAGATAAAATCCTACTTAATCATAATTTCCTTTCAATACGAGTATGATTTCTTCTTAAGTCCTTGATTCTCTTGCACCGGTGATCATTTGAGACTTAAATTAGCCTCTATTCTTCTTTGACTCCTTATCGTTGTCCTTAAGCCATTTTGTTGGCCATTTCATCACAACGATTGTTTATATGGTTCTACGTCATACACTCTCACCATTGATATAACCGGCGACTTGGAATTTCACGACTTACCAGGTACTTCCTAATCTCAGGCAGTATTGTTGTCTTGCTATCCATAGGCATACTATCTTCCTTTCCTTTGAAGATTATTGAACTTTCTATAAATATTCCTCTCTTTTAAAGCTTTCATCTCCTCTAGTGATACAAGTTCTTTTTAGTAGTCTTGACTATCCCTTATACTTATCCCTGGTCATATGTGGCCTTTCTTACTCCTTCTGTTACCCCTTGGAGTACTTTACTGCATATCTAAATATACCTAAAATTTCTTCGGCGCGAGTGATTCAAGTCATAGTCCAGAATACAATGTATCGCATTGGCGAAACTTATTCTCCTTTCCATATTTGTCTAATGATATACTTGTTTTTAATCCATTCTCACTTTTCTTTAGCACATTCTTAACATATCGGTTCATCTCGAATTTTGGCTCCTTCAATCCAGTATATTCCCCTGTTTTGAGCTTGGGAATATTATAGTTCATCTTAGAACTAAATTTATTCTTCCCCCCTTTTAAAGGATGATCACATATACCAGTAACCTTCGAGTATTAACCGTCTTTGATAGTCATTTGGCCGACCTTAGCGATCCTTCAACTCCCCTATTCCATATAATGCCCGAGTTCTTTTCATCACATGGTTTAACTTATTTCCTTTTTGCTAGTTGAGTTCTTCTATCAAATAAAAATGCTTATACATATTGGATATAATTCAGATGCCTTCTTTATTGACTTTTCACTTCTACCTTTCATGACTAGTAGTTCCCTAGGCTAAGGAATTAATAGGGACATCGGAATTCATCAGGCCCCTTATGGAGTGTCCGACTATAATACACTTCTTTAGCCCTAGTCTTCCTCCACGACTATCTTCTTAATATGCTTGAAATTCTCCTTGCTCTAGGTTCCCAATTCCGATTTATGTCTATACTATACCATTAAAAGTTGATACTCCACACCATCCATTCCCACGACTCGCCCCTTCATTAGCTTAGCTCATTTTGTCCCGTAATTCTTCTTAACTTCTTGTTTGCATCACAGCCATGCATCATAGTCCTTCTAGTGTTATGTCGGTTCTTGTTCTTATCATGAAATCCTCACAAAATACACCTTTTTATTTCTCCTTTCGTATGATACTACAACTCGTACACGCACGCGCACACACACACACACACATATCGAATTTTCTCAGTTTTCTTCATAATCGCATCTTTGTATATTGCACACAATCTTTGTCTTATAATTTCAATTTGTTTTCCTTTGGGAAAGCCTACTGACTCATTAATCTTCTCCTTGTTGTCGGCGGCCACATAATTCCTTTCAACCATTTCGTTACACCTCCTCCTCCCTTTATTCCTCATAGTTTCTTTTGTTTTTTTTTTTACTCGTAAAACGCCTGTTTCCATTAGTCATTCTTTACTCTTAGATTAGGAGACTTTGGAGTGTTTCGTTACGAGTGCGAATCCCTTTTTGACGCTGAAAATCTCTTCTTGGGGTACTTTATTCCCTTAAATAGGCGTACCAATAATGGATTCACATCCATTCTCCTAGTTGAATCTCAGGAGTTTAAAATTTCTTTGTCACTCTCGTAAGACCTATTTGTTTCTTCTCAATGATGCACCTTTGTCCATTATTTTCAACCTTCTTGGTTCTGGTTATGAAGACGTATAGGTTGGTTTCGGGGTCCTCACGTTGATCCTTTGCCATACACAACATCACTCTATCTCCCGTTGATTTATTTAAATTTGATCCTATCGTCTGCTTTCCTGCTTTCATCCTAACCTTTTCCTCAAATATGTTACCTAATCCTCAATGGGTATACGGTTTCCTGGTCCAAGTTTCTCTCCCCTTCATAATATCATAACCTTCTTTTTCCTAATGCTTGTGCTTACATATTTGGTCGCGTTACCGCTATCTGACTTTAATTCCCGAGAAAACCCAATCCTAATTCTCTCTGTAGCGCTTGCTACCTCAATTTTGACATGCAGCACAATCAATACCTTTAACATGTCGTAAAATCAATCATAAGGGTATACATAATACTGATGTAGCCACTCGTGACTTGTCTTTTTATCGCTTTTCAACACCTTTTGTTGCGACATATCCCGTTGCCATTTGATTTTGTCCTGAACCCACGGCTTATTACACCTCTCCTCTTCTGACCAATTAGTCAAACTTATATCAGGTAACCATCTTGAAATCCTAATCATAAGGCTCATATGCTTCTGATTTCTTTAAGTTATTCTGGGTTCTCATATTTACCATATGTCTAAATCTGTGGGACTTCTTAGTATATCTTTCTAAGTCTTAATTGTAACTCTGGCAATATAACTTTACTTAACCCTAGCAATATAACTTTACTTAAAAATCTTTACTCATATACATAATCTTTTCCCTCCTTGTACATAACCCAACACCGGATGTGTTTTGAAAGTTCTCTGTCAAGGTGCCTTTCATGATCTTGAGTTCCTAAAATTAGTCCAGCTTGCATGTTTATTGTACCTTTTCATATGTAAATATACTTTTCTAAGTGCTGCCGATAGCTTTTATCAGTACAATTTTATACAATAACCTTTACTCATACTTGTACTCTGTTTCTCAGTCTGAAAATAATCAACCTCACATCCATTCTTTTCATTGCTACATAGTCTTTTATCGCATATCTTTGAAAACCCATTTGAAGTTCTAAAGGGAAAGTCCAAATAAAATCATGCAATGAATTTTCCCCAGGTTGGAAACATCCTTTACTTCCTTGGTGGGATGAATATTATTGTAACTTTTGAAACTTTCAATATCTAGAAATTTTTTTGTAACCACGAGTCAACACACGTGATTACTTTCCATTCCTAGTCCCCAGGGTTCATAGTGGCAGACATGTCTTAGTCACAATTACCCATGAATACTTCAATTATTGATTTCTTTGAAATCCCCGACTGTCGACCATTAGATGATATCCCATAGTAATCGCACATAACATAAAGAGTTTCAGTAAGATGATCCGCATATCTATGACCAGTCTATCCTGATCCTGGTCTTGGGGACTGTGTGAAATATCCCTTTCATCATCCTCCCACCATCTACTCGTCTGACCATCCTCGTCTCCTCCATCATAGTTCGAAGGATACGAATACTTTGGCAGCTCTTGATTGACTAAAGGCCAGGATAGAGGGCTAGAATACTCAGTAACACTTACACTCATAACTACTCTGACGTAATGCTCCATCATAGGAGAAACTAGAGGGGCCAAATCTGGTGCAGCCTCAGGAGCCTCCTGCTCTATTGGTGTCTCATACGAACCTTCAAACGGGTCCGTCTCATAGCTATCCTCTAACGGATCCTTCTCCATAAAAGTCACAGGCTCTGGGGGAGTCGTCTTAATATCCTCAGAAAGATCTGACTCAAAGGAGTAACTAAGACTCCTCCTAATTTTTCCTCGTACCCGTGGTCCGGAATCTACCCTAGAGGCCTTCCTTGCACCCCTACTATCATAAATCGACCTCTTCGTCCGTATCAATCTGCACACAAGAGGCTCGGAAACGATCTTCCCTAAACTTTGGCTCTATCGCACGATATAAGATGAGAAGGAAAGGTCAATGATTCCTAAATGCCCCGCAGCCTCCTGTTTATAAGTGTGGCGCACTTCACACTCATAAACAAGACTCTAACACGGTCTGTAGACAACCCTAAGACAGAACTGCTCTGCTACCACGTCTATCACGACCGAAGCTGATGAGTCGTGACGAGTGCCCAACCACTGCTGACCAAGCACCCCCAACTCATACTTTTATCTGTCACTGAGCAATATGGTGGCCCATATATAAACTGTAACTGAACTATAATATCTCCGATATGCAACAAGAACTTGCAACTAGCATATATATATATATATATATATATATATATATATACATACATTCTGCGGATAACAGTGAAAGCCGACTAGGCCGCTACATATGCTGTACAACAAAAATAAGAGCCCACAAGGCTACATAAGATCCCAACTACATTCAACTGTCTACAGACCTTTACGGAAGACAAACTATAGAAAAGACAGGACAAAGCCCCCTCGTACCCACATATATACATGTCAAATAGCATACCAAAAGGACTACAGCTCCGAACCAAGTGGAGTGCACTGACTGCAGCTGAATGGAAGGCCTACTGGACTAGACCGCCGATCTGGCTAGATGAATATGCGGGCATGAACACAACATCCACAGGGAGGGGCGTTAGTACGAACAATGTACTGAGTATGTAAGGCATGAATAATAATATAACAAGAAATATGAAACATAACTTGAGATAAAGATAACCTGTACATCTGATTGCCTCATAAGGCGGATATCATGCATGCTTAGCTTTATAAAGAAAACATAATCACTAGCTCGTGTCCAGGCCTCCCGCGTCCGGGGTAACCATCTCACGCTGCCCACTAGTGGTGCTGGCTGACCATGTAAGGACGGTGTTACCATTGTTATCCATAGCGGCCCATCGTAGTAGTGCTGCCCGGCCATATAGGCACGGTGTGAAAAAATACTTACATATACATCAAGCATGCATGAGAGCCCAATTAAAAACTACAACTCTATCGGAGTGACGTAAGGTCGGTAACCTCCGATTTTTATTATAGAGCAATCATCATCGCCTTATCTCATCTTGGAGGAACAATTATCATGAGGTGAGATCAACAACAATAAATAAAATAAAGAAAATCATGAAATAAACTCTATAATCTCTGAATTGCATCAAAACCATGAGCTTTGGAATCTCTTGAATAGGATCATCATCATCATCATTATCATCATGGACTATATTTATCTTTAGCATGATAAGAAACTCTAAGAATCATGAACTTCTAGCTTTTGGGAATAAGGATGTTATAGAAAAGACGTATAGGTTCATAAGAAAAGAATCATGCCTTTAGAAAGAAAGAGACAACCTTAACATACCTTTTCGGTCTCCTTAACTACCTAATGCTTGTCCTAAGCCTTCAAATAAATCCTCTTAGAATCTGCCGGAATTCGAAAAACATCTCCCCTCTTTATATCCCTAGCCTGAAATCACAATACCAACAAAACAACAGCAATAGCAACACCAATATCAACAACATCATCATCAACAACAATAGGCTCAATAAGACATCCCACACGATGTTTCCCTAATTTCTCAACCAATCACTACACTTTACGAAGCTTTAACAACTAAATTTCCATGATACAATTCAGAAATATCCATAGTAAAGAATATCCTTACCTCAATCAAGGTTGGTAGAGCTTGAAATCTTATTTATCTTCGGTGGCCTCCTTTGATTCGTCAAGATTCGTTGTTTAGAATAAGAACTACAAGACCTTAATAGCTTCCCGAGCCTAAATCTTGGGGTTTCAATAAGACATCGTGTGGGATGTCTTATTGAGCCTATTGTTGTTGATGATGATGTTGTTGATATTGGCATGGTGTGCAGCTAAGTCATATGCCATATGGCATGGTGTGCAGCTAAGTCAAGGTGCTTGGGTGTTGGCAAGGCAGCTTGACGAATGTTAGTGGCACGGACAGGTGCATGGCACCAGGTGGGCATGCGTGCAGGCAGTGGGTTGGCACAGACAGACATGGGTGTTGGCATGGGCCGGCTGGGACCAAGGCACATGGGCAAGGCAAAGTGTTGGCATGGCATTGGCATGAAGATGGGTGAAAAATATTCTAAGTGTTGGGCGAAGCTATGAGGAGCAAATCAGGCTAAGGCACGCGCGAGGCATATGGGCAGATGGCATGCGCATGGTACATGAGCGGGGCATGTGCGCGGCACATGTGTCGGTTGCGCAGTGTGCGCATATGACGGTTAGGGCCAGTTCCTGAAGGCTTTGCCCATATGGACGAAATGTGCGCGACACACACCCACACACACACACATATACATACATACATACACACACACACACACACACACAGACACACATATATATATATATATATATATATATATATATATATATATATATATATATATATATGTATGTATGTATGTATGAGAGCTCAAAGAAACGTTATAACTCTATCGGAGTGACGTAAGGTCGCTAAACCTCCAATTACCATTATGGAACTATCATCATCAGCGATCAACGTATTTCACCTTGAAGGAACAATAACCATAAGATGAGATTAACAACAATAAACAAGATTAATAAACACGAGACAAGAATCCATAATATCATAATAACATCAAAAGACACGAGCTTCTATTATTTCTAGGAATAGATTCACTTCGGACATCATTTGTGTAGGTTTTGTATCAATACCATCATGCCTTAAGAAAGAAAGGGACAACCTTAACATACCTTGTTGTCTATTTAACCACTCAACTTCCATCCTCCCGATCCTGAAAAACTACATTCAAGATGATTCATACTAAGGTTAAGTCGTTGAATTGCTTATAAGATCAAACTAAACTATTAGGTAAGCTAATGAAATTTGGGCAGCATTTCCCCTGCATCATCTACTTCCATCAAACTCCGAAACAACTCGCAAACATCAACAATATCATACTCAAGAAATTACATTCAAACAAAGCTCAAATCCATCCAAAACTTCATTTCAAATTCAATCCATAGCCATCAACTACAACACAACACTTTATAACTTTCCTACATAAGTCCTTTCAATTATAAGACTTGTTTAACCGTCAAATCAACTAAATATAAGTAATAGAGTGAAAAACATACCTTATACTTGAAAAAATTTAGCCACACACAACTTTCCTCAAGATCAAATTCACCAAATCCCCAAGTAGAAGCAAGAACAACCACTTTCTATGAACTAATTGAGGGTTTTAAGGCTTGATCCTCTCTTGATTTGATTTGGGATGTTTATGGATGCTTGAGAGAGATTAGAAGGTCACTAGGGATTTATTTTGATGAATAAATGAGGCCTAAGTCATGGAAAAATCAATTTATAGGCCAAAACAAAAAGTCCACTGACTTTCAATTTTTCTAGAAATTTCGGGCAGAGTACGGCCAAAAAGTGCGGGACGTACATCAAAGTACGTGAAATACTTCCAGCCCATACTTGAAAAGTAAAAATTTCCAACTTTCTGGAAAATTCGGGTAAAGTACATCCAAAATATACAAGACGTACATTTTTGTACGGGCCGTACCTTATCCCTTCTCAGAATTGCGATCTATCAGTTGTATTGGAAAGAAGATCGTTGAACTAGGATTTACACAGGTTATGCATTCCATAACTCCACATATTCTAGGATATAAACCTCTCTTAAGTTGGACCAAAATTTCCTGTCCAAAATTCTGCCAAGTTTTCCCAAAGTTTCGACAAACTTAATTTCTTCAATTCGGTTGATCCCGGAGTCTTTAGACACTTGCTTAGCACTTGTTAAAAATTCCTTAACCTTATAAGGGTTCCATGACCTCTCTGAGCTTAGGTTACCTATAATGCAAACGATGCGAAACTCTTTGAGGTGTAGCATCCTTCCCCCCTTAGAAACATTCGTCCTCGAATGTTAAACTCTCTAAGATCTTATGAAAATTTGGGCAGAGCTTCCTCTATAGATGTAATACTACCAACCTATAATGCAGCAACCCAACAACACAATTCCACATAGGTCTACAACAAGCAGTAACAACAATGGCCCCACACGACCAATGACAGTAACTAACAACATATATATACCTGAAGGTTATGATGTCTCAGTCTAGATCTCCTTTGGTAATGGAAACAAATGCGAATATCTAGATGACATACTTTATTAGCTTCTCAAGTCATCTCTTCAACCTTTACATTCTTTCATAGTACTATTACCAAGGCTACATCCCTAGAATTTTAGCGATCTGAGAGGGTAGTAGAAACTTTCTCAAATGATAACTGTTTTGTAATCCAAATATCATCAATTGGTACAACTGTGGGGGATTTCTAAATATATTGGCGGAGCATAGATGGGTAAAAGATTGGATATATAGATTCCAATTCTGAGGATAAACCTCATAGGCCCTTCAGCTATTATCTTGTGACGTCTAAGGTATCCAAGGGTAAACTTATCCTCCTTATTACATCCTACAAGTCTCTTCGGAATGAAATTTTGAATTTCAAATAATCTGACATTCTCCCATTCTTATAGAGCTTCATACGGGCTATCTGGATATGCAAATTCAAGCCACACCGACTGGTCATCCCAACTTTCTTAAAGGTCTAGCATACATGTTCATAATATATGCCTACACGTTCGAAAAGTATGCTCTACCTACACATCTATCTCAAGGTGGAAACCAATACTGGGGTAACCGATATTCTTCAGGTCTCTCTGAATGTACTAATCTTCAGGCGCTCGTAGAGAACTGGGTATCTTAACCAGAAAAATAGAGATACTAAGTAACCGAACAATTTCATATATATAGCCTACATAATTCTTTACATTATAAAATCCATGCTGATCATTCCTTCATTTCTCAATGACATACCCATATGTTTCCTCGATCTTTCAGGCTTCTGTTAATTTATAACGAACCACGAACTCTATAAATTTTCCTTTTATCGATCCACCAAGGTCATGATACATCTTTGTTGCCTCTGAATATACCATCTACCCTTGGTATGTTTATCATAAAGTCAATTTTGATATCTTAGGAATCTACCTTGTTGAGATACTCCTTCCTGAGTCCTCTTTCTTGCTTTGATTTAAGAGATATATTATATCTAAGGTACTATATCTTTACTCAGGTTCCCCGACAAATACCATATTTTGCTATTGCTATCCTCGCCTACACTACACTTCACTAGTTGAAGCTTTATAGTGATCTTGGCAAGCTTCTCATATACTTATATAATCTCTGCGATACATAATTCTATGCCCGTCTGTTACATTCCAGAATAAAAGTATCTATTTCGGTGCTAGATCTGTCCTGTTCATCTTAATTCCATGAAGCTATCTTACACGAACTTACTCCCCATTATCCTTTTCAATACCACCACTAACCTCCAGTTCCCCAATTAGGTCCATTTTATTCCATTTGCTTACAACGTGACTTTAATTCTTTTTCTTTATGAATATTCTATGCCTGGAATTCTCGTACAATTTATAAAATCCCGCTCCTATATAATCATACATACTTATTCTTTTTTTATCAACGTAGGCTGTTACCACCAAGTCCTCTTATTCCTTTGCATAATTGATTTTCATTTCTGTCCTCTTCTATTGTTAACTCTGCATCTTTCCCTCAACAAAGACGTTACTAGGTTCTGACTCGAATGCTTTTGCCTTCAAGGCTTTCCCTGTACAATGCTTTCCCAACTGGTATGAGATGCTGGAACTTCATATCCACACGATTAGCTCGCGGTGGCTATTTCACTTAACTTCTTATCTTAGTCCATTATTTACGTCGAGTACCATCATACTTAATCCTTCTCTGTTTCTTCATTACTGAACTTTCTATTACACCCTTATCTTGAAATTTCTAGCAATTTCTTCCTTAGAGTACTATCTTCCAAATCTTTATTTAGTCATGCATATGGCTAACTAGTTATGTTTATAATCATATCGTCCTTACACCTTATTGGTCTGTTAGCGTAATATCCCTTTGAGGTTGTTTATAATTCCTTTGTTATTATCTTTCCATCTTGTAATGAGGCCTACTTCTGATCCAATACTTGTCGTCTCGTCTTCCCCCTTAAGGTGTTAACCCACTACTCTATATCTGAAATCCTATTTAACTCTCCTTTTTCTCGCAAGTACTTACTCCCAATAATTTTCGCTACTAATCTTAACCATAACTGTTCGTCTTCTGAGTCTATTTGATCGATTCCACATACATGTAAAGGGTCACATCTTCTCATAGACGTACTGGCCTTGGATGGGTCTAACCTTTCATCAAAGGGATCTCCATAATTTTCCTTATTGTCCTTCCAGAAACCATCTTTCTCTGAGTACTCGCTCTCCCATTTAATCACTATGATGGTATCTAGCACAAAAAATTTCTCAAACATATGCCCTGATTGTTAATATTACTCCTTTTCTTCATTACATGTACGCCCGTTCTTTAGGCAGGTCTCGTTTAGACCACAAGTTCGTCTCATCAATGAAGTGTACATTTTTTATCAACTTCCGACTTCAAGTTCGTTCATATCCCATTATACAATTAATTCTTTAAAAAAATCACTCACTTCCTTCATAGCTATTTAGCCTTATATTACTAACTCAATAATCCTGTGGTGATAAAACTTCTGGAGGAAAATTTTCCATACCTTGGTCCTACCTTTGTTTTATGTATTCCTGCAAAACAGCTCATGTTTCAAATACCCTATACTCGCACCTTTGTTTAACATCTTGCCAATATACTCTATATGATAAGAAGACCCTCGCCAATATCTAGCTCATTGAGTAACATATATCGTTCTTTTACCTCTTCTAACTAATCATACCCTTTTTTAACATTCAAACTAATAACTATCCTTGGAGAATCTTGTTTTCCATATCATATCCCCTCTAGACATTAAGCATCATCATTCTTATAACTGATACTCTTTTTCGTTTCCGTAATTCCTGCTTTATCTATTTCTGTTCGTAAACCGTTGGCATGTTTACACTCAAGGGTCATATTTAGACATATACATATCCTTTCCATGTCTTACCTCGAGGGGAAGTTACAACTCCCATCTAATAATATTGATGTCTCATCAATAAAAAACTTCTAAGGTTACTAACCACTCACAGTACAACCACAGTCATTCGCTATCGCCCAACTCAAAATCCCATCAATCATCTTATTACCACTATCTTTTTTCACCATTCTTTCAACATATTCGCCATTTTAACCTATCATCTGACCATAGATTCCACTCTAGATTCCTCTTTAATATTACCCCTTTCCCTTTCCTTAATGTAATCATTGGGGCTTTAAAACTTACTGTCGTTGCATAACATAAAACATTTCAAAATCATACTTGCTTAATTTTAGCACTTTATCAAAGTGACAAATATACCTTCCATCATTAGCTGCTCTGGTCCTGAAATTTCGACAGATGTGAACCTTCCCATGACCCTACTCTAGAACCCTGATTTGGCATGAATCGCTCTAACATGGGCTGGAAAAATTATTCTTCTTGTTTTCATTCTATCGGTTACGCACCGCCACCCGAAACTTCTAGAAATGTACCAACTATAGTAGCATGTCCGGTCTGACCACCACCTTTATTTGAGCCTTGCTCCAAAGATACCGTCAAGTCTTTATTAATAGGGTCCTCAGGCTGCAAACTCCTCGGTTCCTCGAAAGGTCCTGCACTCTCCGCTGGTCTACCATAATATGAAGCTTGGGGATCAACTCCCAGCATTGGCCTTTCCTTTCCTTGTTCAGCTATGGCCAAAGGTGAAACTGGTGATATCAGAGCTTTTCCTGGCTCCTTTACACTTATCAAAGTTGATGATACCTATAGTGCTGATTCATCTTGATCTCAGAGGGGTCTGTTTCCATTGAAGACATGATCTCATATGGGTCCGTCTCAATGGAGGGTACATCTTCACTTGGGTCCTCCTCTAAAGAGTAACTTAGTCCTCCCCCTATCATCATTATAATCCTCGAATCGCCCGTAGTCCATTCTGAAGAAGTCGTCGTTAAACTGTAAAATAATAAAAGTCAGGGTTAAAGATTTTACACCATATGACTCAGTTCTATAACACGGTCTAGAATACAAAGAAGGGTAACCATCCTAAATGCCCTACAGCCTTATTTTTATGAGTATGATGCGCTACACACCCATAAATAAGATTGTACTAGACATGGCTCATAGACAGCCCTAGGACGAACTGCTCTGATGCCACTTCTGTCATGACCCAACCGGAAGATCATGACATGCACCTGGAGCTAACCTACCTAGCACCGCAACACATACATGTATCTTTTATCCATACCTAAGTGGGCCATCATGCTATCTCATAATTATCATAAGCTATATGGGACACAAGCCCAAAAGATAATATACAGACGTCATCAGGCTGAACCTAAGTATACAAGCCGATAAGGCTATCAAAATATAATGATACAACAAAATAAGGACTGCGAAGGTCATAGAACATCTAACTGTGCATACCTATCTATGAGCCTATAGTATAGTGCATAACATAATAAGGATGGGACAGGACCCTGCCATACCCATCTGTACACAAAAGAACCATACAAACTGGACTGCAACTCTGGAACAAATGGAGTGCTCCTGTACAACTGCTGAGAAGTCAGCCTAAGGGCTTGAATATTCTTCCTGTCTACCTGCGAGCATGAACGTAGCGTCCACAAACAAAAAGACGTCAGTAAAAATAATGTACTGAGTATGTAAGGCATGAATAACAACATAATGAGAATATGAAGGTAACATAAGATAAGAAAGATCAACCTGTACCTCTGAATGCCTATTAAGGCAGATGTAATGCATGCTTGCCTTTTTTTTTTCATACATATACATATAATACCGTACCCGGCCATGTTGGCTCGGTGTTATCTGTACCCTGCCATATAGGCTCGGTATTATCCGTACCCAACTGCAGTGGTGTGCACAATAGGTGTCATACCCAGCCGACTATAGCATGGCTCCGTGTGAGAATATAGCTATATATATATATATATATATATATATATATATATATATATATATAAGCATGCATGAGAGCTCAAAGAAACGTTACAACTCTATCGGAGTGACGTAAGGTAGGTAAACCTCCGATTACCATTATGGAACTATCATCTTCAGCGTATCTCACCTTGAAGGAACAATAACCACAAGATGAGATTAACAACAATAAACGAGATCAATAACTATAAGACAAGATTAATAAACATGATACAAGGAACCATAATATCAGGTAAGCTAACAAATCGCTTATAAGATCAAATTAAACTATCAGGTAAGCTAACAAAATTTGGGCAACATTTGCCCTGTATCACCTACTTTCATCAAACTCCAAAACAACTCCCAAACATCAATAACAACATCAAAAAAATCATACCTAAGTACATTCAAACTAGGCTCAAATCCATCAAAAACTTATTTTCAAATTCAATCCATAACCATCAACTACAACACAACACTTTATTACTTTTCTCCATAACTCTTTTCACTTATAAGACTTGTTTAACCTTCAAATCAACTCAATATAAGTAATTGAGTGAAAAACATACCTTATACTTGAAGAAATTTAGCCACACACAACTTTCCTCAAGATCAAATTCACCACATCCCCAAGCAGAAGCAAGAACAACCACTTTCTATGAACTAATTAAGGGTATTATGGCTTGATCGTCTCTTGATTTGATTGGGGATGTTTATGGATGTTTAAGAGAGATTAAAAGGTCACTAGGGATTTATGTTGATGAATAAATGAGGCCTAAGTTGTGAAAAAATCAATTTATAGGCCAAAACAAAATGTCCACCGACTTTAAATTTTTCTGGAAATTTCGGGCAAAGTACGGCAACAAAGTACGGGTCGTACTTCAAAGATTGTCCAATACTTCCTGTTCGTACTTGAAAAGTCAAAATTTTGAACTTTCCAGAAAATTCGGGTAAAGTACTTCCAAAATATACGGTACGTACATTTTTGTACGGGCCGTACCTTATCCCGTACTTCTCAGAATTGCGATATGTCAGTTGCATTGGAAAGAAAACTTGCTGAACTTAAATTTACATAGGTTATGCATTCCATAACTCCTCATATTCTAGGATATATACTTCTCTCAGGTTGGACCAAAATTTCATGTCCAAAATTCTACCAAGTTTTCCCAAAGTTTTGACAAACATAATTTCTTCAATTCCCTTGATCCCGGAACCTTTAGAAACTTTCTTAGCACTTGTTAAAAGTATTCCTTAACCTTATAATGGTTCTATGATCTCTCCAAGTATATGTTAGTTTACTTACGACGCGAAACGTTTTGAGGTGTAACATCCTCCCGCTCCTAGAAACATTCGTGCTCGAATGTTACACTCTCTGAGAACTTATGAGAATTTGTGCAGAGCTTCCTCTAGAGTTGTAATACTACCAACCTGTCATGCAGCAACCTAACAACACAATGCCACAAAAGGCTACAACCATTTCCCCACACGACCAATGACAGTAACTAACAACATGTACATACCTGAAGGTTATGATGTCTCAGTCTGGATCTCCTTTGGTAATGGAAACAAATGCAGATATCTAGATGACATATCTTTCTTTGCTTCTCAAGTAATCTGTTTTACCTTCACATTCTTTCATAGTACTATTACCGAGGCTACGTCTCTGGTCCTCAATCCACAACCCTAGAACTTTGGCGATCTGAGAGGGTAGTAGAAAATTTCTTATACGATAACTGTTTTGTAATCCAAATATCACCAATTGGTACAACTGTGGGGATTTCTGTCACTCCCCAAGCCGATGAGCCACGACGAGTGTCTGATCTCTAGTGACTAAACACCCCTATACTCATATCTGGACAACAATGTAAACCAACTAGGCTGCCACATGACCTGTACATAAATGAATAGGAGCCGATAATGCTACGTCACATGTCATCTACACATAACTTTCTACAGACCTCTAATGGCATAAAAGCTGTAGAAAGGACGGGACAGGGCCCCGTCATACCCATGTACATGTCTATATCTCAAAAGTAGCATACCAAAATAAACTGTTATTCCGAATCAAGTGGAGCGCAATGACCACCGCTGGATGGATGTCCTACAGAGCTAGGCTGCCTATCTGTCTACCTGTACCTGCGGGCATGAACATAGCCCCCGAACAATAGGGGGGTCAGTACAGACTATGTATTGAGTATGTAAGGCATAAGAGGAACATATACGTAAGAATCATGGAGGCAATCTGAAACTCATCAACAAATTGACTGTCTGAATGCATCCGTATAATAGAAGAAACTTTATAATATGCATGCGCTTCTTTAAAAATCATATAATAGTGCATAGGAACATACAGATCGTTCCATATCTCGTCTAATACAGCGTCCGGGCATTCCATGTCCGGGATGATAACCATCTCACGCCGCCCACTAGTGGTGCTGCCCGACTATATAGGCACTGTGTGATCATACCTTATCATCTATAAGCCGCCCACCGTAGTGGTGCTGTCCAGCCATATAGGCACGGGTTGAGAAAAATAGTTGTACACATAAGTATGTATATAATGCATGAAACCTCATGAAGGACATACTCTAGATAACAAAGATCCCTAAGAGTCATGAACATGAATATAAGGAATCAAGGATATGATTAATCCTGTACCATCTAAGAGTACAGTCTTTGGAACTTGTTTACTTACTCGTTCGTTCAGACAATAAATATCATGCCAAAAGGAATAAAAAGGACAGCCTTAACATACCTTGAAGCGTATCTACTCGTCCGACGTCTATTTCTTAAACTCGTAAGTCTACAACCAAGATAACATAGGCCACAATTAGACCCTTTATAACACTTCCATGCAATTCAAGTGAAAAGGGGATTTAACGAGGTCCGGACCACATCCTCTTCATAACTCAATAATCCCTCAATTCCAATTTAACATAATATCAACAATAAAACTAACAACATCCATATCAAAATAAAATCAATTCTACTCCAAATCACCCCTCCAACGTAGCCCTCAAGTCCAACTCTACTCTTATTCAACTTACTTTCATAGATATAATGCCATTTTTTTAAAACCACAAAAATCCTTGATAATAACTCAAACACAAGGATAAGAATCATGTACATACCTTGAAGAAACTAGGATACGATGAATCAAGCTCTAACTCCAATTCCCAAGCTCATCAACTTCAAAGAAACCCTAAGAATAACTTTCTCTTCACAATCTCGGGTTTACGAGGCTCGGACCTTGCTAAATATTTACTATGATGATCGAAAATATTAAGAGGAGTATTCTAGGCCCTTTTCTGATTTGAGAGTGAAATAATGAAAATAAAACATGAGGGTCAACTATATATTGATGGAACTAGAAAGTTCCAGAGGTACGATTTGACGTGCCCGTCGACTTGCACCGTTGATCAACCATCAGAGAATCAGAGACGGTGGCGTGTCGACGGCGTGCATTGATGCCACCGTCGACACGTCGATGTTCTGTCAAAAGGGACTAGTTTTCTTCCAGTTCCCTGAGTCCATTCCGTTGCGACGATTCAATTTGTTTAGCTTTAATCCTATCATATTACGAACAACATATATTCATACTTTGCTACCCGCGAGGTAAAGCACTTAATGCCTCAAAAACTCGGGTGCGAATCTCCATATTAAGGGTATAAATCACTCATAAGCCAAGGACTGCTTGCAACAAAACGAGAGGTGTAACATTCTCTCCCCCCCCCCCCCCCCCCCCCCCTTAGAAACATTCGCCCTCGAATGTTCATATAGGTCATGGGCTATAAATATTTCGGCAGAGTCTCCCCTGTAAATATGCCAATCCATCCAGTACATAACAATCCAAAATAATGCCACACAGGGCCACATGCTAAAATATATAATACCATGGCCTCACACGACCAATCACAATAACTATAGATGAAATAAATACATGGAGAAGATGATACCTCAGACTGAGCCTCCTGAGATGACCGAAATAAGTACGGGTATTTAGCCTTCATTTCATCTTCAGCTTCCCAAGTCATTTCTTCAACATTATTGTTTCTCCATAGAACTTTAATGGAAGCCACATCCTTAACTTTAATGGAAGCCACATCCTTAACTTTAATGGAAGCCACATCCTTAGTTCGCAATCAACGAACTTGTCTATCTAACATAGCCACAAGAATCTCTTCGTATGATAACTGCTCGGTCACCTAGATATCATCTACTGGCACAATTCTCGAAGGATCTCCTATACATTTATGAAGCATGGATACATGGAATACTAGGTGTACAGACTCTAACTCTGAAGGTAGTTCCAGCTCATATGCTACCTTACCCACAGTATGAGCGATTCTATATAGCCTGATGTATCGAGGTCTCAACTTAACCTTCTTGCCAAATCTCATCACTCAATTCATAGGTGAGATCTTCAGGAAGACCCAATCTCCTATCTCGAACTCTAGCTTGCGCCGCCGGTTATCTACATAGGACTTCTATCGACTCTGCGCCGCTAGTAACCTCTCTTGAATTACTTTCACCTTGTTAACTGCTCGCTGTATTAAGTCTGGGCCTGGTAACTAATTTTCCCCAATATCGAACCATCCTATAGGTGATCTACATCTCCGCCCATATAAAGCTTCATAAGGAGCCATCTGAATACTAGAATGGTAACTGTTATGCTATGAAAATTCAATGAGAGGCAAATGATCATCCCAACATCCTCTGAAGTCAATCACGCAGGTTATTAGCATGCCCTCAAGAGTTTGTATAGTACACTCCGCCTGTCTATCTATCTGCGGATGAAATGCAGTACTAAGAATCACCTGAGTCCCCAATCCATTCGTAAAAGACTTCTAGAAATTAGCTATGAACTGCGCCCCTCTATCTGAAATAATGGCTATAGGAATACCATGAATTCGTACAATCTCCTTAAGATACACTGCGCATAATATTCAGTTGAATAAGTAGTTCTGACAGGCAGGAAATGGGCTGAATTTGTAAGCCTATCAACTATGACCCATATCGAATCATACTTCTGCGGAGTACGGGGAAAACCTGTAATAAAATCCATATTGATTACCTCCCATTTCCATGTTGGAATCTCCATAGCCTGTAATAAACCTCCGGGCTTCTGGTGCTCTATCTTGACTTGTTGGCAATTTGGACACTGAGCGACAAATTTTGCTATGTCTCTTTTAATTCCATCCCACTAATAAACTTTCTTGAGATCATGATACATCTTTGTTGTGCCAGGGTGGATAGAATGCCGAGAATAATGAGCTTCTCCCATAACCTGCTGATGAAGTCCTGCAACATTAGGAACACATACTCTACTTCGATACCTGAGTACTCCATCTCTTGTAATTACAAAGGGTGTCTTTTCTTTCTGAGGGGCGTATCTCGGTAATGGGCTAGAACAGGATCTTCGTACTGACGTTCCTTTATCTTCACTACCAAAGATAACATCGCTGTATCCTGGATCATAATTCCTACATCACCTAAATCTAACAGCCAAACTCCAAGGCTAGCTAGTTGACGAACTTCATGGACTATCTCCCTCTTCTCTGGCTGTACATATGACAGGCTACCCATAGATTTATGACTAAGAGCATCAACCACTACATTAGCCTTCCCAGGATGGTATAGAATATCCACGTCATAATCTTTCAGCAACTCTAGCCATTGCCTTTGATGTAAATTCATGTCTTTCTACTTAAAAATATACTAGAGGCTCTTATGATCAGTATAGATATCAACATGAACACCGTATAGATAATGCCTCTATATTTTCAGGGCATGAATCACCACAGCTAACTCTAGATCATGAGTTGGATAATTCCTCTCGTGCTGCTTCAACTGTCTAGAAGCATAAGCGACAACCTTGCCATGCTGCATTAATACACAACCCAACCAATACCTGAAGTATCACAATAAATCACATAGCTCTCTGTTCCTTCTAGAAGAGTTAAGACGGGTGCTGAGGTCAACTTGTCTTTCAATATCTGGAATCTCTGCTCACATGCATCCGTCCATTGGAACTTGGCTGACTTCTGAGTCAACTTTGTCAATGGGGCTGAAAGAGAAGAAAATCCTTCCATAAACTTTCTATAATATCCAGCTAGGCCCAATAAGCTACGTATCTCCATTGGTGTCGTGGGCCTTGGCCAATTCTTCATAGCTTCAATCGTTTGAGTGTCCACTCTAATACCTTCACCTGAAATAATGTGATCCAGAAAAGCCACAGAGTTCAGCCAAAATTCACACTTGGAAAACGTCGTATATAATTCTTTATCTCGAAGAATTCTAAGGACTGCACGTAGATGATCTGCATGGTCAGCCTTTGTCGGTGAACAAACTAGAATATCATCTATAAACACGATCATTAATAAATCCAGGAAGGGTATGAATACACGATTCATCAAGTCCATGAATACAGCTGGAGAATTATTTAACCCAAATAACATGACACGGAACATATAGTGTCCATATCTGGTCCTGAATGCCGTCTTCGGAATATCTTCCCCCTTCACCCTAACCTGATGATATCCCGACCTCAAATCTATCTTCGAGAAATACTTGGCACCTTGCAATTGATAAAATAAATCATCAATCCTTAGGAGAGGATACTTATTCTTTATAGTCACTTTGTTCAATTGCTGATAATCAATACACATTCGCAAAGAACCATCCTTCTTTCTTACAAATAATACCGGTGCCCCCCACGGTGATGTGCTAGGCCTAATAAAGCCTTTCTCGAGTAAATCCCACAATTGCTCCTTCAATGCTTTCAACTCCACATGTGTCATTCTATAAGGAGGAATAGATATTGGCTGAGTATCTGATAATAGATCAATAGTAAAATCAATCTCCCGTTCAGGCAGAATGCGGAAGCTCATCCAGAAATACCTATGGAAACTCATTGACCACATGGACAGACTGAAGGGTTGGTGAATCTACTTGCACATCCTGAACTCTAACTAGGTGATAAATATACCCTTTTCTGATCATCCTCCTTGCCTTAAGGTCGAAAATAAACCTACCCCTCGGCGAAGCAGCATTTCCCTTCCACTATAGGATTGGCTCGTCAGGTAACTGGAATCGAACTATATTTGTTCTGCAATCAACATTAGCATAATAAGAGGCCAACCAATCCATGCCCATAATAACATCAAAATCAATCATGTATAACTCAATCAAATCGGCTAAGGTTTGGTAGTTACAAACTACCATTACACAGCCTCGATATACTCGCCTAGCTATAACCGGATCACCAACTAGCGTAGACACCTCAAACAGTTTAATCAATTCAGGCTCTATCCCAAACTTGTCAGCAACAAAAGGAGTAACATATGATAAAGCGGAACCTGGATCAATCAGTGCATATACGTCATGGGAAGAAATCGATAATGTAACTGTAACCACATTAGAAGACGACTCACGATCCTATCTATCGGTTAATGCATAAGCACAGTGCCGAGGCCCACTCGAGCTAGAGGCTCCACTCCTTCCTCTACCACGTCCTGCTGATGTCTGAGGAACTTGCCCTGATGGGGCGTACTGTAGAAGAAGAACCAGCTACGGACCCAGTGGGCTGAACAATGCCCACACCACCTCGTGACGGACACTCTCTCATCACGTGGCCTGGTTGTCCATAACCATAACAAGCATCCGATCCAAATCAACACTGCCCTGAATGTAATCTACTGCACTGAGCACACCGCAGTACAGGTGGCCTCATCTGGCCTGACTCGGGTCTATGCTGAAAACCTGATGCTCTGGAACTCTAGTCCACTCCTGAATAAGGAGATCGATCAAATCTAGGGCCTGGAAACCGCGGAGGTGCACTCCCTACTGAATGAAATGGATATCAGGAATGCTGCTATCTCCGTCTTCCTCTGAACTCACCAGCAATATCAAAATACCTAGCCCTCTTACCATGGCCTCGGTCACCCTCACACTCTATTCCCCGTTGACGCTTACGATCTTCTAGATTCTGGGCATATGCCTGTATACAAAAAATATCAGTACCCGGCTATAATGCGGCTGTCGTGCACTCATCAATCAAATATGGCCCTAGACCCGCCACGAAGCGATGAACTCTGTCCTCCATCTCAACTACCATAGCTGGGGCATTTGTAGCCAAGGAGTCAAAGTGTACACAATACTCCTGAACACTCACACTGCCCTGCTCAATACGTAAAAACCTATTTGTCGGGCTCGTCTGACTTCCGGTGGTAAATAATGATGAATAAAAGCATCCGAAAACTTCGCTAAACGGCTGGAGGAACATTCTCTCCCCTAGACAGCTCCCATGCTTGATACCACTGTACTGAAATATCACGGAGCCTATAAGATGCCAGATCCACTGACTCGACCTAACCGGCATGCATACCCCTCAAAGTCCGCTGCATACTATCAATAAAATCTTGAGGATCCATATTTTGCTTCAACACAAAAAACTCTGGAGGGTCTAACCCAAGGAAAGTCTTAACCCTCGCACTGCCCGCGCGATCTGCCTAATCAACACCAACTCCCTGTCGTTGCGCCTGAGCGGCTACCAATATGGTCAATCGATGTATAGCATCCCGCAAATCCTGGCCTGATGCATCTGGCTGAGGGACTAGGGGCAGGTGCTGGAGGTGGTGTATGCGATGTCTGGGAGGGGCTCTCCCTCTGGGACTCGCCCCGAGCCCTGGTAGCCCACTGAGTACGGATTGTGGCCTCACCAGCCACTCCCTTACCCTTCTGGGCGGCTGTAGCTTTCTTGCGGGGCATCACTGAAATCAGAACAAACTATTAGGAAGCGAACTCTTGACACACGGCTCTATCGCACGACCTAAGAGAGAAAGAATAGAAATTTCCTAAATGCCCTGTAGCCTCCTGTTTATAAGTGTGGTGCATAACTCACCCATAAATAAGACTCCACTAGACACGGTCTGTAGACAACCCTAGGACGGAACTGCTCTGATACCACTTCCGTCACGCCCCAAGCCGATGAGCCGTGATGAGTGCCTGATCTCTAGTGACCAAATACCTCTATACTCATATCTGGATAACATTAAAGACCATGCATAGGTATATATATATATATATATATATATATACTGATGATAACAATGTAAGCTAACTAAGCTGCCACATGACCTGTACGCAACAGAATAGGAGCCGATAAAGCTACGTCACATGTCATCTACACATAACTGTCTACAGATCTCTAATGAAATAAAAGTTGTAGAAAGGACAAGACAGGGCCCTATCATACCCATGTACATGTCTATATCTCAAAAGTAGCATACTAAAATAAACTGCTGTTCCGGATCAAGTGGAGCGCACTGACCACCGTTGGATTGATGTCCTACTGAGTTGGACCGCCTGTCTGTCTACTTGTACCTGCGGGCATCAACACAGCTCCCGAACAACAGGGAGGGGGGAGAGGGGTCAGTACGGACTATGTACTAAGTATGTAAGGCATACATAAGAATCATGGAGGGAATCTAAAACTCATAAACAAACTGACTGTCTGAATGCATCTGTATGACTGAAGATACTGTATAAGATGCATGCGCTTCTTTAAAAATCATCTAATAGTGCCGAGAAACGTACGACCTGATCCATATCTCATCTAATCTCGCGTCCGGGACGATAATCATCTCACGCCGCCCACTAGTGGTGCTGCCCGACCATATAGGCATGGTGTAATCATACCTCATCATCTATTAGCTGCCCACTGTAGTGGTGTTTCCTGGCCATATAGGCACGGTGTGAGAAAAATAACTGTACACATAAGTATGTATCTAATGCATGAAACCTCATGACGGACATACTCTAGATAACACAGATCTCTAAGAGTCATGAACATAAATATAAGGAATCAAGGATATGATGAATCCTTTACCGTCTAAGAGTAGAGTCTTTGGAACTTGATCACTTACTCGTTCGTTCAGACAATAAAGACCATGCCAAAAGGAATAAAAGGGACAGCCTTAACATACCTTGAAGCGTATCTACTTGTCCAACGTCTACTTCTTGAACTCATAATTCTACAACCAAGATAACATAGGCCACAATTAGACCCTTTATAACACTTCCATCCAATTCAAGTGAAAAGGGGACTTAATGAGGTCGGGACAACATCCCCTTCGTAACTCAATAATCCCTCAATTCCAATTTAACTTAAATATAAACAATAATACTAACAACAACCATATCAATACTTACATATCATGATAAAATCAATTCTACTCCAAATCACCCCTCCAACATAGCCCTCAAGTCCAACTCTACTCTTATTCAACTTACAACTTTCATAACAATAGTTTCCTTTTCATAAAACCACCAAAATTCTTGATAATAACTCAAACACAAGGATAAGAATCATGTGCATACCTTGAAGAAACTAGGATACGAAGAATCAAGTTCTAACTCCAATTCCCAGGCTCATCAACTTCAAAGAAACCCTAGGAACAACTTTCTCTTCATAATCTCAGGCCCTGGATCTTGCTAAATCTTCACTATGATGATGGAAAATATTAAGAGAAGTATTCTAAGACCTTCTCTGATTTGGAAGTGAAAATAATGAAAATAAAACGTGAGGGTCAACTATATATAGATAGAACTCGGGTGGAAATCTCCATATTAAGGGTATAAACCACTCATAAGCCAAGGACAGCTTGCGAAAAAATGAGAGGTGTAACAATTTCTCAATACACTAGCGGAGCATAGGCGGGTAAAAGAATGGATATACAGATTCCAATTCTGAGGATAAATCTCGTAGGCTCTTCTGCTATCATCTTGTGAAGTCTAAGGTATCCAAGGGTAAACCTATCCTTCTTATTGCATCCTACAAATCTCTTCGGAATGAAATTCCAAATTTCAAATAATCTGACATTCTCCCATACTTATAGAGCTTCATACGGGCTATCTAGATATGTTACTTCAAGCCACACAACCTGGTCATCCCAAATTTCTTAAAGGTCATACATATATGTTCATAATATATCCCGAGACGTCTGAAAAGTGTGCTCTTGTTACACCTTGGAAAATTCATGTCGTCGTGTAGTGAGTGAACGACTGCGAGCTTAAGGATAACAGGAAGTTCTTAAGACTATAAGCGGATAATCAGTGGTCTTAGAATGCATACGTTAAGATATTGAAGTCATATGAATTGCCAAGAATACAGATTAGTAAGGGCAAGTGGAGTATAAGTGGGGTTTAGGAAAGGTTTCTTAAATTAATACGTTAAGAATTGTTTGGCAAGGCCTTAAGGGCGAGTTATAGGGATGTTTAGATCATTAATGAAGTATCAAACAAGTGTTAAGAAGGTTGTATAAGGATTGGAGACCAAACGAAACGACGAGAACAACTTTGGAAAAACTGTGAGTTACACGACCATGTTATACGGCCCGTGGAATGTTATACGGACCGTATAATGGTCCGTATAACCCAACAACAACTATGTGTTCCATGGTGGTGAACCACAGACACTTATATGGCCCGTGAAATGTTATACGGACCGTATAAGTGGTTTGTATAAGTCCCGACGGGCTGAGTTATTCCAAGTATTTAAATGTGATCCCACTTCATTTTATTCATTCTCCTCACTTCACCACTTCTCTCCAAGATTCTACAGGGTTCCATACACACTTCATATACAATAATTCAAAGAAAAGCAAAGATCAATATCAAGAATTCAAGTGAATCAAGTGCAAGAAGCTCACTAGGATTCCTCGAAGTCAAGAATTCTCTTGGGAGTGAAGTTAGGGTTTTCTCCAAGTGAAGTATTGCCAACCAAAACCTGTTCCTACGCATTCAAAGGTCAGTTTCATGATTTCGCCATGTTGTTTAAAGTATGGAAAGGTTGAAATACTTGGATTTTGGAAGAAAATGGAAAATGGATTACAAAAGATAAGATTAGTGACAATTGTGAATAGTAGATTAATATGAATCATGAATCTTGATATGTTGAGATTGTAATCACGTTATGAATGATGTTAGGAGTATGAGAGAAACATTAGATAAGAATGAATGTAATGTTGTAGTGTGATTATGACTCTGGATGACCATGAGAGGAAATTGTGGGAATTGAATAATGATGACGATATTATGAATGTTATTATTGACGTTAGGAGTTGAAATATAATATTGGGGAAAGTAGTAGAAACAAAGGAAATGCTGCCCAATTTTCTTTAGCTTTAGTAAGCACGTTTAAGTAATCGATTGGCTAATGTTCATGCGACGTCTCTTGAAGGTAGAAACGTGAGCATCAAAGGAGAACAAGCAAGCGATAGATTAGTTACACGAAGAAGGTATGTGAGGATAGTCCTTTCTTTCTATGGCAAAAATCCGATGGTATGATTTTTCCTTCTTCCTCATGAATCCTCTGTATCTCGGAAAGACTAATAGCCCATGTTCATGAATAGCCATATGAGATAAGAGATATATTATGAGTTCAATAATGATGATGATGAGTTAAGTATAAAGATTCTAGAGTTCATGATATGATGTTCCTATAACGTTAATGATGTCATATATTGTATATACTCAACTTATATGTTATTTCCTTCAAGGTGAGGCAGAGTACCATAAAGTGAATGATGTCGTATATTGTACACACTCACCTTATATATTATTTTCATTCAAGGTGAGGCAGAATAGCATTAAGTTAATGATGTCATTTATTGTATACACTCACCTTATATACTATTTCCTTCAAGGTGAGGCAGAGTACTTATAAATGTTCCATAATGGAATTGGGGGTTCACGACCTTAGGTCACCTCGATAAAGTATAGCTATCTTTGAGTTATTATACATGCATTATGATGATTATATGTTCATGACATTACACCGTACCTATATGGACGGGCAGACACACACCACTATAGTGGGCAGCTTATACCCCGGACGCGGGAGGCCTGGACGCAGGTTAATTATTATCACACCGTACCTATATGGACGGGCAGCTTATACTTATACAGTTATGCATACATGATATGATGATGATTATGAAGTAAGCCAGCATGTGTTATTTCTTTTATAAGTGACAGTCAGATACAATAGCTCTTTATTGATACTTCCTTTATCTCATTGATGTATTTTCATTACTTATGCCTCTCATACTTAGTACAATGTCCGTACTGACGTCCGTTTTCTTTGGACGCTATGTTCACGCCCACAGGTAAACAGGGAGGTGAGTTTGATCCTGACTCGTAGGAGCTGTTAGCTAATTTGAGAGCACTTCATTGTTCCGTAGGTGCCTTTGACTATTTGTTTGTGTATATATGTATATTTTGGGCACGACGGGGTCCTGTCCCGTCCCGATGTCTAGCACTCTAGTAGAGGCTCGTAGATACGCAGTTGTGGGTTATATGGTCTCACGAGGTTACTATTGTATATATATATATGATACTATTTTGATAGCCGAAAGGCTTATGTATATAAAAGTATCTATGTTCTCAAATGAAAAATGATTCCCTTATGATTTGAGCATGAAATTGATAAAAGAACGCTTAATGGGTATGATGAGTAGTAGAATGAGTGGTGCTCGGTGGTTAGCCCCGGGTACCTGTCGCGGCCCCTAGTCAGGTCGTGACAGCTCTAACTACTCATCTATCTCAAGGTGGAAACCAATACTGGGGGTAACCTATATTTTTCAGATCTCTCTAAATGTACTAATCTTCAGGCGCTAGTAGAGCACAGAGCATCTTAACCGGATAAACAGAGATACTAAGTAACCAGACAATTCCATATATATAGCCCATATAATTCCTTACCATTATAAAATTCATACTGATCATTCCTTCATTTCTCAACGATATACCCATATGTTTCCTTGGTCTTTCAAACCTATGTTTACTTATAACGAACCACGAACTCTGTAATATTTTCTTTTTATCGATCCACCAAGGTCATGATACATCTTTGTTGCTTCTGAATAAACTATCTACCCTTGCTATGTTTATCATAAATTCAATTTTTATATCTTAGGAATCCACCTTGCTGAGATACTCCTTCCTGAGTCCTCTTTTGAGCTTAGGTTTAAGAGATATATTATATCTAAGATGTTATATCTTTACTCAGGTTCCCCCACAAATACCATATTTTGCTATTGCTATCCTTGGCTACGCTACACTTTACCTGTTAAAGCTCTATAGTGATCTTGGCAAACTTCTCTTATACTTATATCATCTCTGCAATACATAATTCTATGCCCGTCTACTACTTTCTAGAATAAACGTATCTATTTCGGTGCTAGATCTGTCCTGTTCATCTTAATTCCATGAAGCTGTCTTACATGAAATTACTCCTCATTATCCTCTTCACTACCGCCACTAGCCTCTAGTTCTCCATATAGGTCCATCTCATTCCATTTACTTACAACGTGACTTTAATTCTCTTACTTTCTGAATATTCTATGCCTTGAATTCTCGTACCATTATATGCCCGGAATTCTCATATAATCATACATACTTATTTTTTTTTCAACGTAGGTTGTTACCGTCTAGTACTCGTGTTCCTTCGAATAATTCATTTTCATTTCAGCCCTCTTCTATTGTTAACTCTGCATCTTTCCCTCAACAAAGACGTTACTAGGTTCTGACTCGAATGCTTTTGCCTTTAAGGCTTTCCCTATACAATGCTTTCCCAACTGGTATATGATGCTGGAACTTCATGTCCATGCGATTAGCTCGCTGTGGCTATTTCACTTAACTTGTTATCTTAGTCCATTATGTACTTCGAGTACCATCATACTCAATCCTTCTCTGTTTCTTCATTTCTGAACTTCCTGTTACACCTTTATCTTGAAATTTTGAGTAATTCCTTCCTTAGACTACTGTCTTCCAAATCTTTATTTAGTCATGCATATGACTAACTGGTTATCATCAAATCGTCCTTACACCTTATTGGCATGCTAGCGCAATATCCTTTGAGTTAGTTTGCAATTCTTTTGTTATTATCTTTCCATCTTGTAACAAGGCCTACTTCTGATCCAATACTTGTTGTCTCGTCTTTCCCCCTGAAGGTGATAACCCACTACTCTATATTTGACATCCCATTTTAACTCTCTTTTTTCTCGCAAGTACTTACTCCTAATATTTTTGGCGACTAACCTTAACCATAACTATTCGTCTTTTGAGTCTATCTGATCGGTTGCACATACGTGTAAAGGGTCAAATATTCTCATAGATGTACTGGCCTTGGATGGGTATAACCTTCCATCGAAAGGATCTCCATAATTTTCCTTACGTCCTTCCAGAAACCATCTTTCTTCGATTACTCGCTCTCCTATTTCATCACTATGATAGTATCTAGCACAAAAGTTTTCTAAAAAATATGCCCTGATTATTAATATTCCACCCTTTCTTCATTACATACACGCACGTTCTTTAGGCAGGTCTCTTTTAGACCATAAGTTCGTCTCATCAATGAAGTGCATATTTCGTATCAACTTGCGACTTCAAATTCATTCATTTCCCGTCATACAATTAATTCTTTCAAAACATCAATCACTTCCTTCAACATGATGAAGGAAGTGAGTGATGTTTTGAAAGGTACAACACTGACATACTGAGCAATGATTCACTGAGACATGTATTCATGAACTGATTATGAGAACTGAAGCTTTAACTGTTTATAACATACTAAGTATTCTAGACTGGGGCTCATAGGTATCAAACACAAGTCTATATTGATTACATACTGAGCTCACAACGTTCAGGAGTGAAAGTCATGAACGAATTACGAAACTAAAGTATAGAAGTTCTGCGACTATTCAAGGAACTATGCTTAACTATATTTCTGAGCAATTCGTAACATTGTGAAAGAAACATAGCGTAGGGAGAATCATTAACATTCCCAAACGTAGATAGTTAGCCTCACATACCTTAACTCCGACCTTTGAGCGTAATAAAACACTCGTCGTTCCTATCGACTTTAATCTAAAGCATTGTAAGTCAGTGGAATCAACATTAGCAATAATACTCAAGTTTTGGCTGTCTAGGCATTTTGTCAAACACTTGGTGGACATAAAACTCCACTACCTCCATTAATGGTGATTTCTTCACCCAATTCCCAATCTATTACTTCTAGGTGATTCTACAATCCCAATTAGATAGAGTTAACACCATTCTTCATCACCAATATGATTATAACAATCCTAAGTCAACAATCCCAAAGCCCTACCATAGTTCATATGATTCTTTTTATCAAACCATTAACTTATCTCTCAAGAATTCATCAATTTAAAACTACAAATGATTAGAAGAGGAAAAAGATTATGAATTCGAATTCTAGGGTTTCCACATCCAATGATAACGTCTCAATCAAGGTTCTATGGATTAGAAGGCTTTAATCACGTTAGAAGTGTATTACGGACTTGAATTCAACCTTCAATCATCATAAAACTTACCTTGGAGGGTTTTGAGGCTTGGGACTTGCTCTCTCTGCCCTTAGAATGATCTTTCATGATTAGGGGTGTTAGGGAAATAACCCCAAGCTTAAACAGGAGTTAAAACACGAAAATTCAACTTTGTAACCCGAAACTTGACTTTTTCCTAGATGGGGCAGCAATGCATGGCCATCGGGGGACCTCCTGAGAGTTAAGGTTCAGAGAGGCACTTTTGGTACACTGGGCCCGTGACGCTGGCCACCACCGGTGGCCCGTGTCGACTTCTGCGTATCATTTTTGTAACGCACATAACTTCGAGTACAGATCTCCGTTTGGCCTCCGCCATATATCGTTGGAAAGATATTTCAAAGATCTAAAACTTTCATGTGTTAAGTTTTCTCAATTTCCCAACGGAATTTCATGAAATCAGGATGGTAGATAGACCTATCGAAAACTTAGTCGATTCTATTGGATCTTAAGCACCTCACTAATCGTATTAATTTCAAAACAACTATTTCCCCCCAAACTCATCCCGATAGGACTTCACAAGTCTAAAATGTCATATTAATACTCATTTAACACGTCCACACCTAATCCGAATTTATGGACTGTTACAACCTCGGGATATGTACTCCGTATGTCCAACTCGGTCTTCCATGTAGCCTCCCCGATCAGACGATGCTTCCATTGAACCTTTACTGAAGGTATCTCCTTTGATCTCAACTTCTGAATCTGTCTATCTAGAATGACAATCAGCTCTTCCTCAAAAGTCATGTTCTAATTAGGCTACACCGAATCCCATTGAATCACATAAGAACCATCCACATGGTACTTCTTGAGCATTGAAATATGAAATACGGGATGAACACCCAACAAACTAAGTGGCAAGCCAACTCATAGGCTACCTCACCAATACACTAAACAATTTTAGAAGGAACAATATACCTAGGGTTCAATTTGCCGCTCTTCCCTCATCACACTCTTCATGGATGTAAGTTCTAACAAGACCCGCTTATAAATCATCAACTCCAAATAACGAACCTTCCGATCTGCATAACTCTTTTGCCTAATCTAAGACATGACAAGTCTCAGAATCAACTTGACCTTGTTTAAAGAATCCCGCAACTAGTCTACTCCCTAAGGCCTAACCTGAAATGCATCGAGCCAACCAACCGTAAACGACATCTCTTACCATATGAAGCCTTAAATGGTGCTATCTCAATGCTCGAATGGTAACTATTGTTATAAGAAAACCTTGACAGAGGCAAGAACTGATCCCAATGACCACCAAAATCAACCAGACAGGCTTGTAACATATCCTCAAGGACCTAAACAATCCGCTCTGACTTACCATCAGTCTGAGGGTGAAATGTTGTATTAAGCTCTACCCGAGTACCCAACTCCTTCTGCATAGACCACCAGAAATGAGATATAAACTGCGTGCCTCAATCTGAAATGATGGAAATAGACACCCCATACAAACAAACTATATCTCGAATGTAGATTCTGACCAACTTCTCTGAATTGTAAGTAGTATGAATCGGTATGAATTGAGCTGATTTAGTCAAACGGTCCACAATGACCCAAAAAGCATCAAATTTCCCAAAGTCTATGGTAACCCTACCATGAAGTTCATAGTGATCCGCTCCCATTTCCACTTAGGTGTAGGTATTCTCTGAGTCATTCACCCAGGCTTTTGATGCTCATATTTCACTTGTTGACAATTCAAACACCGAGACACAAATCCTGCTATGTCCCTCTTCATACTACACCACTAATAATACTGCTTCCAATCTCGATACATTTTTATTGCTCCTGGATAAATAGAGTACCTTGAACTATGAGCCTCTTCCATGATCAACCTAGTCAAATCCCCTACTCAGAGAACAGACCCTTGATTCTCAAAACACCTTCATCATCGAGAATTCCCTCCATGGCCTTCCCCCTGAGCACTGTGTCCTAAATCTTAAGTAACTTTGCATCATCAAACTGTTGAGCCCTAATATGCTCCAACAATGAAGATTATGCCTCCATACATGCTAGAACCTTGCCAGGTTCTGAAATATCAAGTCTCACCATACTATTTGCCAAAGACTGAACATCCATAGCCAAGGTCGTTCCCATACCTATAACCATGCTAGGCTACCTACACTCACCGCTTTTCGACTTAAGGCATCCACCACTACATTGGCCTTTTTCGGATTATAAAGAATAGTCATGTCATAATCCTTGAGAAACTCGAACCGTCTCTATTGCGCAAATTGAGATCCCTTTGATTGAAAATGTGCTGAAGACTCCAATGATTAGCAAACACCTCACAATGCACATCATAGAGATAATGCCTCCAAATCTTCAATACAAAAACACAATCGCTAACTCTAAATCATAAGTAGGGTAGTTCTTACTCCAAATCATGAGTGGGCTAGTTCTACGCATGCACTTTCAACTCCCTCGAACCATAGTTTATCACTTTCCATTCATGCATCAGAACACACGAAAGGCTGATCCGTGAAGCATCACAATATATAGTAAAGATTTCTTGTCACGACCTAATTCACGTATCATGATAGCACCTACACTACCTCCGGTAGGCGAACCATCCCCAAGTTATTAATCATTTTCAAGAAGGAATTGTGGAGATTAAACACGATAAAGTACTACTAACAGTCTTAGATAAATACATAAGTGAATAGATACTTGAGAAACTACAACCTCTAAACCTGATCTAAACTTGTACAAGAGCATCAAACATCTATTAAAAGTCAGGAAATACTGGAAAAACATCTGTCTGGAATAACATAAAAGATAGAAAGTTAGATAGAAGGAGATCCGGGGTTGCTGATAGATCTGATGGCTCACCCTGGAATCTCTAACGGACCACCACAGGAATCAGCCACGAGGCCTGGAACTCGAACACAGAGAGGTATCTGCACCCAAATAAAGTGCAGCAAGTGTAGTATGAGGACAACCACTGGTACTCGTAGGTATCATAGATCGACAACGAAGGAAAACACATATATAGAATATAAAGATTGAAGTTAAGCACTCGTCAGAACAATTCAAATTTGCTTCCAGCTATGTCCATTATTTTAGTTTCAAATCAAGACATGTAAACAAGTAGCACATAAGATAAATAAGAAAATGATGAATGTAGGGATCTAGTAGCTCAGTTGGTTGGCCACCTGAACTTTCACCTTGTTGGTGAGGGTTCGAATCCCCACATTGTAATTCCTTCCCCCATTTCCCCACCTCCTACCCCCTATGTAATAAAAAAAATTCAAAAAAAAGAAGATAAGAAAATGATGAATATATGAATGTCCGAATGCAATGCAATGACCAATATCAATCCTGATACACACATGCTAGTGGTCATTCCATTTAGTCGTGAATCATGGGGGACTCGCGATGCCCATATACCTGTCACCGTACCACTCATTGTACTACCCGACTTTACCGCCGAACTGTGAGACACTCACTATACTACTGGACATTACCGTCGAACTATGAGAACAATATCTTTACCTTATTTCGGTCCTTATACCATCTCGTATCCTCTTCTTATCATAACGTCGTATCCTCCTCTTATCATTACTTTGTATCCACCTCTTATTATAACTTATCCAAAGTGAGTATATAAGCAGGTAACAAATTCAACATGCTTACTAACTTATGTCAACAACATTATCAATTTCAAGAATGAACATGCGTCACCAAACTAGTTACATATGTCAACTCATAAGTCCAAAACAATTTCCTTTCACAAATATATGAGATATGGATTGATGAGGTAAACAATGCAATCAACAGGTATAAGTCAAATCAC
This sequence comes from Lycium barbarum, assembly GCF_019175385.1. Classification (NCBI taxonomy): domain Eukaryota; kingdom Viridiplantae; phylum Streptophyta; class Magnoliopsida; order Solanales; family Solanaceae; genus Lycium; species Lycium barbarum. Next base: position 124,674,549 of record NC_083340.1, on the reverse strand, counting down.
GGCTATCACAACCCACATAAACAGCAATAATACCAATCTAAGTGGATTTATCACTACTACCACACCCGAAGGTTCAACATGCTTTCCCCATCATTCTAACTACTCAATAATAGACACTGGTATCCATCCAAGTGCTCATCACCATCACTAAGGTGGGACCCCCATCATGCCAGATACCCCTTAAAAAATTATAAATTACATATGCCCTCTAATCGAAGTCTAAAAAATAAATTATAACCTACCTCAAGGCTGAACAGGAGCGACAAACCGTCAAGCCAACACCTTTCCTTTCCGTGGTGCTTTCGAATGATCGAAGTCTATCAAATGTGAAGTCTATGTGAAAATATGAAACTAAGGATACCCAATAATTCATAGAGGTATTTAGATCCGAAAAGTCAAACCAAAACCCCATCCTAAATCACAAAGGTCAAAATGGTAACTTTATCATGAAATCGAGTTCAACATAATCAAAATAATACTCTACAGAGTAGCATGAATCCAACAATACCCGTATTACAATACTTGAGTTCGAAATCCCAAATGGACCCAAAATAACCAATTCCAGGCCTCAAGTGCAAAAATGGAATTTGAACTTAAAATCATGTTACGCATTGTCTAGCTAGTCATAACCCTTAATTTCATGAAAAAGTAATTACAATTATGCCTTCCATTTCATTAATTTCTCAAAACCCCAATTTATGGAAAAAACCTTATTCTCATATCTAGAATCATGGATTGAATTGGAAATTCTATTTTAGACATAATTTGCCCATAGATTAGATAGTCCAAATCCAAAAGATCAATTCAAAAAGCCTAGATCTTAGAATTCAATTTCACGAAAAACACTCTTTTAATAATTGGGGCTAAACTCTCTATCTTTTACCCTAAATCATGATTTAAACTACAAATAAATGGAATGAATCATTGTAAATTGAAGGATTCAAGGTTATAATCTTACCCCCAAGAAGAACTTTGAAGAACCCTTTGATTTCTCCTAAAACCGAGATCTATATATTTGGTTATGAAAAAAATGGAGTAAAAATTCGGAGTTAGGATTTTTAAAATTGTCAGGGGTCTTTCCAATTGCAGCCCCTGGCCCGCAAAAGTGAGCTCCGCATTTGCTGATAAAGTCTAGCAAATGTGAGCTTACCCATCCCCACCCAAATCTCGCAAAAGCGAGCCAGACCCCCGCAATTGCGAGTCTCACAAATGCGAGCAGGTCACCGAAATTGTGACAAAACAGGACATTGCTGAATCAGAAATTTTGATTTTCACCAACCCCCGAAACTCATTCTGAACCCCATGGATACAAACAAAATATGTATTTCTATCATAAAGCACGCTACAAACTCGCCCGCGCACTCGGATTCCTAATAGAGGTCGTCTTGATCTGGTTTTGACCAAGGTCAACATAAAAAACTCAACTTCCCAACCAAATGCCCAAAAACCAAAAGAACGCCTCAGTCCCGAGCCAATGACTCGACTAAGTTATAATTGACATTCCAGACCTAACAGAATTGACAAACCTATTCGTTTCTTTAACTTAAAAGCCTCTAAAACCACCAAAACACATTCATAACTAACCCGATTGTCTCGTGAACTGTGCCACCCATCCCCGCAAGTACTAAACACCTAAAATAAATTATGGGAAGGGTAATTTAGGGGAAAATATGTAAAAAGCCTCAAAAGACCAAACGAGTCATTACATTAGATACCAATTACACAAACATTCATCCTCGTGAAAAATAAACAAAAGGAATGTGCCTGAATTGGTAAAGAGCTGGGGGTATCTACTATGCATATTTTTCTCGATATCCCATGTAGCCTCTGATGTTCCATGAAATTACGACACATTTGACGTCTTTTTACGAAAAGTTTCACTTGTTTTTAAGTGATTTTGTGTCGTTTCTTATGTTGTTTATCTATGTTAAGTATTTCGAATCTAAATGGGAAAGACAAGGTAAATCACACAAAAGGAGCCTAAAAGTGTAAAGTCGGAAGTCGAGTTGATGAAGAAAAACTTAATGAAAGATCTACTGTCCGTAAAACCACTCACGGACCATAATCCAAACGTGAATCCTTAACAAAACACTGAGCAAAATAGACAGATTGACGATCCAAGTGGATCCTTAACAGAACACTGAGTAGAATAGATAGATTGACAGTCTGAATCTATGAACCGTAGAATATTCTACAGGCCGTAAGTGTCTACCGTAAACCCGTGAGAACCTAAACAGAAAAGTCTTCGACAAATATACAGATCGTGAATCAAATATTCTATCGTTCGCAGAATATTCTATGGGCCATAAGTGTCTACCGTAAACTTATGAGAGCTAAAACAGAATAGAATTCAAGAGGAGAAAATTCACGGCACCAATGTACGGACCGTGAATCAATTCTACGGTCCATCAAAGCAACCGTAAAAGTTGACATAGCTCTGAAGGATTCCAATTTCACAGACTCCAGAGAATAATTGATGGACCGTGGATCCATTCTACTATCTTTAAGTCGAGGCGCCAGGGGCAATTTTGTCAAGAAAATTTCCTTGTTTTGGACCATTATAAATAGTTTGTGTAGGGCTTTGTGGATGATTCATATTCAGTTTTTGTCCTTACTTTCCATAGCATTGAATACTCCATTAAAGTGAAGCTTTTGAGGAGAATATTCCACCTTTTTATCTTCTTCATTCCATTGTAATTTTTAATGCTTTCTTTTGTAGTAAACACTATGAGTAGCTAAGCTTAATACTAAGGTTGTGCATCCAATGATGGTGTTATGTTAATGTGTGTTTAACATTGAATATATGCATAATGGGTTGTTTGTTTCTAAATATTTCTTATGCTTTAATGTTGGTTGGTGGTTGCAAACATTAACCTATGCGATAAACCCTTTCTTTACTTGGGAAGTTGAGTTATTGTTTGGTAGAAATGAATAGCGAGAACTCGGGGCGTTAACCCATGTTTAATAAACTCACTTAGGGATAATATAAATTTACTTGGCATAAATTAATCGTTCTTCATCACAACTCTTTTACATTTGGGAAAATCGTAAAGAGGAAATACTTTCTAACTATTAAGAAATATTAGAGTCATTTAGAGATTAAGTGCAAACAATACATCGACCCATTAGGAATATATCATATTAACGACTATAACATTACATGCTATCAAGAGAGACACAACCTTGGTCTCTTTCTCCAATTAAAATACCTTCAAGTCAAAATAGCAATTAGAAGCATCAACTCTTTTTACAACTTACCAGAATAAGAATTACGACTAGAGTCAATAAAACAAACTACAAAAGTAACCATGTCACACCCTATTTCATGTTGGATACGAACCCAATCTAGTATGGTTACTATATTTGACAGCGATCTCTTTATGCCATTCTTAGGTGTAATTTGAGCTTAATCAAATTTTGGTGCCATTACCAGGGAATATGGTTTTGAAATTACTAAATAGTGTGTACTTTACTTCGAGTCTTTTTCTATTACATCACACCTTGTTTTTTGTGTTGTGAACCAGGTGATTATGTGGCAGGACGAGGATGAGGTTGTGGAGCACAGGGCGGTCGAGCAGCAAATATGGTTCCTCTGCCACAGGATGAACATGAAGAGAAAAATATGTTTACTGATCTTATCCAAGAGGTTGAGTATAAATCCGCTATTGTTCCTCCAAGGGTTAGTGCGGTGAATTTCAAGATTGATAGTGTCATCTATCAATTACTTAAGCTTGAGGTGTATTTTCAAAATTCTAGCGACGATGACCCACGTCAATATTTGAAGTATTTTATAGGTGTGTGCCAGCATCAACATTTGAAGTATTTCATAGGTGTGTGCCAGACACACACCCAGAATGTTGTCACTCTAGATGCAATCTGGTTGAGAGTTTTAAAATACTCTTTAGTCGGCAAAGAAAGGGCTTGGTTCTAGAAGTTGCCCCAAAATTCCATTACTACTTCTGCCGAGCTGGTCAATATTTATCTCAAGAAACAGTTTCCTCCAAGAAAGAAAGTCGAACTTAGAGACAATATTTTTTAGTTCAAGCAACTTCCGGGGGAACAACTTTATGAAGCTTCGGAGAGGTTCAAGAAATATTTAATGAGGTCTCTGAATCATGGCTTCCGGAAAACATATTGATGGAGAAGTTCTACACAGGTTTAGATCCTATGACACAATCTATGGCCAATAATGTTGTAATACCCCATTAGGTTGTTTTGGCTATTTTGAGTGTTTTACCCCTTTTGACCTTTCCCCTAGCACTGTTAGAGTACATTTGACTTGTAGGGAGGATTGGCATGATTCCCGAGTCAATAAAGTGTGATTTGAGTGAGAAAATAGAGTGCTTGAGATTTCTTAAGTGTGGGGTTGAAAGTCAACATTAGGGGTAAATGAGTCTTTTTGAGATTTTTATCGATTCTATTAGGTCTGGAATTTTGATTATAGCTTGGTAGAGTGGTTGGTTCGGTTCCCAATGGCCTCGGGGGTATTTTGGTCTTTTGGCTGGAAAGTTAGTTTTAACGCGTTTAGGGTTGATCGGATCAAGATGAATTGTTTTAAAAATTTCAAGTGCGCGAGTGATTTTATAGCGTATTTTTTAGTTAAGATAGGTGTTTGGTTTGTATCCGGGAGGTTTCGGATGAGTCTCAGGATTTCAGGGTGAAAGGGTGAAAATAGATTTTTCTGGTTTTTGAGTGATCTAGTTTCCTTCTTCATGTTTGCGAAGAAGGTCTCACATTCACGAGAGGTATGGACCAAACGGGTCCCGTAGAGTAAAAAGAGTCTAGACCGGGTCAGCTGACCCATCGTGTTCGCGATAGGCTGGTCGCATTGGAGTTGGCCTAGGCCGGGTTGTGGGTCGTGATCGCGAGATGGGATCGCCTTGGCGAAGAAGGTTTAATGCCTGGGCAGATTTTAAAACCCTAGATCATGATTTTACTCTTCATTCTCATAAAATATATTTGGGAGCTCGGTTAGGGAGGATTTTGGGAGAGTTTTCAAGATACATCCATTGGGTAAGATTCTAACCCTTCTTTTACGATTATTCCACTTATTAGTAGAGATTCCCATGGTAGAAATCATGATTTAAGAGTAGGGGATTGGGAGTTTTTAAACTTTAGGCTTGAAATGAGAGATTCTTCAATTAAGCATGAAATTATGGATGGATTTGATTGATTTTTGGTCTATAGACTCTATAAGTCATGGGTAAAGTAATTTTGGACTTAATTTCCTATTTTTCCCTTCGTTGCTCAGAATCCTGTTTTGGGTGACTTTTTGGGTTCAGCTTTATAGTACGCTAATATGAATATCATTAGATTCGAATGACTCCATAGAATAATAATCAGACCATATCGAACCCAATTTTTCTACGATTTGACCTTTGGGGCTTAGAACGGGTTTTTGGGGTTGACTTCTAAACCCAAATCTTTATAGGCAGTATGGGTATAGTTTGACTCATATTCTTATGAATAATCTGTATTTGAGCAGATTGGATCGTTTAGAGCTCTGCGAAAGGGAAAGGCTCTCCTGTGATTTGTTTGATCTCTTACTAGGCATGTTGAGACTATGAACCTTAACTTAAGCCTCATGATTGTTTAAATTGGACTAATAAGAGGGATATAGGGTAATTAAAGGGGGTTCCGTTACTTGTGAGGTGACGAGCACTTGTATCGGATACTAGTGCCATGATAAGAGTATGTGTGTATTTTCATTTGTATAGTCTAGTCTGAATGCCATGCTTTGGGCATTAGCTGATAGCATAGATTGATTAGTGTCTGTCATTGGGATATGAGGTGCCTCAGTTATTGTTTCTGTGCTTACTATCTGCCTTATTTGTGATCATATGTTCTCATTGTTAACACCCATTTTTGTCCCTCCTTTATTTCAATCTATTTACTCAGGTTTCTAAATTTATTGACAAGCTAAACACTTTATTTTCACTACTATTAATTTTCACTATTTTTACTGTCAACATTACTAATATTACTTTATCACAAATTTTAAATGGTTCGTCATCATTTTATTTTCGGATTTTGTATTCGTTAAATTAAGTATACTTTATCAAGTCTTTTATTTTCTACATATTAATCATTAATTAACATAATATATATTGTACTAGTTATTAAATTAGAAGCCCAAGAATAATTAAAATAGAGGAAGGATCAACAATTTCAACCAATTAATGGCCCAAACGGACCAGCCCATTACCACTATTTTTAACCAGCCCACATTACCTTTCACCCGATCCAGCCCAAAAATTACCGACCCGGCCCATTTATTTTTATCCCTTACCCTAATCCCTATCTCTCTCTCTCTTTTTCTCACTTCAGCCGCCCCTCCCCCCTCTCTCTCTACTCTCCCTCTCTCCCTTTCTCTTCCGCTCCCTTCCCCACACCGCTACCCCACTCCATGCTCCTCCGCTATCCCACTCTCCACTCCCGACCCTACCCTACGCTCCTCCACTCATCCTCCTCACCCCGCTCCTCTCTACTCACCGCCGCTACCCCACTCCTCCGCTCCTCTCCACTCACCGCCGCACCCCGCTCCCACGCTCCTCTTTCTCTTCTCATAAACTCTAATCACAATCCTATAAATAATCCGAATTGGGAGGAGATCAGGGGGAATCATTCAGTATTTTGGAGGGGCACGGACCATCTTCCAAACTTGATTTTCTTTCCGGTGAACTTTAGCCGTGGGGGGACAACAAGGACTGAGCGTTTTTCAGACAACAATTACTCAGTGTTTTCCAGAGCTTACCTTCCAAATTTCATACACTTTCGATCAATCACCATTTTATTCTTGAACATTTTTCTCTACATAAATTATTTTGGTCTGTTTCGATCCGATTCGAATTTTGTTCGGGCATAAGAGAGTAGATCCGCGACTCCGTGTCCCCGTTCACTGTACTGCAAAAAGACTATGTGTACTGCATCCCTTTTGTATTGAGCTGTTAGTAACCAGATTGCTTGTATGAGAGTATGAAATTTGTAAGTTTTCACATTCTTGACTGCATTTAGGAACCTTGTATTATGAACTATGCCCAGACTGCTATTCTGTCTGCCTTCTATGGTGATTCCTTAATTTGGCAAAAGTTGTTAAGGCTAACATAGGCATGAGAATAGGTTGTGTTCCTCTAAGGTCTAGGTGGCATGACATTGAGTTCTTTTTAAATCTTCCCAATAAGTGAGGTCATATGGTTGTCTTGTTGTGTTGCTTGAACTTGTTCTTTTGATAATTGGTTGTTGGTTCAGCCTATGTGTGCTTGTCACTTGCAAACATCTTCAAAAACCAAAATCTGCACTCTGTTGATTTACCACTCTCCCTGTTCTAGACATGCCATCATGTACTATTGAATGAATTTTGCATAACCCCCTCCCCTTCAAACATGCTGTTTTCTTTCATCTTGGCTGCTGCATACCCATGCTACTCTTTGCTACTGTTTCCTTCTGACTTTTGCGTGACACTTCTGCTTCTTTTTGACTTGTTTTCTTGTGTGTTTTCTCCTCTCCTGCTTCTTATCCTAGTTAAAACACTCTGTATGCTTGTTCTGTATAATCACATGGCCTCCAAGGCATTTCGTCTTGCTTAGTATTGTGACCTGCATTTGATCATGCATGCTATGACTAGAACTTAACCCCTGTATTGCCTGCATGAGTGTGCTGAGCTCCTAACCAAGCTGCAGTGCTATTGTCAACTTTAAATCCATGATAAGCCTGCTGCTGTGCCTCCTCATACTTGAGAGTATTCACCTTTGCATCCTTACTGTGTGAAGTCATATTCTACTTAACTTGCATCATGTTTTGATCTGGTTGCCAATCTGATTTGCCTTTAGCCATCCCTGAGATGCCATACTATAAAATGCTATCTTATTGTGCTCATCTACCTTGTCCAACTTGTTTGATTTTGTGAACATGATTGATATTTACACTCTTCTGAAATAAGTTTTTTTTATGCCTTTCTCATCTTAGTATGCACACTTGACATATCTACTTAAAGTTTAGTTATACTTAGCTTAACTGATTAGGACTGACTTACTATTTACTAGATATGGGATCTTATCTTCTTTTGAATGAACTTGTCATTGGGTCTCAAGGTGCATCCTTACCCCTCATGTTTATATTTTGACCACATGTATCTACTGCCTACATTTTCTTCTCACTGATTGTTGTTATTTGCTCCTACTGTAACTCTGACTCTACTTATGGGATGACTGTTGTTTGGTTTGTTTCGCTTATCCTTGGCAACTGCCTGTTTTCTTCCCTTTTACCTAAATAAGATTCTTTTTTTTTTGTTCAAAAGGTATAGTTTTCAAGTCTACTGGCTGGTTCAAAAATACTCCATCCTTTCCCTTTATTTACTTTCCTTGCTTCAGCCTTCGTTTGATTCTGTGGTTATATGTTACTTTTGAATAGATCAGTTCAGAATATATAGTTAAACATGATGGCTGCACAAATCCTTTCTTTCTCTTTCACAAATGATGAACCTGCCTGCATACTTTGTTTATAAAGGTCTTTTTTTTAAAACAGTTCTGCTGTGTCTATTTAAGGCTGTATACTATGTGTATTTGGGCCTGTTTCGTATATTACTCTCTTATCCTAAACTGTTTGGGCATTGTTCCTCTTTCTTGCATATGTCGCCGTCGTATTTCGGGAATTTGACTTAGAAAAAAAAAACATTGGGTTCAGCTGCTGTTTGACAGTAGCAACCCTCTAGGTTGATCTGAATTGGTTTAAAATTAGAGCTTCAACCTGTGTATAAGCTGTTGTTTTCATAGTACCATTCTTGTTCGGGCTGTGTCGTTTTTAGCTATTTTTCTAGTTAAGTTTTCTGCATATTTAAATTCTGTATGAGTATGAGTTAATGGGCTCGATTTCATGTTTGTTAGTGTCGTTCTGATCTTTGTAGGAATTCAACATGATTAAGTTTACAGGTTTAGATGTCTAGCTTCACTTAAAATTTGAGTGAAAAGCATGAGTTTATTTCCCTTTGCTGTTTATTTTTTTTCAGTATGCTCAACTCGGCAGAAAATGTTTGTTTGGTTAAATACCAGCTTTGTAATTGTTAATGAAATCTTCATGCATTCCTCGATAAGTTTATGTTATGAGATTGAGCTTATGTTTAAGCTTAGATTAGTATGAGATTAGGTATTGCCTAATGTTTCAGCCCGTTTTACTTCTTCCTTTGAGCATTTTAGTTCCAAAACATGAAATTATATATTACAATGAGTGACTTTCTTTGTTCTCCAAGCATGTTAGAGTTGTACAAATGTTAATCGCTATATAGATCTTGAGTTATATTTTACATGTTTTAACCTCACCCGTTGATTATATACTAATCCTTTCCTTTCGTTTTTATGCATGACTATCGCATGTGAGTCCGAGAGACTCGTTTCTTCCACGTTTGGCGTTGGACTAAAAGCCCAACATGACCTCCTTCTTGTCCAGCCTCTGTCCGCAGCACAAATAGAAAACAAAATCTGGGCCAAAGCCCAATAGACAAGAACAACATTCAGCAGCAATATATAAATGATTCTGGGCCGAAGCCCAATAGCAAACAGAGTGCAGCAGTTTCCAGCAAATGGGCTGAGCCCATTTGATCATCTTTGCTCCTTTATCTTTGTGCCTTTAATTTGCATTATTTGACTGACACTTTTCTTATTTTGGTTTTCCTTAGCTTTAGATGAATTGTAGGAAATTAGTATGGATAGTTTTAGAAGTCATGGGTAGTTAATTTAAGGAGAACCAACGATTAATTCCATAAATTTCATTTTTTTTATAGTACCTATACTGTTATTTCAATTGATTTTCAAAATAGCATTCAAAATCTTCTTTTATACAAATATCTGTTTTTTTTTACAAGTCCTCTTTTAAATAGCATTCTTACAGGTCTATCTACAACTTTAGTCACATTTACAAAGCTACGTTCTTTTCTATAATACTATATTTACACTTAGCCTAACTAATCATAAGTCCGGTCAGTTAACCATTGTTAATGGGTCTTAAAGGGTGCCTAATACCTTCCCTTTAGACTAATTGAACCCTTACCTAGAATCTTAAGTTTCGCAAACTTTTAAAATAGAGTTAACTTTAAAATAACTTTAATTAACCATTAGGTGTCCTAATTCACCATAAATAATTAGGTGGCGACTCCTTAACATAAACAAAAAATAGGAATCACCAATATGTTGTACTCTAATTTTAACCCAGTTAAAATGGGGTATGACACTCATCACTCCTAATACTCGTTCAAAAGTGGAAAAGAGCTAAAGATTGAGTCTTTATTGCCTAGTTTGATGATTTATTGTGTTGCATGTCATATTCATGCTTTATTTAGTATCTCATGCACTTTTAAGGATCCATTTGTGATGTCCAAGGGGAAATGGTTCTGGATGGAGTGCTGATGGTTTATGAGCTACGCTGACTAAAGGCATGTAATGTAAGCCTAAGGGTCGACTATTGTGATTTGGAGCCTACGGGGCTGAGTATTGTGATTTGATACCAAATATGGCTTGGAACCTGAAAGAAAAATCCGAGTTTGTGTATGGACCTCGCGAGTCCCCCATGGGTCATGATTCATAGAATTTGAATGTATGTGTACCGAGTGATGGAAAAGGCCTTGCATTACATACATTTGCATGTCATTACCTTCTATTGGTTTCCCTGTTGTTGATTTATTGATTGATGTTTGGATTGTTCTTACATGCCCTTTTAATGGATTGATGGACTTCAGGATTTAGATGCTTATCTAGGCTTGTAACAAAAGATTGGTGTACTGATTCTATTTATTTATAATGTGGACTAATAGTAGTTAATTGTGGAAGTAGTAATATGTCACAACCCATTTTAAGATCGCGCGGGAACCTACCATTCCCACCTCGGTAGACGAACCCTCAACCTAACATAAAACATTTGAAGTAAAGAACGAGATTTAATAATCTTTCAAGAAATATAAAAATAAAAAAAAAGTCAACCAATATATTTAAACGGAATAGCGGAAGTGTTTACAACGATTAAATAAATACAATAATGCATTTCCATGACCTGGCCTAGACTACTACAAGAGCGGCTAACGTTGAACCGAAATATAGTAATAAATCTAAGACCTAACCTCCATCTTGGAATGAAAATGATGGAGGCCTTCATGATAGGCACCGTGCATCTTCTGAAAAACTCCAACAATCAATTTCCTGAAAAACTCTACACCCCAAAAGGAATGTATCAAGAATAGTATCAGTACAACACTATTACGGGTAAGCATCATAGGCCGACAATGGTTAGAAGAACATATCAGTAATAGAGTTCAAAAATAAGCATGGTAGGTAAAACTAGGTCAACAGTGCACATTATCGACCACTCATCTCAACAATAAAGGTACTTATTCTCATCAACTCTCCTCTAGTGATCCGTCTGCCTAACTTACATTATACTTCTTTCTAACTCATCTAGCATACAATAGACAATTGTCTCAAGTATCACAAAACAACTACCATTACATAATCCACTCTTAGTATCGCGAAGTCATCTCGTCATTCTAATATTCATTATTCGCCTAAATTTTAGGAAGCCAAAATATACAACTAAGACAATGAGATCAACAAAAGTAATTCAAGATCATGGCCTATGTTATAGCAACTAAGCCATACAATGTCAAGTCTCAATATATCTAATCCGAATTCGTATATCACAACTAGATCACAAGAATAGCATAAGAATATCACAAGAATAACACAAGAAGTCAAAAGGTACACCGTAATACAATAATGTATGAAATATAGATGTAATGCATATGCACCATACGCATGTACTCAGATAATGGAACATCACATCTCTGCAGCACAACCCATGAGGGACCCGCGAAGTCCATGTACCTCACAATTCCGGCAACAACCTCGGCAATCACTACCCACCATTCCAGTAACAACCTCGGCAATCGCTACACTCATTCACGATTTCGGGATAAACATCGAACATCGATCCTCACGTCACTCTCATCCAACTGAGCCCAGCTCATAACAGTGTTTGTTTTCGTAACACCTCATACCTTTAAACTAGGTTACGTTCATGATGTGAGACTTAGAAGACCAGATGAGAAGTGTGGGAAATAAATTCGTCTCAATTCAACAAAGTCCCTCTTATACGACCAGTTATACGGACCGTATATAATTATACGGATAATACATGGCCCGTACTTTCAGTTCGTGTATTGAAGGGGGAAGATTTCAGTTTCTGCCAAAGTTCTAAAACATCATATGGACCGCACTTGTGTCCGTATAATATTATACGGACTGTATTATAGGTTTTTGAAACCAGTTTGAAAGTTCTAAGTTTCTGGTTTTTAAAACATTGTGAAATACGGTCGAGTTATACGGACTGTATAATATTATGCGGACCGTATAAGTTGACCGTATAATTTCTCGACACAGTTAAGCATAAATACGTCATGTTCAGTTCTTTTTCCACTTTTCACATTCTTCAAGCCCTAGAACGAAGTTGTTCTTCTCCCGACAATCCAAAACATCAAGGTAAGTTAATCCAAGCCCTTCTAAATCAATTCTAACATGTGCTGTCATAATCTAACAATGAAATCATTGTTCTTAACATAAGGTTTTCCAGAAAACCCATTTAAAGGACTCAAGACTAAAACCTTGGAATCCTTCTTCCAAAATTAGATTGTTATTACAATTTTGGAGCATTACCAGGTATGTAGGGTTACTATCTATGTATGGAAACATTCTCGTTCTTCCCCATGCCACTTCTTCCATAAAATATGAAGTTATATGAAAACTAGGATTTTTAACCAAGCTCATGATAACCCTGGGTCCCTGTACCATGCTATACTAAGTGTGGAAGTATTATTAATCCATTATTGAGTTATTGATATTTCATTATGATTATTGAGAATCTATCTGTAATCCATGAAAACCCATATTTTTCATTCCATGGGTTCTTACATGCAAGTTATAATTTATTATGTTTATTTTCAAGAAAATACTCTACATGCTTTACATGTTTTCATGCAAGAATACTATGAAGTGATATCCAGTTATATGCAAGTTATGATTTATGAAAACCATGGGCTCAAGTGCCACCTATTTTCCATGTTCATGTTTTTCGGAGTTCATAAATTACCGAGAAGGCTTCAAGCAGCCTGAAACTAGGTTAGCCACCGTAGGTTGAGGATCACTCCACTCATATTTAGGATGACTCCTTAATAATGATTGGATCCTTTCATGCCATGTTTATATCTCATATCCCTGGCAAGGTATGGGAGCTCTGCTGGTAAGGTGCAAGTACCAGAACCATGTTGTCGGTTACAATTATGCTCTCCCTACTTAAAAGGTTTACTCATGTTATATTTATATGTATTCATGTTTATGACCAGGTTTCAGTTCAGTTCCACTCCTTATCATAGTTTTCATGTCCCATGTCATTTCATTCAGTTGCTTTACATACTAGTACATTCAATGTGCTGACGCCCTTTTATTTGCCCTGGGGCCTGCATTTCACGATGTAGGTACGGATTTATAGGACGACACATCTGCTTAGTGGGACTTGCTTGTATCAGCCTTTTGGTGAGCCCCATCTCCTTCAGGGTTTATTTATTCATTTATCCTATAGTAGTTATGTATTAAAGGTATGTTGGGGGCCTTATCCCAGTAAGTATGATTTCCATTTCTGTAACATCCCGTAAATTCGAGTTAGGTGTCAGTGTGAAATAATTGGGGTTTAGATGTCATTTTAACCTTTTGGATCCCTTTGGGATGGATAATGGTGTTAAATAATCTTTTCGGGGTCAAATGATATAAGGAAGTTCCTTAGAAATCTTTAAGTTCGTCAAGTTTGAGACAGTTTCCAGTTATGTCCAGTTTACGGGTATTTGCATTTGACATTTGGAAAAACGCAAAACATATAAATTGTAGGGAATTAAAATACCTTTTCACAAATATATAATTCAGCCCAAACAGACATGTGAGTAAAACGTTATGACCGATAAACTGAAGCTGTGTAAAATGGAAATCCCGATTCTTGTAGGATTAGGTTTTAACGCCTAAGCCTTTATGATAACCTATAAATACAACCCAAAAACGTCCAAGGAGAGGCGTTTTCCACCAGAGCCATATATCATCTCTCTAAGGTGAGTTTTTACTCAAATCCCTAAGTTAATTACCTTAACTAATCACTAGATTAACACAGAATCATTATATGAAATCGATAGATCGTGAAAACTTCATTCAAGGTCAAATATGGGATGAAGCTTTGGGATTTCTTCAAAAAGGCAACACCCTCACACTTTTATGGATATATGGAATTATTATTATGTTTTAGAAATGGAATAGTTGGTAGAATCATGAAATAGGATTGATTTAGATGCACTTTATTAAAAACAAAACCCTAGTATTTTTGCTGTAGAATTTCCTCCAACCAGCCTTATTAAATCAACGTTTTCCACTTATCTAACCATTGGATCGAGCCAAAATTTTAACTGAGTGGTCCAAACATATAGGTCTTAAATGGGAACGGTAAAGATCAGATTTCAAGGTCTGTAGCTATGCGTTTCAAGCTATGAACAGTAGCTGCGAATTTGGTGAATATCTATAGTTTATTGGTCATACAAACCTCAACTGGATGTAGAATGACTCTTTGAAGCATGGAGCTTACGTTTGGAATATTTTAACGGGATTTAAGATATGTATTTTTAAAAATAAATTCCTTTTTGAATATAAAGGTAATTTATATGTCTCTTTTGCAAACACTCTTGAAAGATTGATTCTTTATAAAAGCATGTTTTGAATGATATGATGAATGGTTTTACACTCTTGAAATCTATTACATGTTTGATCAATGGTTAATGTGCGTGAGGGGAAAAGCCCACATTAAACCTTGATTGTATTATCCTTTATATACGTATATGAAATCATAATCGTTTTCTTCTATAAGAGATGATCAGTGGTGATGGTTAATTGTTGGTATTGATGATTTTACAAAGGAACTATGACAAAGGAATCTTGTTTAAAGAAGTGGAAATGTCTTCAAGATTATCTATGAAACTATGAATTTTCGTAATGACATAATGAACTTTAATGTTAATTGATGGCGTGACTACTTTGAGACAAATTGTGAATCGGCTTCTATGCTATGACCTTTGTTGTTGTGTTTGGCCTAGCTACTCGGGAGGAAGGGTAGCCAATGTGGATCCTAGTGTGGTAATTGCCTAGCCATTCAGGAGGAAGAGTGTCCACTACCGAGTTCGCTACCCGGAGTGCGGTTTATGCCTAGCTATTCGGGAGGAAGGATAGCCACCGAGAATTACATATTACGGTGTGGTGCGCTGTGTTTAGGGAACCTATACAGTCATCCCTTTGATGTGATTGATTCTTGGGCCTGTATTGAAATGTGTGATATTCTTATTCTCTCATGGAACTGTTGTTGACGAACATGATCAATTTGAAAGGAATAATTGAAACTTGTAACTTTACAAAAGGCTTTATAAACGGTTTTGATAATTCTTATTGAGATACACAAGCTGAATAACTGTTTTTATATTGATTAATGGCTTTGTAAACTGTTTCACAAATGATATTAAGAATCATAAAATGGAATGACTGTTTTTACACTATCTTTTCAGAACTAATTTCTTTATGTATTATTATATTTTGTTTTTGATGGTATGTTAGGTAATGGAGAAAAGCAGGTTCGTGATACTTTTGACGCTTAGGAGAACTTGCTGCTGCTGTTGATTTAGTGAGCCCACATACTTGTTCGTGGGACACTTCCTGTTTCATTTATTATTCTAGATTTTCGGGCTGCATCCTGAAGTTAGATGATTGTTGCGTCTCTTAGAAGCTCCATAAATAGTTGTCAGAATTGTGGGTAGATTGTCAAAGTTTCATACGACTTAATGGGTGTTTGCCACGTTTATGACTATTTACTTATATTAGACTTCCGTTGATTTTATTTCATAATTGTGATCCTCATATAGGCAGTTACTTATAACTTTGTTTAATTTAATAAGGAAAGATTATTAAAAAGGAACTTGATGTTTAATTATTTTATAAGGTGCTTCTGGTATTGTTTATAGCATCGGATGTCTGTTACGTCCAGGGTGGGTTTTGGGGCGTGACAATTTCAGACTCATGATAAAGGTTTAATAAACTAGACCAGTCAGTTATGTTATGTCAGACATTCAGAGTTGTATAGCCATCTTTGGCACATTCATGTTATTTCTGCACCCATGTTTAAACAAGTATTTTCTTTAAGTATTATGACTTATTATGTTTTATAAAGGCTCATCATGCATGCACGTTATATTCTGCATATGATATGCCTCATAGTAAGCCATGTGGTTCACTCGGTCACATACAATAAGGCACTGAGTGCCGTGTTTCGCTCAGGCCATGGTTCAGGGCGTGACAAAGCTTGGTATTAGAGCCCCAGGTTCAAGTATCCTAGGGAATCTATGAAACAGTGTCCAGTGGGTTCACTTTTATATGTGTGAGGGCCCCACACTTATAAAAAGTTGACCACCAAGACATCTAGGATTGTCTCACTTCTTTCATACTTTAGATCGTGCAGTTAGAGCAGTACTCTCAGGATGCCTTTCTAATTCGTACGTATACGTATTTTCAGAATCATGCCTGCAAAGAGGAAGACTTCTAACAGTCAAAGGGCAGCTGCTAATGCTGTAAAGATAGAGGCTAACCGAGCCACTTTGGATCAGGCACCTCTCCCAGAGACTACACCACCAATGACCACTACTCTAATAGAGACTCCAGTTCCTCCACTCGGAACTAATGATACTGATGTTAGAAGCGCTATTAAAATGCTTGCTTAGTTAGTAGCAACTCATGCCCAGTGTTAGGAATCTGGGTCAAGTTCAGGGAATAATGGAGAGTCTTCTAAGACTAAGGACTTTCTCAGGATGAATCACCCAGTCTTCATAGGGACAAAGAAGACGAGGACCCTCAGGATTACATTGATGCCCTCCAGAACCTCTTTAGGGTTATGACTGTCACAGGGATTGAGGCAGCTACTTTTGGAGCTCATCAGCTGCAGGGCATTACTAACACTTGGTATGAATCTTGGGAGTTGTCTCAAGGGGAGGATGCGCCTGATACTACATGGGATGAATTTTCAAGCGTATTTCTTGCCCACTTCATGACAATAGAAGTCAGAGAAGCTAAGGTTGAGCAATTCCTGAAGCTTAAGTAGAATGCCAGGTTAGTTCAGGACTACTATTTGGAGTTTGTTAATCTGGCTAAGCATGCTCAACTAATGATACCAGACATGAGGGCGAGAGTGAGTAGGTTTATTTATGGTCTTGATCCCCACTCGTACGATAGGGAAAATATTGCTTGACAGAAAAGTGAGATGACTATCTCTAAGATGGTTGCTTTCATACAGGGGAATAAGACAAGGCTAAAAGAGGAGGAAGCCCTGCAGAAAGAGAAAGATAAAGAGTTCAACAAGAAGGTCAAGTCTACCGGATAGTTTAGCGGTAATAGGAGCAGAAAATTCTTTAAGAACAGGTCAGTAGGACATGCTCCATCCACAGCAAGTGCCCCAGTCCCAAAGTTCTGAAATGATAAGAGAGTTTCAGACCATCAAGTTCTTATTCTAAGGCTAGGGTGGGGCAAAATACATATGATATTCCAAGTTGCAACAAGTGTGATAAGAGACTACCCAGGTGAGTGTCGTATGGGTACAGATACGTGCTATGGTTATGGCCTGAAGGGCCATATTTAGTGGGATTGTCCATCAACTAGGAAATGTACGGGTGGTAATGCGACGTATCCCACAAATTTCGCAGCTCCTTGTTACAATCAGGCCCAGCAGGGGTACAGCGCAGCTAAGTCTGGAAGCGCATGTGGAGGACGAAACCGTTTGTATGCATTGACAGGTCATCAGGATACAGAAGCTCGTGTAGATGTTGTCACAAGTACACTAACAGTTTTCACTTTTGACGTCTATGCCCTTATTGACCCAGGAACCACTTTATCTTATGTAACCCCATTTGTTTCTAAGAAATTTGGGATTGAACCAGAAAAGTTGCATGAACCCTTTGAAGTGTCCACCTCAGTTGGGGAATCAGTCATAGCTAGACGTATTCATAGAGGTTGCCTAGTTTTAGTCTATCACCGAAGGACCATAAGTGACTTAGCAGAGTTGGAGATGGTAGACTTTGATGTAATCATAGGTATGGATTGGTTGGCTTCATGTTATGACACAGTATGTTGTAGAACCAAAGTCGTGAAATTCGAGTTTCCTAATAAGCCAGTTATAAAGTGGAAGGGTAATTCAGTGGTACCCAGGGGTAGATTTATCTCCTATTTAAAAGCCAAAAAAATGATTTTCAAGGGTTATATCTATCACTTAGTTTGATTTAGGGATTCAGATACCCAAACTACAACTCTCCAGTCAGTCCCAGTTGTAAATGAGTTTCTAGAAGTCTCAGAAGATCTTCCCGGAGTCCCTCCTGACAGAGAGATTGACTTTGGAATTGATTTACTTCCCGACACTCGGCCAATATCTATTCCGCTATACAGAATGGCTCCAGCAGAGTTAAAAGAATTAAAAACCCAGTTGAAAGATAATCTTGACAAGAGATTTATTAGGCCTAGTGTTTCACCTTTGGGTTGGCCAGTCTTATTTGTCCGAAAGAAAGACGGTTCCTTACACATATGCATTGACTACCGCTAGTTGAACAAAGTCACCATTAAGAACAGGTACCCTCTTCCCCGAATAGATGACTTATTTGAACAACTTTAGGGTGCCCATTGTTTTTCACAGATTGACCTCAGATCAGGGAAACATCAGTTAAGGTTAAGGAAGTTGATATTCCAAAAACTGCTTTCAGAACCTGTTATGGCACTTTGAATTTCTTGTTATGTCTTTCGGGTTGACAAATTCACCAGCTACTTTCATGGACCTTATGAATAGGGTATTCAAGCCTTATCTTGATCTATGCGTCATTGATGCTATTTTGGTGTATTCTCGTAGTGAGGCCGAACATGCAGAACATCTCAGAATAGTGTTGCAGACTCTTAAAAATCGCGTTTGCAAAATTCTCAAAGTGTGAGTTTTGGCTTAAGTCAGTGGCGTTCATAGGCCATGTAATCTCAGGTGAAGGTGTTAAAGTTGATTCGCAGAAGATTGATGCCGTAAAGAATTGGCCCAGACCCATCTCAGTTTCTGACATAAGAAGTTTCTTGGGTCTGGCAAGCTATTATAGAGGTTTGGTAGAAGGATTTTCCTCTATTTTTGCTCTGTTGACTAAGTTGACTTAGAAAAAGGTTAAGTTTCAATGGTCATATGCTTGTGAGCGAAGCTTTAAAGAGTTGAAGAAGAAATTAACTTCTGCTCCAGTTTTGACGTTGCCAGAGAGAACCGAAGGGTTCGTAGTTTATTATGATGCATCGAGAATTGGTCTCGGATGTGTCTTAATGCAGTATGGTAAGGTTGTACCTTATGCATCTCGTCAGCTCAAGGCTCATGAAAAGAATTACCCGACTCATGACTTAGAATTGGCAGTCGTGGTTTTGCACTTAAGATATGGCGCCATTATTTGTATGGAGTGTATGTTGATATTTTCACAAATTATAAAAGCCTGCAGTATATCATCAAGCAAAAGGAGCTGAATATTAGGCAGATAAGATGGCTCGAGTTACATAAGGATTATGATGTGGATATTCTTTATCATCCGGGTAAAGCAAACATTATAGCTGATGCTCTTAGTCGGTGTTCCATGAGAAGTTTAGCCCATGTTGATTCAGATAAGAGATTTATGACCAGAGAAGTTCACCGTTTGGCCAGTCTTGGAGTTTGACTTTTGGACTCCGAGGATGGCAATGTGGCTATTTAGAATTGAGCTCTTTCCTCCTTAGTGGTTGAAGTAAAAAAGAAACAGTTTAGTGATCCCTACTTGTTGCAGCAGAAAAGAGATTCACAAGCATAAGGCAACAGCTTTCGAACAAGGGGGAGATAATGGTACCTTGAGGTACCGAGGCAGATTATGTGTTCCAGATGTAGATGGGCTCAGAGAGTGAATCATATCAGAGGCTCACAACTCCAGGTATTCCATTCACCCAGGTTCCACTAAGATTTATCATGATCTTAAAGAGATTTACTGGTGGTATGATATGAAGAGGAATGTAGCAGATTTTGTTGCTAAGTGTCCAAACTGTCAGCAAGTGAAGGCCGAACACTAGAGGCCTGGTGGCTTGGCTCAAAATATTGATATTCCTATCTAGAAGCGGGAAATGATCAATATGGACTTTGTATCAAGTCTACCTCATTCAGCTAGGAGGCATGACTCTATTTGGGTGATCGTTGACCGACTCACTAAGTTGACACACTTTTTTTCAGTTAAAACCACCGATTCAGTAGAAGACTATGCCAAGTTGTATGTTAACGACATTGTCAGATTGCATAGGACCCCAGTGTCTGTTATCTCATATCGTGGTGCTCAGTTCACAACGAACTTCTGGAAATCCTTTTAGAAATATTTAGATACCAAGGTGAACCTCAGCACATCCTTTTATCCGCAGACAGATGATCAGGCAGAGCGTATTATTCAGACTCTTAAGGACATGTTGAGAGCATGTGTCCTGGATTTCAAAGGTAATTAGGATGATCACTTACCTCTCATTGAGTTTACTAATAATACTATCTATCATGCTAGTATTAGGATGGCACCGTATGAAGCTTTGTATGGGCGCAGATGTAGATCACTGATCGGTTGGTTCGAAGTTGGTGAAGCAGAGTTGTTAGGACCAGATTTGGTCTATCAAGCTATAGAGAAAGTAAAGTTGATTCAAGAGCATTTGAAAACGGCTCAGAGTCGCCAGAAGTCTTACACAGATGTGAGGCGAAGGAACTTAAAATTTAAAGTTAATGATTGGGTGTTCCTTAAGGTTTTGCCTATAAAGGGTGTTATGAGATTTGGAACGAAAGGAAAATTCAGTCCCAGATATATTGGACCTTATAGAATTCTGCCAAAGTTCGGTAAAGTAGCTTGTGAACTTGAGTTGCCCCAAGAGTTGGCTGCTGTTCACCCGGTGTTTTCTGTATCCATGTTGAGGAAGTGTGTAGAAGACCCGTCGTTGGTTGTTCCTACTGATACAGTAACAGTTAAGGATGGCCTCACCTATGAGGAGATCCCCGTATCCATTCTTGATCGTTAGGTTCGCAAGTTGAGAACTAAGGAAGTTGCCTCAGTTAAAGCTTTATGGAGGAGTCAGAAAGTTAAAGAGGCTACATGGGAAGCCGAAGAGGAGATGAAATCCAAGTACCCATATTTGTTTGAAGAGCAAGCAGAAAATGCTCAAGGTAACCTTCCACAGTTCATGTCATGTCATGTCTCATGTTTCACGCTCATGTACCCAACGCTCATGTTCTATGTCTCAGTATTCATGTTTCCACGTAACCATGTCATGTTAATTCAGTCTCCATGTTTCACGTTATGTTTTCTTTCACATTCATGTATTCAAGTCATGTCCAGCTATATTCTTAACCATGACCCATCATTCGAGGACGAATGATCCCAAGGGGGAGATATTGTACCACCTTGTACCTTTAAACTAGGTTACGTTCATAATTTGGGACTTAGAAGACCAGATGAGAAATGTGGGAAATAAATTCGTCTCAGTTCAGCAAAGTCCCTCTTATACGACCAATTATACGAACTGTATATTATTATATGGCTCGTACTTTCAGTTCGTGTATTGTAGGGGGAAGATTTCAGTTTCTGCCAAAGTTCTAAAACATTATACGGACCGTACTTGTGTCCGTATAATATTATACGGACCGTATTATAGGTCCGTGAAACCAGTTTGAAAGTTCTCAGTTTCTGGTTTTTAAACATTGTGAAATACGGCAAAGTTATATGTTACATCCCGGATTTTCGCACGTTAAAGTTGCATCATGAGTTAGTCGACGCAAGTTCAAAAAAAGAAATTAATATTGAGTTGATTAATATAAATGGTTAAAAGGGATTGAGCTTATTAATATAAAAGGTTACAAGAGTCTATAAATAATATTAGTAAGTGGCGGAAGATTTGGAGGGTGAATGAATCAAAGAAGCATGAGTTTTGTCAAAAGTCGGCAAGTTAGGAATATGATAACTTGTACTTTTGGGTGAGATTGGGAGTGCTTCACATGCTAAGCAAGTAATGATATGAAGAATTTGAATCATATAATGGTCTCTTGTTAAGTTTGGAAGTCAAACGAGTTGTAATATAAAAGTCGACAAAGGGCGTCGCAAGTTAAGTTTGTAAATTTAACTGAAATTTGGGTGAGATGTCGAAGAGATTTTCCCTCGATATACTTGGAGTTACGAGGATAGAGGCTAACTGAGCCACTTTGGATTAGCTACCTCTGCCAGAGACTACACCACTAATGACAACTACTCCAATAGAGACTCCAGTTCCTCCACCCGGAACTAATGATACTGATGTTAAAAGCGCTATTAACATGCTCGCTCAGTTAGTAGTAGCTCAAGACTAGCATCAGGAATCTGGGTCAAGTTTAGGGAATAATAGAGCGTCTTCTAAGACTACGGACTTTCTCAGGATGAATCCCCAACGTTCATGAGGATAAAGAAAGACGAGGACCCTCAAGATTACATTGATGCCCTCCAGAAAAACTTTAGGCTTATGACTGTCACAAAGACTTAGGCAGCTACTTTTAGTGCTCATCAGCTGCAGGCCATTGCTAACACTTGGTATGAATCTTGGGACTTATCTCGAGGGGAGGATGCACCTAATACTACATGGGATAAATTTGCAAATGCATTCCTGGACCACTTCATGCCAATAGAAGCCAGAGAAGCTAAGGTTGAGCAATTCCTGAAGGTTGTAATTAACAGAATGGAAGGTCAGTTTAGGACTACTATTTGGACTTTGTTAATCTGGCTAGGCATGCTCTACTTATGATAATGGACATGCGGGTAAGAGTGAGGAGTTTTATTTATGGTCTTGATCCCCACTTGTACGATGGGGCCAATATTGCTTCGCAGAACAGGGAGATGACTATCTCCAAGATGGGTGCTTTCATACAGGGGAACGAGACAAGGCTAAGAGAGGAGGAAGCCCTGCAGAAAGAGAAAGATAAAGAGTTCAACAAGATGGTCAAGTCTACCGGACAGTTCAGCGGAAATGGGAACAAGAAATTTTTTAAGAACTGGTTAGCAGGACCTGCTCCATCCACAGCAAGTGCCCCAGTCCCAAAGTTCCAAAATGATAAGAGGCAGAGTTTCAGACCATCAAGTTATTATTCTCAGGCTAGTGTGGGGTAAAATACATATGCTATTCCGAGTTGCAACAAGTGTGGTAAGAGACATCCAGGTGAGTGTAGTATGGCTACGGATGCGTGCTATGGTTATGGACAGAAGGGCCATATTCAGCGGGATTGTCAATCAACTAGGCAAGGTACCGGAGGTAACGTGGTGCAGTCCATAAATTCCGTAGCTCCTCATAACAATCAGGCCCAGCAGAGGCACAATGCAGCTAAGTCTGGAAATGCGGGCAGAACCTCGTGCAGCTGTTGTCACAGGTCCACTAACAGTTTTCATTTTTAATTTCTATGCCCTTATTGACCCAAGATCCACCTTATCTTATGTAACCCCATTTGTTGCTAAGAAATTTGGGATTGGACCAGAAGAGTTGCATGAACCCTTTGAGGTATCCACCCCAGTTGGGTCATCAATCGTAGCTAGACGCATTTATAGGGGTTGCCCAGTTTTAGTCTATTACCGCAGGACCATAGCTGACTTAGCAGAGTTAGAGATGGTAGACTTTGATGTAGTCATGGGTATGGATTGGTTGGCTTCATGTTATGCCACAATATGTTGTAGAACCAAAGTAGTGAAATTCGAGTTTCCTAATGAGCCAGTTATCGAGTGGAAGGGTAATTCAGTAGTACCCAGGGGTAGGTTTATATCCTATTGAAAAGCCACAAAAATGATTTCCAAGGGTTATATCTATCACTTAGTTCGATTCAGGGATTCAGATACCCATACTACAACTCTTCAGTCCGTCCTAGTTGTAAATGAGTTTCCAGAAGTCTTTCCAGAAGATCTTTCTGGAGTCCCTCCTGACAGAGAGATTGACTTTGGAATTGATTTACTATCCAACACTCAGGTGATATCTTTTCCGCCATAGAGAATGGTTCCAGCAAAGTTAAAAGAGTTAAAAGCCCAGTTGAAAGATCTTCTTGACAAAGAATTTATTAGGTTCAGTGTTTCACCTTGGGGTGCACCAGTCCTTTGTCCAAAAGAAAGATGGTTCCTTACGCATGTGCATTGACTACCGCCATTTGAACAACGTCACCATTAAGAACAGGTACCCTTTTCCCAGAAAAAAGTCACCAAGAACAGGTTGCCTCTTCGTCTTCCTTGAGGCAGCTTCTGCGGTCTGATGCAATTTTTCCTACCTACACTTTGGTAGGGTTGTGGTCACTGGGGCGTGACCGCTATAGCGGTCAGCCCAGCACTAAGGCGGCCTGACTGGGTCAAAGTCCCGAGATTCAATATTTAATTCCTATTCGCACAACGGGTCCAATTAGGATAGGTGTTTACCGGGAATACGTAACGAATCGAGCAAGTCCAGGATGTCAAAGTTGCGAATCTTTCGAGATTTACGGTAATGACTAAATGGGTCATTACATCATATACCAATTAAATGACCGCTCCTCGTCGAACGGCAAGGGGCGAACCAAGGCACACAGAGAAGTAAGCTCCTGAATTGAACTTAGCAGCATTGATTTGTAACAACTTTACCTCGTGGAAGTCCGTGCCAGCTATATGATACGGTGTCTTAATTAAAATAAGCTTGAGTAACAAAAGGCGTGAAAGAAGTAATACTCAAATGAACAAATCACTAAAATTTACATTACCACTCCCGTCTAGACTTATCGGAAAAGCTCATGATGCACAAATATAATTCTAGCAACATACAATATGTGATGGCTCAACTGCTATATTTTTCACGAAGAAATCGCAAGGGTAGTAACTCAGATGAATCAGATGGTTTTATAATCGTAGGTCCTGTAGCGGGTCGTGTTTTTTCCGATTCGTATTTGTACTTGCCTCAATTAAAAAGGAAACTGTCCCGCAGAAGTACGGTTGTCAATTGTACTGGAAAAAAGGAAAAAATATACTTCTACGAGGATGGTGCTCTAAATGGACTTATTTTAAAGTCGCCACCTAATTTTTAGGAAATTAGGAAAACCAGTTTAAAAAGGGTTCATTTAAAGTAGTTAAGTTCTAAAAGAATCCTAATCTAACCAAAGTATGGGTAAGGGTTCTGGTGATCACCCGGGGAAGGTGTTAGGCACCTCGGTATTAAGGATTTGTAAACTACGGTTGACCTACGGGTTCTAATAATACGTCTATGTAGATATCAATTGGTTGTGATAAAAATAGTTTTGTTTTATATTTTCGCAAATAGAAATTAGTCATTCATGCAAAAATACCACGTTTCATGAATCAAAAAGTGGTAAAATTTTACCCAAAACTGGGCCTTTAGGGTGTCGGACTAGAACACTTAGGCTAATACCCGAAGACTCTTAGCCTAAGTAGGACTCCTCATAAGTCCACCAAAAAAAAATAGTTTTGAAAAGAATATTTCGAAGTATAAGAAAATAGTTTTTAAGAAAATAATTTAGATACACTATTACAGTCCATATAATATTCTACATATATATATATGTAGTCCATTTTTTATTTCTATGCTTTTCTAAGTTTTAGTCAATTTTTATTCTTTAGCCTAAGTCTAAATAATCATAACTAGTCTCATAAGTTTTGTCCATGTCACAACCCGACTCGTGGGACATGACGGATACCCGGAGCTGACTACCGAGCACCACTTATCATGCTGACTATTATACTCAGCCTGGCATAAATCATTCTCATCACAAACTTATCATGAACCATTCTCTAAATACCTCACAAATAGAGATATAAGCATATGCCCATGAGGCTACAAAAATGATGTACAAAATACAATGAAGAGGTCACACGACATCTACAACCCACATACAGGTATCTACGAGCCTCTAACTGGAATACTAGAATCATAAGGATGCGACAGGACCCCGCCATTCCCCAATATGTACACAAAAGAATATACCAAGAAATGGCGACCCCGGATTAGTGGAGTGCTCCTGAAAACTCATTGTACAAGCTCCTAAGTGTCCACACCGTCTCCCTATCTGCCTGTGGACATGAACACATCATCCATAAAGAAAAGGACGTCAGTACGAACAATGTACTGAGTACGTGAGGCATGTACAATAGCATAATGAAGGCATAAAGAAACATAAAGCTAAGAGCAAACCTGTAACTGGAAGCCTCTTAAGGTGGAGTCATGCATGCTAACTTTTATAAAAAAAATAATCATATCATATCATACATATATAAGATGCCCGACCATATAGGTACAGTGTGATCATCATTAGCCCACGTCTAGGCCTCCCGCGTCTGGGGTATAAGTTGCCCACTGCAGTGGTGAGTCTGCCTGGCCATATAGGCACGGTGTAATCATACATAAAAATAACGTAAGCATGCATGAGAGTCCAAGTGAAAGCTACAACTCTATCGAAGTGACGTAAGGTTGGTAACCTCCGATGATGTTATGGAATAGTCATGATCGTCGTGTCTCACCTTGAAGGAACTAGTAACATGAGGTGAGACTATTAACAACAAGCCACATCAATGAAATCATAAAAAAATAAGAATATCAAGCTTATCGTAGCATCAATATCATCATCATTATCATGGAACATAGCTCATCTCTATCTCATAAGACGCCCTTAAGAACCTTTAACCTTCCTCTTTTAGAATGTAAGAAGATCATGGGAATATAGAAAAGAAATCATAATATGGGAGTCATGCCTTTGAAAGAAAGGGGATAGCCTTACCTACCTCTACGTCTCTCTGACTTTATCGATTAAACGCTTCCCTCCAATGTTCACGATTCTACATTCAAGAGAATTCGTACTAAGGTTAGATAACCGGGAACATGCTTTAGGTCTCATTAGCACAACTAAGAGCTAACAAAATTTGGGCAGCATTTCCTTTGTTTCTAAAACTGCCTCCATGTAATAAACAACTCCCAACCATCAATAACAACACGCACAATATCATAATCAATAAACCTCTTTGAGTTTAACATTATTCAATTTTCACAATTTCCCTTCAAAAGTATCCATAACCATAATTACAATACAACACCATATTCATTCACATATAATGCTTCTTAAATGTTCTTAGTACCATTCAGAACAAGATTATACTCATAACAAGTCAAGAACTATGATTCGAGTCAAGTTACTATTCAACAACACCATTATTTTCACATTTGATCTACATATTCTACTTTTCTCCTCAATCCAAGTCTTTCAACCACTCAATATTCTTAATAACATGAAATGATCATAAAAATAACCTTTGATTATGTAGGAATGGGCTTTGGATGAAAATAATTCACTTGGAGAAAACCCTAGCTTCAACTCTAAAGGAATCTCTAGCTTCCACTAGCCCTAATGAACACCCATACACTTGATTTTCTTTGATTATTGGTATTTGATCCTTGATCTCCCTGGAATTTGTGTTACTAAGATGTTGGAATATTCTAAAGTTCTTGAGAGAGGTGGAGGAAATAAGAAAAATGAGAAATTAGAACTTGGAACTTATATTTATACTTGGAGAAAAAGTTGTCCCGATCAAGTTATACGGACACTTATACGATCCGTATAAGTGACCGTATACCACCATCAGGGATTTTCCCTTTCTATAAAGGTTATACGAACCCTTATACGGACCGTATAAGTGGTCATATAACTCCACTTTTCCAAATTTACTCTCGTCGATTTGTTTGATCTCCAATCCATATGGGATCTTCTTAACACTCGTTTAACACTTCATTAACAATCTAAATATCCTCATAACTCCTCTCCAAGGCATTACCAATCAATCCTTAACTCGATAGTTGAAAAATCTTCCCCAAACACAACTTATACCTCACCTTCCTTTGACGAACTTTCTTCTCTTTCCTCAAATGTCTTCGGAATCTTAATTACAAACATTAAGTACACCTTCTTACTTGTAGGGACATCATACACATCTTACCCTGCATTAGTCTATTTACCGCACAATGACATGAAATTTTCCGAGGTGTAACAGTCCAAAATCGGTCCACATGTCCAATAAAGGTCAATTTCAGCCCCTCAGTCTTACAATTTCGGCAGTTATAGTCCATAAGTCCAGGTCGGTCCATTTTTCATGCTATTTATCACAAGTTAGTGTCAATTAGTTTGTAAAAAATCATTTTTTGGCTATTCTAAATACGTGGTATAACTCATAAGGTTCCAATCTATAACTAATGCGCAGATAGTTAATTTAAAGGTATAAATAATAAAGTTTGAGTATTTGGGCCGACCAAGCCCAAAAGAGAAAGTATTATGCAATCGGGTTTCCTCGGGTCCAAAGTATGCTCCAACTTACGCTCCATTTTTTGTAGACTCAACCCAGATACGTTAATGGGCCCCGTTGGGGCCCATCAACGGGTATGGGATGGACCAAATAGACACGGGTATACATGACTTTAGTACATATCCAAATTTAAAAGTAAATAATTAAATGTAAAGACATAAATGGTTGAGTCTAACGGAGTTGATTTTGTGGCGATGCAGATGATTGGTCCCGTCAAGAAGTGGTAGAGGGTTTTTGTTTTAGTCTAGAACAGCTGGGTCACCTCCACTTACTTGGGCTGAGTTTTCTCGTGTGTTCCTCGTAGTGTTATGGACGAGAGGCGTGAGCACTTTGATAGGTTGGAGTAGTGTGGTATGTCAGTGACCGAGTATGAGATGATATTCCTCTCTTTATCTCACCGGGCCTTGACCGTTCTACCCGATGAGATTGAGAGGATTAGGAAGTTCATCAGAGGGTTGTCTAATCCCTTTCGAATCGCAGCGTCACATGTGACAACATCAGGAGGAACTTTTCAGCAAGTGGTAGATGCCGCTGGGAGTGTTAATCTGTTACACCTCGAAAAATTTCATGTCGTCGTATGGTAGATAGACTAATGCAGGGTAAGAAGTCTATGATGTTTCTACCAATAAAAAGTAGTACATAAAAATTCTAATTAAGATTCCAAAGACATTTGAGGCAAGAGAAGAAGTTCGTTAAAGATTGTCAAGAATGAGTCGTGTTTTGAAGAATGTTTTGCAAAGTACAGAACTAATATGGATTTAATAATGTCTTGAGGAAGAATTGTAACGCTCCTTAGATTATTAATGAAGTGTTAAACAAGTGCTAAGAAGGTTCCATAAGGATTGGAGATCAAACGAAACGACGGAAATAATTTCAGAAAAGTGGAGTTATACGACCACTTATACTGTCCGTACAACTTTATACGGTCCGTATAAGGGTCTCTATAACCCAACAGAAGAAAGGATTTCCCTGATGGTGAAATACGGTCACTTATACGGACCGTATAAGGGTCCGTATAACACCCGACAGGCTAAGTATTTTTCAAGTATAAAAATGTGTTTCCACTTCTAATTTCTTATTTCTCCAACTTTTCCACTTCTCTCTAACTCTCTAGAATATTCAACCCACTCCATTTACATGATTTCAAGGCAAATCAAAGATCAACATCATTAATCCAAGGAAATCAAGTGCAAGGAAACTTCCTAGGGTTGCTAGAAGTCAAGAAACTCTAGGAATTGAAGCTAGGGATTTCTCCAAGTGAAGCATTTCCATCTAAAACCCGTTCCTACACAATCAAAGGTGAGTTTTATGATCATTTCATTTTATTAAGAATATTGAATGGTTGAAAGACTTAGATTATGGAAGAAGGCAGAATATGGAGCTTAATTGTGAATAATGGTATTCTTAGTAGTTTGACATGAATCACAATTCTTGAGATGTTATGAGTATAATCTTGTTACAAATGATATTAAGAATATTGGAGAAGCATTATATGAGGATGAATGTGATGTTGTATTATGACCATGCTTATGGATGACTTTGAGAGGAAACTTTGAGAATTGAATAATGTCGAACTTAACGAAGTTTATTGATTATGATATTGTGGGTGTGTTGTTGACGTTTGGGAGTTGTTATATTATATGGAGAAAGTTGTAGAAACAAAGGAGATGCTGCCCAATTTTCGTTAGCTTTAGCTTAAGCTTAAGTATGTTTCCGATTATCTAATTCTAGTACAAATTCTCTTAAATGTAGAATCGTGAACATTGGAGGGAAGTGTTTAATTGATAACGTTGGAGAGAAGTAAAGGTATGTGAGGCTAGTCCTTTCTTTTCTAAGGCATGACTTCCTTTAAATTTCCATGACTTTCTCATATTCCGGAGATTATAAACCTATGACTACTAAGAACTACTCATGGGATAAAGCTAAGAGATACGTTATGAATATGATAATGATGATGATGAGTCTAAGTCCAGAGATTCTAAAGCTCATGATATGATATTCCTACGAAGCTAATGATCATTATATGATTCTTTGATGTTATTCATTATTGCTAGACTCACCTTATAAAGCTAGTACCTTCAAGATGAGACATGATGATCATGACTACTCCATAACGGAATCGGGGGTTCTCGACCTTATGTCACCCCGATAGAGTTGTAGTATTTAATTGATGACTAATGATTTCTTTATGATAAGTATATAATGATGGTATTACAACGTGCCTAGATGGTCGGGCATAACACCGCTAAGGCGGGCGGATTATGATTACACCGTGCCTAGATGGCCGGACATGACACCACTACGGCTGGCTACTTGTGATTACACCGTACCTAGATGGCCGGACATGACACCGCTAAGGTAGGCTACTTATGATTACACCGTGTCTAGAGGGCCGGACATGACACCACTAGTGGGTGGCGTGCGATAGTTACCCAGATGCAGGTTAACGATGATGGTATATTTGATATGCATAAAATGTGTTTTCCATTAAAAGCTAAGTAGGTTATATCTTCACCTCATGTCTCATCATTTCTTGATTATGTTAGTATTATTCACGCTATTCATGTCTTACATACTCAGTACACTTTTCGTACTGACGTCCTTTTCGTTTGGACGTTGTGTTCATGCCCACAGGTAGACAGGTAGACGGTGCAGACCTGTAGGAGCTTATCTTATCAGCGGATTCACAGGATCACTCCATTACTCCGGAGGTTCTAGTTATGGTCATATTATTTTGTGTATATATTTTGGTATGACGGGGTCGTGTCCTATCCGTATGTCACAGTACTCTAGTAGAGGCTCGTAGATACGGATGCGTAGGTAGTTGATGTCTTATGGATATATCGGTGTATATTTTGCATATCATTTTTATAGCTATGAGCGAATATCATGTTCAGGTCGAGTATGATGACTAGCATAATGAGTGGTGCTCGGTAGTCAGCTCCAGGTACCCGTCATGGCCTCCTAGTCGAGTCGTGGCAAAACTGGTATCAGAGCAGTTCCGTCTTAGGATTTGTCTACGAGCCGTGTCCAGTAGAGTCTTGTTTATGGGTGTGAAGTGCGCCACACTTATAAACAGGAGGCTGCGGGGAATTTAGGAAAAAAATGACCATTCTTCTTCTTATTAGATCGTGTCATAGAGCCATGTGATAAGATTTTCTCCACCCTAATTGTGCGTTATGATTTCAGCAATGCCAGTGAAGAGAAAAGCCACAGCCACCCAGAAAGGCAAGGCTATGACAAAAGGCGAATGGAAAGGGAACCACCAACAAATATAGAAGAAGGTGAATCTCATAATGAGGCTCCATCCAATACTTCTCACACTCCACCTATTCTATAAGAACAAGAGGGGGCTTCAGCTCCGGCTCCTATGCCTTCATTTCCTCCACCGGGTGCTTTGGGTCAACAAATGACCAAAGCTATTCAGTTATTGACACAGCTAGTCGCCATTCAGGCTCAGCGGAAGAGTACGGGTCTAGGTGACAGAGCGACTAGTGCTAGAGCCCGTGATTTCATGAGTTTAAATCCCCCAGGATTTTTCGGGTCAAAGCAGGATAAAGACCCGCCAGGTTTTATTGAAGAGATGCTGAGAACGTTGAGAATCATCCATGACTCCGATACTAAATCTGTGGAGTTGGCATCTTATAGACTCCGGAATATAGCGGTCCTATGGTACTATAATTGGATATCTTCGAGGAAGGAAAATGCACCTCCCCTGGTTTGGCAGGAATTTGTAGATCCTTTCTTTCGTCACTATTTGCCACCCGAGGTTCGAAGGGCCCGCACTGATAGGTTTCTGAATTTAAAGCAAGGGAACATGAGTGCTCGGGAGTATAGTCTTCATTTCAATTCATTGGCCCGTTATTCTCCCACTATGGTATCCGATATGGGAGATAGAGTATACAGATTTGTGAGTGGCTTAGGGCCACATTTGTTCAATGATTGCCTGACAGCTTCATTACAAGAGGGGCTGGACATTTCCCGCATTCAGGCCCATGCCCAAAACTTAGAAGAGTAGCAACATCAACCAAGGGGTGAGCGCGATATTGATAGAGGCCAGAGTAAGAGGGCCAGATCTGCTAGTAGTGAGTATAGAGGGGCTCAACAACAGTATTCCAGGTATTCGTGCCAATTCGCGACTAGTACACCTCCTCGGTTCGCGGGTAGGAGATTTGATCGCCCTATTTATTTCGGTCCGAGTCAGAGTTTGAGGGTTTCAAGTTCCCAGTTTGGAGGTGATCCTAGTTAGAGGAGGCCACCGGTTCCACGATGTAGTCAGTGCAGAAAGTTAAATTCGGGCCCGTATCGCCAAGGTTCAGATGCTTGTTATGTATGTAGACAGACTGGGCATGTGATGCATGATTATCCCTTGAGGTACGGTAGAGGTGGGGTTCAGCCCACAGGATCCGCAGCCGGTTCTTCCTCGTCTGTGCTCCTGGTAGGGCAGACTCCCCAGATTTTCGCAGGCTGCGGTAAGGGCAGAGGGGGAGCATCTAGTTCAGGTGGAACCCATCCCCGTATTTATGCTCTAGCCGGACGCCAGGATCATGAGTCCTACCCGGATGTAGTTACAGGTATACTATCCATATTCTCTCATGACGTTTATGCATTGATTGATCTGTGTTCTACGCTGTCTTATATTACTCCTTATATTGCTGACCGTATTGGGGTGAAACCCGAGCCAATTAAACCTTTTAAAGTATCCACTCCGGTTGGTGATCTCGTAATAGCTAGACAAGTATACAAAAATTGTGTGGTGGTGGTATGTAATCGTCAGACGATGGATGATTTAATTGAACTGGAAATGTTAGATTTTGATGTGATTATGGGCATGGATTGGTTGGCCTCTTGTTATGCTAATGTGGATTGCAGAACAAAGATGGTTCGATTTCAATCTCCAGGAGAACCAGTGCTTGAATGGAAAGGTAATACAGCGTCTCCAAGAGGTAGGTTTATTTCCTACCATAAGGCAAAAAAGATGATAGCTAAAGTGTAACGCCCCGAATGTAAAAAAAAAAAAAACTCACTCTTGAATTTTTGATTGACCATACCTTGATAGTAAGGGTATATTTTACTTCGCACTCCCTGGATGTGAACTTGACGACATTTGAGCTTGTTTGAAGTGTTATGGTGTAGTTATATGAACTACTCTTACTATGATTATCTTATTAAATTTATTAAATGGATTAGATATTTATAAAAGTGGGCAACCTTTTTATTCTATTTTATTATTTTCTTCCATTCTTATCAAGGAAGATACAAGTTATTTTATTATTTTTTCATTCTTATCAAGTAAGATATATATATCCCTTTGTCTCTTATTCCCCCCACCTCTATAATTTTCGTTTCTTCTCTATAAAAAAAAGACCAAAAACTCCTCTCCTCTCATAACATTCATCCACCAAATCAATCATCAAGATTTTCCTTGGTTGAGCCCCAAACAACTCCACACGATTGAGGTAAGTTACAAACCCGTTTTTGGATTGGACTGCTGTTAGTGTTTTTGGCGTAACTCCTTGTATAAAGCTTATTTTTAAGTGCTTCAAGATGTTATAGAAATCTATTTCATAGACCTAAAACTTTCATTCAGGCCCTAAAACCCAGTTTTGCTTGTATTCACTCGAAAAGGGGCGAAGAAGTACAGGGCAGGTGCTGCCCAGATTTTCATTTTGCAAACCCTACATGTACTGCTGTTAGTATTTTGAGCATATCTCTTTGTACAAAATTGCTATAGGAGTGATTGGAATTTCTCTAAGACCCTAAGACATATATATACAACTTTCATGAAGGCCGCAAAGTCTATTTTTGCCATTTACCCCTTTGAAACTGAGTGACAGTGCAAGACAGTAGTACTGTCCAGAATTCCTGTTTTGATATTTAGGCTGATTTTCACTGATTTCATGTTTAGTTTCGATGTGCTGAGACTTTTGAACTTAATTAGGTATTTGATTGTGTATTTAAGGTATATATGCTCTTGTACAAGCTAAGAGGAATTGTTTGACGAAGTGGACTTTGATTGGTCTATGGTGTTGATGATTTGGACTCCTCGAGTTGTGGTTGAACTTGTTGTGTGGTAAAACGCCAAGGTTTGTGTATAACTTGAACTTGGAATATCCTTGTTTTCTGGATTTTTTGAAGTACCTTGATGGGTTGTTTCCTTACTCTTCATCTTATATCATGGTATGGTTATTATCTCAAGTATTGCAAGACTTTCGCTAAATCGCCCACTTGTACGAATTGCTTGATCATTTTGCATTCTTTTTGGGACTTTGTCCTTCTTGTTAAGGTGACTTTGTCATCGATATCGGCATGCCTCTCGATTCGGATCTTGCCCATCTTGACTTTGGATTTACATTTCGACTTGATGATGGATTTTCGTCCATTTTCGAGTACGAGTGGAAAGCCACTTTCAACATGGCTCTTGACTCTCTTGACTATTGGGTGACGACCCTTCTTGATTTGGGGCTTCGGTCCATCTTGATATTGATTGTGCTTGGTGTGACGGCATGACGTACATATTGGGTGAAAGTGGTTTTTTGACAAACTCTCTGGAATTGAATTATAAGCTTTCTTGATACTTGAGCCTTCGAATATTAGTATCGATGTTTTGAAACTCTTCAAGGTTGGTATTTGATATTTTGATATACTTGTTTACTTGGTTTATTGTTATCTTATTGAGCTACCTATGACGGACAAGGGAATTGGAGAATCTAATGGCTCAAAGCCCAAATTTTATACACCACTAAGCTTTATGCTTAGCGATAGTTGTTTTCTATCGTAGGTAATGTGCGGGAAGAGATGTGAAGATGGCCATTTGGAGTAGATGTTTTTGGGAGCCTTAGTGAAGATCACATTTGCATATGCATCTAGGTCTTGTAAAATTTTGGGGACTTGTACATGATCCATGTGTGGCACTTATGTATGAAATTTTGAAGGCTTGTTGGACACAAGACCATATGCTTGTAACTTGAACTTGGTGACTTGTTTTGCTATTTTAGGGTGCGCTACCAACCCAAGTCATGCCATGTACTGGGTTTACATTTTGCCTCGTAATTATGTACAAAGAAAGATACTAGTTCTGTGATAATCGCAAGTTTGAGTTTTGTGTATCTTATGGACCCGCAATGGTGTTGATTTGAAAATATAATTTCAAAATGAAGTTTTTTAAATGTGTTGATTATTTGAGAAGAGAATCATCATTTTAAATTGATATTTTGATAATGTATTTCATCTAAGAAATTTTTGGAGGGTACAATGAAAAAAAAAGATGACGCACTTTCAACCCTTTTTCGCTTTGGCCTATTTCCGCTATTAAACATTTTTGTGTGAATATCCTTTGGCATAAACTTCTTCTAAACGTTGTAAGTGTGAAATTAGCTTTTATTTTGTAAGTGGTATCCTTTCAAAGGGTATTATACATAAAGGATATATTTATCACCTTGTCTGAGTTCATGACACTGAAGCAACACCACCGACTTTTCAATCCGTCCCGGTAGTAAATGAATTTTCGAATGTACTTCCAAATGAACTTCCAGGCCTTCCTCCGGAAAGAGAGATTGATTTTGCTATTGATGTGTTGCTGAACACCAATCCTATATCTATTCCTCCTTATAGAATGGCTCTGGCAGAGTTGAAAGAGTTAAAGGCACAATTGAAAGATTTGCTCGAGAAGGGATTTATAAGACCTAGTTCATCGCTATGGGGAGCACCGGTCTTGTTTGTAAGAAAGAAGGATGGTTCTCTGCGAATGTGCATAGACTATAGATAGTTGAATAAGGTGAAAATCAAGAATAAATATCTGCTTCCAAGAATCGACGATTTGTTTGACCAATTACAAGGTGCCGAATGGTTTTTCAAAATTGAACTAAGATCGAGGTATCACCAAGTGAGGGTTAGAGAAGAAGATATTCCCAAAACAGCTTTCAGAACGAGATATAGCCACTATGAATTTTGGGTGATGTCATTTGGGTTGATTAATGCTCCGGCAGTGTTTATGAATCTGATAAATAATGTATTCAGGCCTCTCTTAGATCTTTTTGTGATCGTGTTCATTGATGACATTCTAGTATACTCTAGACAGAAGCAGAGCATGCAGACCATTTGCACATGGCTTCGGATCCTTCGGACTCGAGAATTGCATGCAAAATTTTCAAAATGCGAGTTTTGGCTAAATTATGTGACTTTTCTGGGCCATATTATCTCAGCTGATGGCATTCGCGTGGATTCTCAAAAAATCAAGGTTGTAAAGACTTGGCCAAGGCCTATAATGCGTACAGAAGTTCGTAGCTTTGCTATTATAGAAGATTTATGGAAGGATTTTCTTCTATTTCTGCACCATTAATGAAGTTAACTCAGAAATTAGCAAAATTCCAGTGGACTGATGCTTTTGAATGCAGTTTCCAGGAATTGAAGGATAGATTAAGTTTAGCCCCAGTCCTGACACTCCCAGATGGCTATGTTGTGCATTGTGATGCCTCTGGTGTTGGGTTACGTTATGTGATGATGCAGCATGGTAAGGTCATTGCCTATGCTTCCTGGCAGTTGCGGAAACATGAGAAGAACTATCTGACCCATGATTTTGAATTGGCCGCGATTATTCATGCGCTGAAAATGCGGAGACATTACTTGTACGGCGTACATGTTGATATTTACACAGAACACAAGGGTCTCCAATATATTTTCAAGCAGAAGGACTTAAATCTACGACAGAGGCGATGGTTAGAATTATTAAAGGATTATGATGTGAATATTCTATACCACCCTAGAAAGGCGAATGTAGTACCTGATGCACTTAGCTGCAAATCAATGGGAAGTTTATGTGAGATTCCTTTGGAGAAGAAAGAATTATTCCGTGAGCTTCACCAGGTAGCTAGTCTCGGAGTTCGCCTAATTGATTCGGGCAATGCAAGAGTTGGTATTCGCAACCCAACTGTTTCTTCCTTAGATATGGAGGTGAGAGAGCGCCAACATGAAGACCTTTAGTTGAGGCACTATAGAGATACATTTCTTGAGAAAGAGAAGTCTCCATTTGAAATTTCTGCAGATGGAGTTCTTAGATACCGAGATAGGCTATGTGTTCCGAATGTTGCAGGACTACGTCATCGGATTCTAGAAAAAGCTCATTACTCTCGGTATTCCATTCACCCAGGAGTGACAAAGATGTATCATGACCTCAAATTAATGTATTGGTGGGATGGAATGAAGAAAGACATAGTAGAATTTGTAGCTCAATGTCCAAATTGCCAATGAGTGAAAATTGAGCATCAAAAGCCAAGAGGCTTCTTGCAAGCGATGGAAATTCCGACCTGGAAATGGGAAGTGATTAACATGGATTTCATTGTATGCTTCTCACACTCCCGACACAAGTATGATTCTATTTGGGTGATCTTGGACAGACTAACGAAGTCAGCTAATTTTCTTCCAGTCAAAACCACATATTCGGCAGAAGATTATGCAAAGTTGTATTTTAAGGAGACAGTGTGACTTTATGGTGTTCGAGGGTCTATTATTAATGACAGAGGAGCACCATTTACAGTTAAATTCTGGAAGTCTTTCCAAGAAGGTTTGGGTACTCAGGTAAGGCTTAGCACAGCGTTCCATCCACAAACTGATGGGCAAGCCGAACTCACAATTTAGACCTTGGAAGATATGTTATGGGCATGTGTGCTAGATTTTGGTGGTAGTTGGGATGGCCACTTACCTCTTATTGAGTTTGCATACAATAACAACTATCATTCCAGTATTCGGATGGGCCCATATGAAGCTCTATATGGAAGGAATTGTAGATCCCCAATTGGGTAGTTTGAGGTAGGAGAGATACAACTGATAGGTCTGGAGTTGATTCAGCAAGCGGTGGAAAAGATCAATGTTATCCGAGATCGATTGTTGACAACCCAAAGTCGCTAGAAATCTTATGCAGACAACCGTCGGCGAGACTTAGAATTTCAAGTTGATGATTGGGTATTCCTGAAGGTATCACCAATGAAAGGCATGATGAGATTTGGCGAGAAGGGAAAATTAAATCCTCGATACATTGGACCTTATAAGATTGCCCACAAAATAGGCCAAGTAGCTTATGAACTGGACTTATCTCCAGAACGTGAATCAGTCCATCCAGTTTTCCATGTATCGATGCTCCGTAAGTGTGTTGGAGATCCTACTAGAATAATGTCTGTAGAGGATGTTCAAGTTACTGAAAAATTGACTTATGAAGAGGTGCCCATTGCCATAGTAGATAGGCAAGTGCGGAAGCTCAGAAACAAAGACGTGGCTTCGGTCAAAGTCTTGTAGCGAAACAATAACCAAGAAGAAATGACTTGGCAAGCGGAAGAAAGCATGAAGTCCAAGTACCCACACTTGTTTCCACACCCAGAAGAGATTCAAGATGAGACATCAGTATCATGAGGTATGTAATGCTTTACTTTTAGTGCTTTTGGTTGTGTGGGACCATAATTTCTTGCTATTGTGTTGTAAACCTGTGAGGCGATGTTATTGTGGGCTGTTGTGACAAGATGGTAGCGCCATATTACAGGGGAAACTCTGGCAAAATTTTTGTAGAATTCCCAAGAGCTTAACATTCGAGGAAGAATGTTTTTAAAGGGGGGAAGAGTGTTACACCTCGGAAAATTTCATGTCGTCGTATGGTAGATAGACTAACACAAGATAAGAAGTATATGATGTTTCTACAAACAAGAAGTAGTACGTAACGGTACATTTGAGGCAAGAGAAGAAGTTCGTTGAAGAATGTCAAGCATGAGTCGTGTTTTGAAGAAGGGTTTGCAAAGTACCGAGCTAATGTGGATTTAATAATGTCTTGAGGAAGAATTATAATGCTCCTTAGATTGTCAATGAAGTGTTAAGCAAGTGCTAAGAAGTTTCCATAAGTATTGGAGATCAAACAAAACGACGGAAATAATTTCAGAAAAGTGGAGTTATACGACCACTTATACGGTCCGTATAAGGGTCCGTATAACCCAACTGAAGAAAGGATTTCCCTGATGGTGAAATATGGTCACTTATACGGACCCTATATAAGGGTCCGTATAACACCCGACAGGCTGAGTATTTTTCAAGTATAAAAATGTGCTACCACTACTAATTTCTTATTTCTCCAATTTCTCCACTTCCCTCTAACTCTCTAGAATATTCAACCCACTCCATTTACATGAATTCAAGGCAAATCAAATATCAACATCATTAATCCAAGGAAATCAAGTGCAAGAAAACTCCCTAGGGTTGCAAGAAGTCAAGAAAACTCTTGGAACTGAAGATAGGGTTTTCTCCAAGTGAAGCATTTCCATCTAAAACCCGTTCCTACAAAAATAAAAGGTGTGTTTTATGATCATTCATGTTATTAAGAATATTGAATGATTGAAAGACTTAGATTATGGAAGAAGGCAGAATATGGAGCTCAATTGTGAAATAATGGTATTCTTGAATAGTAGTTTGACATGAATCATAATTCTTGAGATGTTATGAGTATAATATTGTTACAAATGATATTAATAATATTGGAGAATCATTATATGAGGATGAATGTGATGTAGTATTAGTTATGGATGACTTTGAGAGGAAAGTTTGAGAATTGAATAATGTCGAACTTAACGATGTTTATTGATTATGATATTGTGGGTGTGTTGTTGACGTTTGGGAGTTGTTATATTATATGGAAAAAGTTGTAGAAACAAAGGAGATGTTGCCCAATTTTCGTTAGCTTTAGCTTAAGCTTAATTATGTTTCCGATTATCTAATTCTAGTACAAATTCTCTTAAATGTAGAATCGTGAACATTGGAGGGAAGCGTTTAATTGATTACGTTGGAGAGACGTAAAGGTATGTGAGGCTAGTCCTTTATTTTCTAAGGCATGACTTCCTTTAATTTTCCATGACTTTCTCATATTCCGGAGATTATAAACCTATGACTATTAAGAACTACTCATGGGATAAAGCTAAGAGATACGTTATGAATATGATAATGATGATAATGAGTCTAAGTCCAGAGATTCTAAAGCTCATGATATGATATTCCTATGAAGCTAATGATCCTTATATGATTCTTTGATGTTATTCATTGTTGCTAGACTCACCTTATAATGCTAGTTCCTTCAAGGTGAGACATGATGATCATGACTACTCCATAACGGAATCGGGGGTTCTCGACCTTATGTCACCTCGATAGAGTTGTAGTATTTAATTGATTACTAATGGTTGCTTTATGATAAGTATATAATGATGATATTACACTGTGCCTAGATACACCGCTAAGGCGGGTTGCTTATTCTTACACCGTGCCTAGAGGGCCCGACATGACACCACTAGTGAGCGGTGTGCGATAGTTACCCGGACGCTGGTTAACGATGATGGTATATTTGATATGTATAACATGTGTTTTCCATTAAAAGCTAAGAAGGTTATATCTTCGCCTCATGTCTCATCATTTCTTGATTATGTTAATATTATTCATGCCTTACATACTCAGTATACTTTTTGTACTGATGTCTTTTTCTTTTGGACGCTGTGTTCATGCCCACAGATAGACAGGGAGACGGTGCAAAACTGTAGGAGCTTATCTTATCAGCGGATTCACAACAGCACTCCACTACGCCGGAGGTGCTACTTATAGTCATATTATTTTGTGTATATATTTTGGGTATGACGGGGTCCTGTCCCGTCCTAATGTCACAGTACTCTAGTAGAGGTTCGTAGATACAGATGTGTGGGTAGTTGATGTCTTATGGATATATCGGTGCATATGTACATGTTGCCTTCGAGATTGTGTATGTTCAGGTTGGGTATGATGACTAGCATAATGCGTAGTGTTCGGTAGCCAGCTCCGCTACCCGTTATGGCCCCTTAGTCGGGTCGTGACAAAATCCATCAGGCGTGATGAGTTTGGGGATAGATCAGTCAAGAATTCCCATAGATTTAGTAGTTATAGAGGCACTTTATCTGGAGGTAGGGGTTATCGCCCCCATTTCAATAGACCCATTCAGGCAGTGATGCAGACTTTGATAGGTGGTTCTTCAGGTTGTGGTGCCATGGTTTGGGGTACATTTCTCAGGGTTCTTACTCTCGACCCGGAGGTCGAGGGGGTCATTCAGGATATTTCGGTCCTTCTCAATAGCCTATGACCCGCTGTGGGTGTTATGAGTGTGGAGAATTAGGGCATTCGGCTAGGGAGTGCCCCAAACTTAGAAAGAATGGCCTACACTCCGGTTCTCAAGGATAAACATCTAAAGTT
The DNA here is from genome assembly GCF_019175385.1 of Lycium barbarum. NCBI lineage: Eukaryota > Viridiplantae > Streptophyta > Magnoliopsida > Solanales > Solanaceae > Lycium > Lycium barbarum. Next base: position 124,632,827 of record NC_083340.1, on the reverse strand, counting down.
GTGCCACTACCAGTTAGAGGCGGTGCATAGGGTGGTAGAGGAGAATCTTCTAGTAGATGTAGTGCTCATACAGGCCGTAGTGGTGGTCATGGAGGTTCTCAGGCCGAGGGCGGCCGTGCTCATTTCTATGCATTCCCAAGTAAACCAGAAGGAGGGGCTTCTGATGCAGTCATTATAGGTACTATTTCGATTTGTCACCGGTCAGCTACGACATTATTTGATCCAAGCTCTACATATTCCTATGTGTCTACTTATTTTGCCTCGTGTATGGATATGATGTGTGAGTTGCTTGATTTCCCTATTAGTGTTTGTACTCCAGTTGGGGATGTCATAGTGGTGGACCGGGTGTACCAATCTTGTCTTGTGACATTGTTGGTGTATGATACTTGGGTTAATTTGATGATCTTAGATATGGTAGATTTTGATGTTATTCCTGTTATGATTTGGTTGTCCGCGTATCATGCATCTTGGATTGTTATGACAAGGCAGTTACCTTAGATATGCCAATAATCCCTAGGTTGGAGTGGAGGGGTGATCTCAGTCATGCGCCAAAGAAAGTGATATCGTTCCTTAAGGCTCGTCGGATGATAGAGAAGGGGTGTTTAGCGTATTTGTCCTATGTTTCAGGATACTAGTGTCGATACTCCTCCACTTGAGTCTTTACTAGTGATAAAGGAGTTTCCCGAGGTATTATTGACAGATTTACAGGGTGTTCCATCGGATCTCGACATCGCCTTGGAGCCAGGCACCATGCTCATTTCTATTTTTACGGTATTGGATTGCACCAGCAACGTTGAAGGAGTTGAAGGAACAGTTACACGACCTGTTGAGTAAGTAGTTCATTAGACCTAGTGTTTCCCCTTGGGGTGCTCCGGTATTGCTCGTGAAGAAGAAAGATGGGTCTATGCAGATGTGTTTTGATTATAGGCAGTTGAACAAGGTTACCATCATGAGTAAGTATCTCATTCCTCGAATTGATAAAAAAATTTATCAGCTTCAGGGTGTGTCGGTCTTTTCAAAGATCTATTTGAGGCCCGATTATCACTAGTTGAAGATTAGGGCGGGGGATATCCCTAATATAGCCTTCAAACCCACCATAGTAATTACGAACTTCTAGTTGTTACATCCGGGAAATTTAGTGACGTTTGCCTCATGAGTGAACCAATGCAAGCCTAAAGTGGACATGAAGCCCTCATAAGGTTAGGAAGGGTATTTGATAATGTTAAGTGTATATCTTAGAGTTTCGAAGTTCTATGAAACTGTGGAAGTAAGTTTGTTGGAGAAATTGGTATTGGAGTCACGTTTGGAAATATTACGTAGCATTTGAGTTATGAATTTCTTAGCATTACCTTGAGGGGAAGCTATAGGGCCCCTTAGATGGTTAGTGAAGTTTTATACAGGTGCCAAGAAGGTTCTATAAGGATTGGAGGTCAAGCGAATCGAAAAGAATGCGATTTCGCAAAACCGGAGAAGTTGGGGCAGTATGCGGTCGCATACTGAGTATGTTGGGCTGCATACTGGCTACAAACTCCCCATTTTAGGTGAGATTGCTTCCCAACATCACCACCAAGTGGTGGAGGGAGCATGCGGCTACATACTCACCGCAAATTGGAGCGGGGTGCGATTTTTGCCACCTTTTTAAATCCCCAAAGACCTCATTTTCATTCCAACTTCCCACAATTATTTCCCCACACTTCTAGAGAGTTATTAAAGGTTCCCTGTCACTCCACACCTTTCCATATCATCAAGAGAAAAGATCAACACCAAAACCCAAAGAGAATCCATGGAAGGTGATTGTTCTTGCTTCTTTTCAAAGTTGTGATAAACTTGGTCTTGAAAAGAGTTGGGGAAGGTGAAGTTCTTCTATAATAAGGTGTGATCTTGCTATTATTTACATGATTGAGTTGATATAAAAGTTTAGTAACTCTTGTAAAGGAAAATAATTAAAGTGGAGAACTCACAAATGTTGAAGTGAAGAAGATGACTATGAGATGAACTTGAAAAAGGGATTTTGGATAAATTTGAGACTAAATTGAATAATAACTCCTTGAATATGGTATTGTAAACGTTATTATTGTTGCTTGGTGGTACACCTCGTCAAATTTCATGTCGTTACATGGTAAATAGACTAACGCAAGGTAAGATGTATACGATGTCCCTACAAGTAAGAAGGGGTACTTAACGATTCTAATTAAGATTCCAAAGACATCCGACGCAAGAGAAGAAAGTTCGTTGAAGAATGTAAAGTATGAGTCGTGTTTTAAAAAGGGTTTCCAAAGTACCGAGCTAATGTTGATTTAATAATGTCATGAGGAAATGTTATAACGCTCCTTAGGTTGTTAATAAAGAGTTAAACAAGTGATAAGAAGGTTCCATAAGGATTGGATATCAAACGAAACGACGAGATTAACTTCGGGAAAATGGACTTATACGACCACTTATACGGTCCGTATAAGGGTTCGTATAACCCCAACATGAAAGGAAAATCCCTGATGGTGAAGTACGGTCACTTATACGGACTGTATAATGTTATACGGACCGTATAAGTGTCCGTATAACATGATCGGGATAGATTTTTTTTCAAGTATAAACATGCGATCCAAGTTATTATTTTTCATTTTCCGAACTTCTCCACCTTTCTCAAGAGCTCTATAATATTCCACATACTTCATTACTATAAACCCAAGGTAAATCAAAGATCAAACACTTATAATTAGTGGAATCAAGTGCAAGGATGCTAACAAGGGTTCATGGAAGCTAGAGATTTTCTTGGAATTGAAGTTAGGGTTTTCTCCAAGTGAAGTATTTTCATCAAAATCCCATTCCTACCTAATCAAAGGTGAGTTTTATGATCATTTCATGTTATTAAGAATACTGAATAGTTGAAAGACTTGGATTATGGAAGAAAGTAGAAAATGGGTTACAAATATGAGAATAGTGGAATTTTTGAATGGTAACTTGACTTGAATCATAGTTCTTGACATGTTATGGGTATAATCTTGTTATGAATGATATTAAGAATGTTGAAGAAGCATTATATGTGAATGAATACGACGTTGGGTGATAATCATGGTTATGGATGACTTTGAGAGGAGATTTTGAGAATTGAAAAATGACTAACTTAATGAAGTTCATTGATTATGATGTCTTGGGTGTTGTTAATGGTGTTTGGGAGCTGTTTATTATATGGGGAAAGTTGTAAAAACAAAGGAAATCCTGCCCAATTTTCATTAGCTCACTGTCGTATTAGCTTAAGCTTAAGTATGTTTTCGATTATCTAATTATAGTTTGAACTCTCTTGAATGTAGAATCGTAATCTTGGATGAAGAGCGTTTAGTGTCAAGGATACATAAAGGTATGTGAGGCTATCCCCTTCTTTTTCTAAGGGATGACTCCTATAATATGACTTTCTTTAACTTTCCATGATTTTCTCATATTCCGGAAACTATGAGTCTATGATTATTAAGAGCTTCTCATGACATAAAGATAAGAGATGTGTTGTGAATACGACAATGATGATGATGAGTCTAAGTCTAGAGATTCCAAATCTTATGATATGATATTCTTATGAAGCTAATGATTCCTTAATATTATTCATTGTTACTAGACTCACCTTATAATGCTATTTGCTTCAAGGTGAGACATGAGGATCATGACTACCCTATAATGGAATCGGGGGTTCTCGACCTTACGTCACCCCGATGGAGTTGTGGTATTTAATTGATTTCTAATGCACGCTTTATGATAAGTATATAATGATGAGGTTACACCGTGCTTGGTTGTCCGGACATGACACCGCTAAGGCGGGCGACTTATGATTACACTGTGCCTAGTTGGTCAGACATGACACCGCTAAGGCAGATGGCTTATGATTACACCGTGCCTAGTTGGACGGGCATGACACCGCTAAGGCGGCCGGCTTATGATTACACCGTGCCTATATGGCCGAACATGACACCACTAGTGGGCGGCGTGCAATGATTAACCGGACGCGGGTTAACGATGATGGTATATTTGATATGCATAACATTTGTTTTCTTTTAAAAGTTAAGCAGGTATAGTATTAGCCCTAAGAGGCAATTGACATACAGGTTATATCTTCGCCTCATGTTTCATTATTTCTTTACTATGCTAGTATTATTCATGCCTTACATACTCAGTACATTTTTCGTACTGACGTCCTTTATTTTTGGACACCGTGTTAATGCCCACAAGTGGACAGAGAGGTGTCCCAGATTCTTAGGAGCTATTCACCAGATTCACAGGAGCACTCCACTAATCCGGAGGTGCCATTTAGATACATTATTTTGTTTATATATTCGGGTATGACAGGGGCCCTATCCCATCCTTATGTCTCAGTACTTTAGTAGAGGCTCGTAGATACGGATGTGTGGGTAGTTGTTTTCTTATGGATACATTAGTGTACATCCTTGTATATCATTTTTGCAGCCGTGAGGGCCTATGTATATTTATATATTGCCTCAGAGATTATATATATGTCCAGGTTGGGTATGATGATTAGCATAATGAGTGGTGCTTGGTAGTCAGCTCCGGGTACCCGTCATGGCCCCTAGTCAGGTAGTGACACTTGGGAGTTGATTTGTAATTTGGTGGAAGTTGACAAAATAGGGGAAATGCTGCCCAAAATTTCGTTAGCTCGTTAATTCCACTAGTTTGAACTTAAGAGTGTCTTTGAGACCTAACCTTAGTACGAATCCTCTTGAATGTAGATTTTGAGGACTTTGGAGAAGAGCGTTAAATAATTAAGAAGACATAAAGGTATGTAAGTCTAACCCTTCTTTCAAAAGTCATGACTTCCTCATCGTGATTCCATCTAGATGTTCATAATGTCCTACTTCCTAGAGAATGTTAGAAGCTTATGACTACCAAGATTCTTATGATATTATTGAAAAACGTTCTTTATAGTGATGATGATAATGATGATGATGACTATAGCAATTCCAAAATAGAAATCGAGGGCTTACCGACTCAATGTCACCCTGATAGAGTTATAATGTTCGTTTTGATAACTCATGCACGTCATATGTGTAATAGCTATTTTATGATACCGAGCTGATATAGCCAGGTATGATATCTATTGCGCGCGCACCACTGCAGTTGGGCACGGGAAACACCGACCCTTGTTATGTCCAGGTAGGGGTGACACCGAACCTACATGGTTGGGTACGGTATCATTGTATGTATATGAAGATACATGGAATGTTTTCTTTAGAGAAAGGTTAGGCAAGTATGATGAATGTCTCAAGAGGTATGAATGGTCCTTCTATATTATGTTATTCTTCATACTTTTATCATGTTACTATTCATGCCTTACATGCTCAGTACATTGTTCGACTGACGTCCTTTTGTTTGTGAACGTTGTGTTCTTGCCCACAGGTAGACAGGGAGACAGACAGATCGGACCTTTAGGCTGCTTCATCGGTGATTGCATAGCAGTGCTCCTTTTGATCCGGAGCTGCCTCAGTTGATATTATTATTTTTTTGTACAAATATCGGCATGGTGGGGTCCTGTCCCATCATTATGATATTATATACTCTTCGTAGAGGCTCGTAGACAGATGTACATATCTAGACATCCTATAGCTTGTGGGCTCATATTTTGTATATCCTTTTGATAACCTTGTCGGCTTGTGTATATATGGGCATAGATAATGATATTTATATAAAGGTTCCTACATCCAATGAAATTTGTGTCATTTAGTTCATGATAATTATGAGATAGCCATGTGGCTCACCTGGATGTGATTATGAAAATTCGTTAGGTGGTACTCGGTAGGTTATCTCAGGGTGCCCTTCATGGCCTTCCGGTTGGGTTGTGACAAAACTGGTATCAGAACAGTTCGTCCTAGGGTGTGTCTACGAGCCGTGTCCAGTAGAGTTTTGTTTATGAGAGTGAAGTGCGCCACACTTATAAATGGGAGACTGCGGGCATTTAGGAATGAATGACCTTCTTTCTCATCATATATCGTGCAATAGAGCCAAGATATAAGAATTTCCCTTTCCTTAACCGTGTGTTATGTTTCAGCGATGCCTGTAAAAAAAAAGCTACAGCAGCCCAAAAGGACAAGACAATGTCAGGTAGGAAAACCGAGCAGGTACCGCCGACAGACATAGAAGAGGGTGAGTCTCATAATGAGGTTCCATCTTGGTCCTCTCACTCACCGGCTGCTTCAAAGGAGTATGATGGAGCTTCAGCTCTAGCTTCTGCACCTCCAGTTCCTCTACTAGATGCCTTAGGCCAAGAGGTAAAAGAGGCCATCCATTTACTGACTTAGTTAGTCGCCGCTCAGGCCCAGCGGAAAGGTAAGGGACATGGTGACAGAGATGTCAGTTCTAGAGCCATGATTTTATTAGTTTGAACCCTCCAAAATTCTTTGGGTCAAAATCGGATGAGGACCCGCAGAGCTTTATAGATGGAATATTGAGAATCTTTAGGATAATACATGCTTCGGATGTGGAGTCAGTAGAGTTGTCCTCCTATAGATTACGGGAAGTTGCGGTTCATTGGCATATGATTTGGATGTCTTCTAGAGGAGTCAATGCACCCCCACCCGTATGGCAAGAGTTTGTGGATGCTTTCCTCCGACGTTATTTGCCGCTAGAGGTTCGACGGGCTAGAGCAGACAGGTTCCTGAATCATAGACAGGGAAATATGAGTGCCCTATAGTATAGCCACAGTTTCAATTCTTTGGCTAGGTATGCTCCGGCCATGGTTGCTGATATGGGAGATCGCGTGCACCGGTTTGTGAATGGCTTAGGGCCACATTTGATGGATGAGTGTTTGACGGCTTCACTTCAGGTTGGTATGGATAGTTCTCACATCCAGACCCATGCCCAGAATTTGGAAGAGTGGCAGCAACAGCGGGGGAATGAGCAAGAGTATGATAGGGGTTATAACAAGAGGGACAGATCCTCAGGTCCTGTTAGTGAGCTTAGAGGAGGTCAGAGACAACAGTATTCTACATACTCAGGCCATTCAGCGACTAGTGCGCCTCCACATTTACGGGCCAGAGATTTGATCAATCTGTTCGCTCTGGACCCGAACAGAGTTTCAGAGCTTCGGGTTCTCATCATAGGGGTGATTCAGGCCAGATGAGACCCCCTTTACCATGATGTACTCAATGCGGTAAGTTACATTGGTGACAGTGCCGATTAGGTTTGGATGTTTGCTATGCCTGCAGCCAGTCAGGCCATATTATGCGAGAGTGTCCATTCCGAGGTGGTAGGGGTACGGTTCATCCCACAGGGTCAGGGACAAGGTTCACAGACACCAGTAGGTCGTGGTAGGGGCAGAGCAGGAGCGCCCAGTTCGAGTGGTCCTCAGCACCGTATTTATGCACTGGCTGGGCGATAGGATCTAGAGTCCTCCCCCAATGTTGTCACAAGTATATTATTGGTATCTTCTCATGATGTATATGCATTGATTGATCAAGGTTCTACATTGTTATATTATTACACCCTATATTGCCGATCGTATTGGGGTGAAACCCGAGCCTTAAGCCTTTTGAAGTGTCCATACCTATCGGTGACCCAATGAAAGCTAGTCGGGTATATAGAAATTGTATGGTTGTGATTTGTGGCGGTCATACTATGGCTGATCTAAATGAGCTGAAAATGGTAGAATTTGATATCATTATGGGTATGGATCGGTTGGCTTCTTGTTATGCCAATGTTGATTATAGGATACAAATGGTTCGTTTTCAATTTATGGGAGAACCAGTTTTAGAATGGAAGGGAAATACAGCATCTCCGTGAGGTAGGTTTGTTTTCTATCTGATGGCAAGGAAGATGATCGCTAAAGGTTACATTTATCATTTAATCCGGGTTCAGGATATAGAAGCAAAGTCGCCAACTCTTAAATCCGTCCCTGTAGTGAATGAGTTTCTAGACGTGTTTCCGGACGAGCTTCCACGCCTTCCACTAGAACGAGAGATTGATTTTGCTATTAATGTGTTACCGGACACTAAACCCATATCTATTCCTCCTTATAGAATGACTCCTGTAGAGTTGAATGAGTTAAAGGAAAAATTGAAAGATTTGCTAGAGAAAGGCTTTATTAGGATTAGTTTGTCGCCGTGGGGAACCCCTCTATTGTTTGTAAAAAAGAAAGATGGATCCTTGTGAATGTGTATTGATTACAGGCAGCTGAATAAGGTGACGATCAAGAATAAATATCCGCTCCCAAGAATTGATGATTTATTTGACCAGTTGTAGGGTGCCAAGTGGTTCTCAAAAATAGATTTAAGATTCGGCATCATCACGTGAGAGTTAAGAGGAAGGACATTCCCAAGGCGGCCTTCAGAACCCGATATGGTCACTTTGAATTTCAGGTAATGTCGTTCAGGTTGACTAATGCACCGGCGGTGTTCATGGATCTGATGAATAGTGTGTTCAGACCTTTTCTCGATTCGTTTGTGATTGTGTTTATCGACGATATCTTGGTATACTCATGATCCGAGGAAAAACATGTAGATCACTTACGAACTGTCCTTAGAGATCTTCAGGAACGGGAACTATTTATGAAATTTTCAAAATGTGAGTTCTGGTTAAATTCTGTGACTTTATGGGGCATATTATTTCAGCTGATGGCATTCGGGTGGATACCTAGAAGATTGAAGTTGTAAAGACTTGGCCGAGACCTACTAAACCTATGAAAGTTCGTAGTTTTCTGGGTTTGGCAGGTTATTACAGAAGGTTTGTAGAAGGCTTTTCTTCTATTTCTGCACCATTGACGAAACTGATTTAGAAATCAGCTAAATTTGAATGGACGGATGCTTGCGAACGTAGTTTTCAGAAGCTGAAAGATAGATTAACTTTGGCCTCGGTTCTAACACTTCCTGAAGGTTTGAAGGACTATGTTTTCTATTATGATGCTTCAGGAGTAGGGTTGGGTTGTGTGTTGATGCAACACAGTAAATATATTGCTTATGCTTCACGGCAGTTGCGAAAACACGAGAAAAACTATCCAACCCAAGACCTTGAGTGAGTTGCGGTGATTCATGCATTGAAGATGTGAAGATATTATTTGTATGGTGTTCAAGTTGATATTTATACAGATCACAAGAGTCTCCAGTATATTTTCAAGCAGAAAGAGTTGAATTTACGGCAAAGGCTATGGTTGGAGTTGTTGAAAGATTATGATATTAGCAATCTATACCACCCCGAGAAGGCGAACGTCGTAGTTGTGTCACACCCTAATCTTGATCAGGGTGTGATGGGCACCCGACCCTTACTTAGGGCCGAGCGAACCCTCAGACTTTTAGTGCACACACAATCTTCTTAGACTTTTAAATCAAATAAAGATGGAATACATAATACATTTTTCAGAAACCTTATTTTTATCATTCTCAAATCAAACCAAATCTGTAATCACATGGAAGTTATAGCATAATACAAAATGACACATCGGATGATGGAGCCGCTTACAAACTGACTTCCCATACCCACGACTCAGTCTGCAAAGTCTCTAACATTAATACAGAAATCAGAACATACATATACTCTCCAGAAGCAAATGGAGCTGGCAAATCTTGCTGAAACATTTTCTGACAAATCTTCTACTCATCTGTATGTACCTGCGTGGCATGAAACGCAGCCCCCGAAGAAAGGGGGTCAGTACGGAAAAAGTACTGAGCATATAAGGCAAGAATCATAGTAAAAGAGTCATAACCAACATAAGGAGTACAGAAACATATACAATGTCTAGAATACCAAAGTTCTTGCCTTTAGAGCATAAGTCGTGCATACCATCATCACATACCGTACCCGGCACGTTATGGGACTCGGTGAATGAAATCATGCGTGCGAACATCATATATCATATACATACCGTACCCGGCCCATTAAGGGACTCGGTGATAAAATCATGTCTTCCTGCGCTCATATCATCATGTATGCATATACTTATACATATACATATACATACCGTACCCGGCCCTCTAGTGAGGGACTCGGTGAATGGAGTCATACCGTACCCGGCCCGTTAAGGGACTCGGTAAATGAAATCATGTGCACATATACCGTACCCGGCCCATCATGGGACTCGGTGCCATAATCATATTATCATATACATATATACCATACCCGGCCCTCTAACGAGGGACTCGGTGAACAATGCAGAGGAATGCGCACCATAACATATCCTGGCCCGGGCTCAGTGAAGGACATACTGAGGCTTGCACGAACAGAGTAGTGCGAAACCATATGCACGTAAATCGAGACTCAATAGACAAGTATACTTATCGGCATTTGAAGGCTCAGAAACAAGTTTCGGATCAATCCGAGTTAGTATGAGAAAGTTATGATCGTTTAAAGTACAGAACGTTCTGCAAACATTTCAGGAGCCCTTTTTGGAACACCGAAGCAACAATCATATCAAGTACCTTTCGGGTATCGTATGGGTCAAATCAAATATATCTTTTGGAGCCATATGTACTTATCAGAACATGTCACAGATTCATTGGAACTTATGGAACTCTTTTAGGAACCATACTCTTTATGTCCATCTCATTATTTAATCATATAGTAGGCTCAAACATATTAAGCATACTCATACCCAGAAATACGTGAGGATCGTAGACAGACTCGGGAATATATCACATATAGCTTCGGAAATCATGGGTACGTATCAAACCATATGAAGTAGCTTATGGAAAACAAGAACGTTAGCCATCCTAGTGGCTCTAAGAATAGGAATTTCTTTGAAATCATACTTATACATCATATACTTGTTCATAAGGATCATGCCAAAGGAAAGAAAGGTAAGCCTTACATACCTGTCCCACGACCAACTAGCCATGCTTAATTGTCCAAACTTGCTAATCTACATTCAAGAGAATTGACATAATCATTAGATTCATTGTCATTCACTTGCCTTAGACTTTCAAATGAATTCACTTATATTCTGCCGAAATTTCGGCAGCATTTCCCCTGTAAATACACCATCCCCGAGAATCTAGCTCGGCCAAATCAACAATCAACAATCCGAGAATTTAACTCGGCCAAATTATTAACAACATTACCAACAATCATACTCACAACTTCAATAATCAATCCCAAAACATATTCTAACATTAACAACTCTTGTCACACATTTCAACGGCATTTCATTTATATTTAATTCAGTCACATATAGTCAAGTTAACATCAATGATCTCACATCCAAGTATTAATCCGAAATCATTCTAACATAGTTCAAGAATACTTTAAACAATTCTCATAATATTCCAAACAACCCAATCGACATATTACTTCGCCCGAAACCTTCCAAATTCAATAAGAACAATAACAACGTATTTCCTTCTTTCAACTTCAAACACAACAACCCACTTACAATCTTGCCACCATATGTCTCACTTCCAAATTCATGAAGTATATTTACAACATACACATTCTTTCTCTCCAAATTCATGAACTATAATAATAGTCTATGCATTAACAACTTTATTCTTATAATGACAAGAAACTATACTAATGTCAAACTAATTTCTTCAACACTCCCACAACAATTACAACTTCATTTCAAACCATTAAATCTTCATCTTTATTATGGAATCCATAACAACAACAATCAAATTACTAAATAAAAATCAATTCATCTTTCCTACACCATACCATCCCATTCGGCCACCCCCAACATACATCTTTTTCATGAATTTCATCCGTTTCTACATGCTACAATACTCACAAATCATCTATAACACATGAAGGGAGATTGAATACATACCTTTTTCACTTAGCTCTTCTTGCTCGGCTAAGTTCCCAACTTGCACAACGAGTGCTCTACTTTCTCCAACAATCACTCCATGTTAAAGAGGACATTTCAATTAGTTAGATTGCTAGAAGAAATAATTTATTTTGATCATCTTCCATGGCTTCCATTTTTGGAGCCATGGCCGAACCTAGCTCCTCTTCTTTCTTTTTCTCTAAACTTCTTGAATCTTCCCAAATGTTAAAGATGAATAAGATGATATACTTATCATCTTTTGGGCCATTTATTTTAAAATTCCATATGGGCTAAGGCCCACTATGACTTGGACGGCCACATGGCCATTTTATTCCAAGCCCATCTCTTTTTTTTTTGTAATTCATGAAAATTATTTTCTTAATTTCAAATTTGCCCTCGGCCTTCCTCATTATTTCCATGAGCCATCTTGTGAATTTCCCTTTTTACCCTTAGCCTTTCTCAATATTTCCATACCAATAGTATTCATAAATAATATTCACAACCAACTTGCACACTAGAATATTTTTGGAAAATGGTCTTGCCTTCAACGTACCACAACTACCTCGAAATATTCAAACGTACAAAGTACGGGCTATAACAAGTTGATGCTCTTAGCCATAGATCTATGGGAAGCTTATGTGATGTTCAGCCAAAGAAGAGAGAGTTAGCTCGTAAGCTTCAGTAGTTAGCTAGCCTAGGAGTTCGGGTAATGGACTTAGGCAATATGGGAGTTACCATTCAGAATTCAGTTGTTTTGTCACTAGTGGTTGAGGTGAAAGAACACCAATATGAGGATCCCATATTAGTTCATTACAGAAATACACTTCCTCAGAAGAAGAAGTCATCCTTTGAAATTTCGGCAGATAGAGTTCTCAGGTGTCGAGCCAAATTATGTGTTCCTGATGTAGCGGGATTACGTCGTCGAATTTTGGAGGAAGCCCATTGTTCTCGTTATTCTGTTCATCCGGGAGCGAAAAAAATGTATCATGATCTTAAATCCAGATATTGGTGGGATGGAATGAAGAAAGAAATAGCAGAGTTCGTATCTCAATGTCCTAACTGTCAGCAGGTAAAGATCGAGCATCAAACGCCCGGTGGATTATTTCAACCTATAAAAATTCCAACTTTGAAGTGGGAAGTGATTAATATTAATTTCATTACAGGCCTATCTCATTCTCGGCATAAGTATGATTCCATTTGGGTAATTGTTAATAGACTTATGAAGTCAGCTCATTTTCTACCAGTCAGAACTACATACGTGGCCGAGGATTATGCAAAGCTTTATATCAAAGAGATAGTACGACTCCATGGTGTTCCAATAGCTATTATTTCTAATAGAGGAACCCAGTTTACAGCTAATTTCTTGAAATCCTTCCAAGAAGGGTTGGGGACTCAAGTGAGTCTCAGTACAGCATTTCACCCACAGACTGATGGACAAGCTGAGCATACCATTCAGACTCTTGAGGATATGTTACAGGCATGTGTGTTAAATTTTGGAGGTAGTTGGGATGATCACTTACCGCTTATAAAGTTCGCATATAACAATAGTTACCGTTCCAGCATCGAAATAGTGTATGAGGCTTTATATGGGTGCAAGTGTAGATCCCCAACTGGGTGGTTCAAAGTGGGAGAAGCTAAGCTCATAGGGCCAGATCTGATCCAGCAAGCCATGGAAAAGGTTAAGCTTATTCAGGATCGATTATTAATAGCTCAGAGTCGTCAGAAACCTTATGCGGATAATCGTCGACTAGACTTAGAGTTCCAAGTGAATGACTGGGTATTCTTGAAGGTGTTGCCGCTGAAAGACGTCATAAGATTTGGAAAAAAGGGCAAGCTTAGCCCTCGGTATATTAGGCCTTACAAGATTGTGCGCAACGTAGGTCAGGTGGCTTATGAATTAGATCTACCTTCGGACTTGGAGTCAGTCCATCCATTTTTTCATGTATCGATGCTTCGTAAGTGCATTGGAGATCCTTCTAGAATTGTACCTGTAGACGACGTCCAGGTCACCGAGCAACTATCCTACGAAGAAATTCCCATTGCTATTCTAGATAGACAAGTTTGGAGACTCAGAACCAAAGATATAGCTTCAGTTAAAGTTTTATGAAGAAAAAATAATAGGGAAGAGATGACGTGGGAAGCTGAGGAAGATATGAAGTTCAAGTATCAACATTTGTTTTCGCTCCTAGAGGAGATTCAGATAGAGGCACCACTGTCCTCGGGTATGTAATGCTTTCTTTCGATGATTTCTTGGTCATGTGTGGCCATTATTGTTGTTGTTGTTGTAGCCCTGGGAGGTGATATATATTTTGGGGTGATGTCACAGGATGATAGTGACATATTACAGGGGAAACTCTGGAGGAATTTTTGTAGAATTCCTAAGAATCTAACATTCGAGAACAAATGTTCCTACGGGGGGAGGAATGTTACATCTTGGAAAATTTAATGTTAGCCTTATGAGTGAACCAACGCAATCCTAAAGTGGACATGAATCCCTCAAGTTTAGCAAGGGTATTTGATAATGTTAAGTGTATATCTTAAATTTTTGAAGTTATATGAAATGGTGGAATTACTTTGGAGAAATTAGAGTTGGAGTGACGTTTGGGAAGATTATGTAGCATTTGAGTTATGAATTGCTTAGAATTACCTTTAGGGGAAGCTATAGGTCCCCTGAGATGGTTAATGAAGTTTTATACAAGTGCCAAGAAGGTTCCATAAGGATTGGAGGTCAAACGAATCAAAAACAATGCGATTTCACGAAACCGGAGAAGTTGGGGCAGTATGCAGTCGCATACTGAGTATGTTGGGCCGCATACTGGCTTCAAACTCCCCGTTTTGGGTGATATTTCTGCCCAACATCACCCCCAAGTGGTGGAGGGAGTATGCGGCTGCATACTTAGTATTCTAGGCCGCATACTCACCGCAAATTGAAGCGGGTGCGATGTTTGCCACCTTTTAAATCCCCAAAGACCTCATTTTCATTCCAACTTCCGACACTTATTTCCCCACACTTTTGGAGATTTCTTGAAGGTTCCCTATCACTCCACGCCTTTCCATATGATTAAGAGAGAAGATCAACATCAAATCCCAAAGAGAATCCATGGAAGGTGATTGTTCTTGCTTCTCTTCAAAGTTGTGATAAACTTGGTCTTGAAAGGAGTTGGGGAAGGTGAATTTATTCTATAATATGGTATTATCTTCCTATTATTTACATGATTGATTTGATATAAAGGTTTAGTAACTCTTGGAAAGGAAAAGAATTAAAGTGGAGAAGTCATAAATGTTGAAGTGAAGAAGATGACTATGAGATGAACTTGAAAAAGGGATTTTGGATAAATTTGAGACTAAATTGAGTATAACTTCTTGAATATAGTATTGTGACCATTATTATTGTTGCTTGGGAGTTGATTTGTAATTTGGTGGAAGTTGAGAAAATAGGGGAAATGTTGCCTAAAATTTCGTTAGCTCGTTAATTGCACTAGTTTTAACTTAAGAGTGTCTTTGAGACCTAACCTTAGTACGAATCCCCTTGAATGTAGATTTTGCAGACATTAAAGGAGAGCGCTAAGTAATTAAGAAGACGTAAAGGTATGTAAGGCTAACCCTTTTTTCTAAAGGCATGAATTCCTCGTCGTGATTCCATCTATGATGTTCATAATGTCCTACTTCCTAGAGAATGTTAGAAGCTCATGACTACCAATATTCTTAAGATATTATTGATAAAATCTCATCATAGTGATGATGATAATGATGATGACCATAGCAATTTCAAAATAGAAATCGGGGGCTTACCGACTCAATGTCACCCCGATAGAGTTATAATGTTCCTTTTGGATAATCATTCATGTCATATGTGTAATAGATATTTTATGATACCGAGCTTATATAGTCAGATATGATATCTATTGCGCGCGCACTACTGCAGTTGGGTACGGACAACATCGAGCCATGTTATGGCCGGGTATGGGTGACACCGAACCTACATGGTCGGGTATGGTATCATTGTATGTATATGTATATGCATGGAATGTTTTCTTTAGAGAAAGGTGTGGCAAGTATGATGAATGTCTCAAGACGTATGAATGGTCCTTCTATCTTATGTTGTTCTTCATGCTTTTATCATGTTACTATTCATGCCTTACTTGCTCAGTACATTGTTCAACTGACGTCCTTTTGTTTGTGGACGCTGCATTCATGCCCATAGGTAGACAGAGAGACAGACCGGACCTTTTGGTTGCTTTGTCGGTGATTGAATAGCAGTGCTCCTTTTGATCCGGAGCTGCAGTAGTTGGTATTATTCTTTTTGTGTACAAATATGGGCATAGCAGGGTCTTGTCCCTCCTTTAAGATATTATATACTCTTCGTAGAGGCTCGTAGATAAATGCACATAGCTAGGAATCCTATAGCTTGTGGGCTCATATTTTGTATATCCTTTTGATAGCCTTGTCGTCTTATGTATATATGGGTATAGATAATGATATTTATATAAAGGTGCCTACATCTGATGAAACTTGTGTCATTTAGTTCATGGTAATTATGAGATAGCCATGTGGCTCCCCTGGATATGATTATGAAAATATGTTAGTAGGTACTCAGTAAGTTAGCTCCGGGTGCCCGTCATGGCCCTTCGGTTAGGTCGTGACACTAATGATGTCTTTTGGGCTAACCAATACCCCAAAACATTTATGAATATGAAGAACGGTAATTGCAGACCGTACTTGGATTCATTCATGATTGTCATTATCGATGATATTATGATATACTCTCATAGTAAAGCGGAGCACGAGCAATATTTGAGGATCGTGCTTAAGATCTTGAATAAGAAGAAGCATTATGCTAAGTACTTGAAGTGTGAGTTTTGTCTTGATTATGTGGTGTTTTAGGGTCATGTAGTGGCCAAGGATGGGATTATGGTAGATCTTAAGAAGATTGAGGTAGTTCGTGATTGGGTCAGTCCTAATTCAGTTACATAGATTCGGAGTTTCATTGGCATCGCCAGTTACTATCAGCGTTTTGTAGAGGGATTCTCATCTATTGCATCTCCTTTGACCAGATTGACTCAGAATAATTTCCCATTTCAGTGGTCAGATGAGTGTGAGTCTAGCTTTCAAAAGCTTAAGACTTTGTTGACTACAACTCTAATATTGACTGTTCCAGTGGAGGAAGAGCATTTGACTGTGTATTGTGATGCTTCGCGGATTTGCCTTGGTAGTGTTCTGATGCAAAAAGGAAAAGTGATAGCCTAGGCTTTTAGGCAGTTGAAGGTTCATGAGAAGAACTACTGCACTCCTTATTTGGAGTTGGAGGCAGCAGTGTTTGCATTAAAGATTTGGAGGCACTACCAATATGGTGTGCATTCTGAGGTGTTTGCTGATCATAAGAGTCTTCAACATATTTTCAATCAGAGGGATCTTAATTTGAGGCAGCGAAGGTGGTTGGAGATGCTCAAGGACTATGATATGTCGATTCTTTATCATCCAGGCAAGGCCTATGTTGTGGCGGATGCCTAGAGTTGCAAGGAGGTAAGTATGGGTAGCCAAGCATGTTTACAGGTTGGAGAGCGGCCTTTGGCTATGCATGTTCAGGCTTTGGCTAATAGCATGGTTAGACTGGACAATTCATAACATGGCAAGGTTATGGCTTGTGTGGACGCATGGTCTTTTTTACTAGAGTAAATTTGTAATACTCATTAAATACGGATTAGGTGTGAATATGTTAAATGAGTATTAATTGACATTTTAGACATATGAAGTTCTATCGAGATAAGTTTGGGTAAAAATAGTTGCTTTATGGTCAATCCGAATAGTAAGGTGCATAATATTCAATAGAATCGACTAAGTTTACGGTAGGCCTGACTTCTAGCATAATTGCGTGAGACTCTGTTGAGAATTTGAGAAAACTTAAACCATTATAGTTGTAGGCCTTCGAAATATCTTTCCAACCATATATGGTGGAGCTCAAACAATGCTCTGTCCCAGCAGTTATGCCCGTTTTACTGAACATTGTCGTCAGTCGCGACACCCTTGCGACACAAGGGTAGCACAAGTTTTCAGGTTTCTGAATGATTTTTGGCTATGTGCGCCACACTTGTTATGCAAGGGTGGTGCAAAGGAGGTCCCTTGCGATGTCCTTGAGATGCAAGGGTGGCGCGAGGCCCCTTTTTTCTGGTTCCAAACCCTATAAGTTTAAAACTTTGTTATAACTCTTTCCCACTTCGTTTTGGCCGACTTTTTGAGATGAAAACAAACCTAAGGCTTCCTCAAAATATCTAAGGTAAGTTCTTGATCAACTCCTATCATTACTACATCAATCTAACATCAAATTAACATTAGTTCATCCTTCAAAACCAAAGATTCTTGAAAATCGAAGAAAGAGAAATAGAAAGAGACTTTGGAAAACCTCTTAAAGGTATGATCTTTAATTTTTAGTGATGTTATTGGGAGTATTTAGACTATTTTAGGGTATAATAAACATAGGAATCCATGGGTGATTAATAGGGAATTTAATAACACGTTTTTGGGCACAAAAAGCCCTAGTTTTTCCATAAGGGTGGGAACTCTTAGAAATTATTTAAAGTTCTAAACTTTAACATTATTAATCATTATAGAGTGATTGTTGAACCTCAGAAAAACCTGTTTGGTAGCGTTATAGCGGGAATCGAGGTATGTCTCTTTTCGAACAAACTTTTTAATCTTTAAGAATGGTTTTCTTTTGCAAGGTTTGTGTCCGTGCGGGACAAGCCCGCATTAAACCATATGTGTATTATAAAATAACTATGCATATGTGATTTCCCCTAACAAAGGATGATTGAATTGAATTATAAAGCTTTGAACTTTGAAGATGCTTTACCCCCTTATGAGGGATGACTTAACTTGATTTTGAAAGAGATGATGACTTAACTTGATTTTGAAAGAGATGATATTTGAACTGTTTTTCCCTACTATGGGATGATCGAATTTATTTATAAAGTGATAATATTTAAACATGATTTATCCTTATTATGGGATGATTGAACTTATTTTCTAAAAGCTTGGGTCTTTAATGTGTTTTCCATATGAATAGGTTTTGGTGAGTTGAAAGTTGATCAATGATTTAACATAGTTTCTAAAATGATTAATGACTTGACCTACCCTATTAACGGGATGATGTACATAATTCATAACGAACAATTTGGCTAACATGCTATGACTTGTGATTCGGCTTCCATGCCATGATTTGAGATTCGGCTTCCATGTTGTTATTGAGTTGATTTATGTGAGTCTATCATGAAACTGTGGCATGGAGTCCTGTATTCATGGACATTGGTGTTAGTGATTGAAATTGGGGTCCTGTATTCATTGACAGTTGTATTAGTGATTGAAATTGGGGTCTTATATTGTTTACTGATTATGTCCCATATTGACTGTTGAACTAGAAACGTGCTGAGATATATATTGTGATCAAATAAAAACATATATATAGGCCACATCCTCACTCGCTCCGAGTTCAGTTCCGGAGCAAGTGGTACATAGGCACCATGGATCCCCTGCAGGTCATGATTATTGGGTGAACAATACCATTAGCATGTGTGTACAATTGTAATATTGTCATTGATCGCATTGTATTTGACTTATCTCTACTTTTGTGACTGGTGGGTGATTAATTGCTGATGTTCATTTTGGGTTATTGATTGTTGTGTCTACTTGCCAAATTGTGAGTCCGTCTAATCATTGAAAGGAAGGTAAGATGTTGTGGTTCCACCTTGGATGGGTTCATATGAAGTTTTGTTGTTTCGTACTCATAAATCATTGAAAGTCATGTGGTCTCGGAGCCTTTATTGAGTGGAGATTGATTGTTGTCCGATAGTCGGTATTTTTCGTTGCTACCTTGTTGTGATAGAGATAGAGGAATCTGGGTAGGTTTATGTTGGGATTGTTATCTATGGACAGGATATATAAGGGAGTGTACGACTGTACTAATCTGTTTATGTTGATTGATTCTATGTTGTATTTCATGAACTAATCTTAGTCGACCTATGATGCTTACCAGTACGTGCGGTGTTCTGACACTACTCTTGCTATATTCCTTTCCGGGTGTAGATGTGTTTCAGGTTATTTCTTGAAGGATTGGTTAGCGGAAGTGGTGGATATCTTCCTACAGCTTTTGTGTATCTCATTCTAAAGGTAGAAGTTGGGTCATTTTTGCTTTTGGTTATTTCCTCTGAATTGTAGAAGCCCTTGTACATGTCTAGACTAGACTTTGGGAAAGAGTGATTTTCTAAATAAATAAACAGTGTCATGATGTATCCCGCTTATTATTTATTATCATCTGTTGTACTTACTTTTCAAATAATTTATTTAACAGGATGGTTGGTAAGGGTTCGCATATAAAGTGAGATAAGGTAGGTGTCCGCTCAAACCGTAAATTGGGTCGTGACAAGTTGGTATCAGAGCCTAGGTTACCGATCTCACAAGTACAAGAGCAATGTCTAGTAGAGTCACGTGGAATGGTACGAAGACGTCCGTACCCATCAGCGAGAGGCTATGCAGCATATACGAAATCTTCCCTTTCTTTTTTTCTATCTTGCGATCTCGATCACCTTGATCTCCCAGTTGAGTCCAATCGGTATATAGGTGATTCCAATTGGTATCTGGTCGATTCTAATTAGTATCTAGTAGTAGTGTCTTGTTCACAATATGTGTTCTGTTTGTGTGCGTGTGGAGAGTAATTCGATAAGTTTCCTGTATTGTGCAATTCTAGGGGACATCAGGGAATGCCACCTGGTTTAGTAATCTTGCCTACAGCGGTGAACCATTTGCTCCAGTGGTCTCGCTTTCGCGATAGGAATATCACTGCGGCGCATGTATCATGTAGGAAATATACCATGTCGGCGGAACACCGTCCGCCATAGTAGGATTTCTCCCATTATAGCGGACCCTCGATGTTCCTTTACTCCACTGTTGCAGAGCTAATTCTCGCCATAGCGCACTCGCTACAGTGATCGAAATTTCCACTAACCAACGCTCCCTACTGAAAAAATCTTTCAACCAGTTCAACTCCGCAAAAATGAAAGAAAGCCAGCAAATCAAAAACAACATTTTCAGAAAAACATCTAGCCCAACAAGGGAAAAAGTCATCAAAATGTAAACCAAGCATGAAAACCAAAATACAAAAACACAAAAAGCAAATTATTCAAACATGCCATCGACAAACCAAAAGAAATATCATTGTCTGAAAATAAAGGCCCTACAAGGGCAAAACTATAAGCAAGGGGAAGGACCTCTATGTGACCGCCTTGCTCCTCGCCTCATCTTCCTCATCACCAGAGTCGTTAGTAGCTTCATTGTCAAGCCCGGATCCGCTCAAGAAGGATAACTGTTGGATGTCGCCTTTGGTCACCTTTGGAAGCATCGCCTTAGGGTTCATCATCTTTATCAGGCTCTTAAAGCCCTTCCACATCTTGATGAACAACTTTTCCCCGGACTTGCTTTTCTTCTTCTCCTTGTCAAAGTCCGCTCGAAGCTCCCCATGGGCCTGAGCCATAAAAAGATAGACGCTCTGCAAGGTGTCCACTGACTCCTGCATATTCGTCTATGCCTCCATATACCTCTTTACCTCGTCTGGGGTGAAACAACCAGTACTAGCAGCAACACTAGACGAACCGGCTTCCATGGAGGGCCGTGCAAACCCTAGCAACGCACCCATCATCGATGCCATCTCGGTCTCCAAACGCTAAAAAGGGCACTGACGCTGAGAAGTACCAGCCTCGCTCCCTCCCTCCTCATGACCTACACTAGCCTCATCATCAGAGTTGATCTTCCTCTTGTTACTTTGTCCCACCGAACCCTTCACCCCCAACGGGTCAAAATCAATGCCAGAGAACCACAGTATCAGTAGGCTCTCTCAGCACCCCGGCTCTCTTGTATAATGAAGTAACTAGAGAGGGAAACATCAAGCTCAGACCTCCCTTACTCATAAAACACCTTCACTCCAAGATCACTTACCTACCCACATTCACCGGAACGCCATCTGATACGCAAACAACCATGAGGGCCAGAGGGTAAGTAATATCCGTAGTGTTACCGGAAGGGTGAATTTGTCGAGAGACAACGTTCAACCACCTTCTTGTATTGATAGTAAAATAGGTGCTCTTAATTTTGGTCCAGCTATTGACCTAAGTAATCATTTGCCTCTTCTCCTCCCGCACCAACATGGACACCATGGGTCCCCTGCAGGTCATGAACATTGGGTGAATAATACCATTAGCATCTTTGTACGGTTGTAATACTATCATTGGTCGCATTGCATTTTACTTATTTCTACTCTTGTGACTGGTGGGTGATTAATTACTGATGTTCATTTTAGGTCATTGATTCTTGTGTATACTTGCCAAATTGCAAGTCCAACTAATCATTGAAAGAAAGTTAAGATGTTGTGGTTCCACCTCGGATGGGTTGAGATGAAGGTTTGTTGTTTCGTACTCATTAATCATTGAGAGTCATGTGGTCTAGGAGTCTTTCTTAAGTGGAGACTGCTTGTTGTCCGATAGTCATTATTTTCCATTGTTAGCTTGCTGTGATAAAAGTAGAGGGATCTGGGCGGGTTTATGTCGGGATTGTTATCTATGGACAGGATTTATAAGGGGGTGTAGGACTGTACTAATCTGTTTATTTGGATTGATTCTATATTGTACTAATCTTAGTCGACCTATGATGTTTACCTGTACGTGTGGGGTACTGACACTACTCTTGCTACATTTCATTTGGGGTGTAGATATGTTTTAGGTTATTGCTTGCATATTTCGTCAGCTGAAGTGACGGATAACTTCCTACAGCTTCTGTATATCTCATTCTAAAGGCAGAAATTGGGTCACTTTTACTTTTGGTTATTTCCTTTCAATTGTGGAAGCTCTTATACATGTCTAGACTAGGTCTTGAGAAAGTGTGATTTTGTAAATTTACAAAAGAGTGTCATGATGTATCTCGCTTATTATTTATTATCATATATTGTACTTACTTTTCAAATGATTTATTTAACGGGATGGTTGGTAAGGGTTCGCCTATTAAGTGAGATAAGGTAGGTGCTCGCACAAACAGTAAATTGGGTTGTGAGAATAGGATATTTGAAACACGATAATCCATGGGTGATTCATGGGGAATTCAATAACACATTTTTGGGCACAAAAAGCCCTAGTTTTTTTAGAAGGGTGGGAACTCGTAGAATTTGGTTAAAGTTCTGAACTTTATCATTATTAATCACTGTAAAGTGATTGTTGAACCTCGAGAAAACCCATTTGGTAGCGTTACACCGAATCGAGGTATGCCTCTTTTCGAACATACTTTTCAATCTTTAAGAATGGTTTTCTTTTGTAAGGTTTGTGTGCATGGGGGATAAGCCCACATTAAATCTTATGTGTATTATACTATATCTATGTATACATGATTTCCATGGTTTAAGTCATTTTATTTCTATTCAACTTCCGCTGATTTTTATAAGTTGAGTATTTTTTCAGTTATCCATAAATGACTATTTTTACTAAATATTAAAAGACTACAGAAAGAGAATAGATGTTTATTTATTTTATATTGTTCTTCCGATGTTGTTCTTAGCATCAGATGCCTGTTGTGTTTAGGGTGGGTTTTGGGGCATGGCAAGATTAGAGCCCAGCAGTTCAATAATCCGAAGTTGTGCAAAATGCAAGAGAAAGTGTTGAAAGGAAAGGGAAGAGAGGCAATTATTGATGATGAGGGGGTTTTGAGTATCAAGGGTAGCATACGTGTTCCCCATGCGGGTGACTTGACTAGATTGATCATGGAGGAGGCTCACAATTTGAGGTACTCTATTTATCCAGAAGCTACAAAGATGTATCAAGATTTGAAGCAACATTTTTGGTGGCTTAGTATGAAAAGAATATCGTAATATTTGTGGCTAAGTGTTTGAATTTTCAACAAGTGAAGTATGAGCACCAAAAGCCTGGTGGAATTAATCTGAGAATGCCAATACCTGAGTGGACATGGGAGAGGATTGCCATGGACTTTGTGGTAGGATTTACACGGACTTCGGGAAAATTTAACACTATTTGGGCCATTGTGGATTGTTTGACTAAGTCGGCTCATTTCATACTAGTTCAGACTACCTATAATTCAGATAAGCTAGCGAGGATCTAAATCCAAGAGATAGTTCGTTTGCATAGTGTACCTATTTCTATCATATCGGATCGAGGTACTCAGTTTACGTCCCACTTTTGGCGATTTATGTAGAAGGAGTTGGGTACTAGAGTTGAGCTTAGTAAAACATTTCACCCTCAGACTAATGGGTAGTCCGAGAGTATTATTCAGGTCCTTGAGGATATGTTGCGGGCCTGTGTGATTGATTCTGGTGGTCATTGGGATCAGTTCTTGCCCTTGGCGAAGTTTGCTTACAACAACAGTTCCATTCGAGCATTGAGATGATGCTAATTGAGGCATGCATTATATGGTAGGAGGTGTCATTCTCCAGTTGGTTGGTTTGATACATTCAAGGTTAGACCTTGAGGTACATACTTGCTTCATGATTCTTTGGACAAGGTCAAGTTGATTCAGGAGAGACTCCTTACAGCTCAGGGTAGACAAAAGATTTATGTAGACCAGAAGGTTCGTGACTTAGAATTCATGGTTGGTGAGCGGGTATTATTGAAAGTTTCACCCATAAAAGGTTTGATGAGGTTTGGGAAAAAGGGAAAGTTGAGCCTTGGGTACATTGGTCAATTTGAGATAGTTCAGCGCATTGGTGAGGTGGCCTATGAGTTGGCTTTGCCTCCTGGTTTGTCGGGTGTTCACCCTGTGTTTCATATTTTCATGATAAAGAAGCATCATTCCAATGTTTCTCATGTGATTCAATGGGATTACTGTTGCTTGATCAGAATTTGACCTTCGAGGAGGAGCCAATTGCTATTTGGATAGACAAATTCGGAAATTGAGGTCCAAAGATGTAACAACCCGATCAGTCGTTTTAAGAACCAATGCTCTAGTCTGCGTACCGTATATTCCAGAAGCTCTATTATAATTATTTTTACTTTCTTACCAAATTTGAGGTCAGACGGATGTCATTTGATTCACTTTGGAAGAACGTTTCATTTTGAAAATCTGGTATTCAATTATTTGGATAAATTGTTTATTTTGGGAAAATGTACTCTGATTGGCGATCTGAAGATTCCGTTCAATTTGACATGTTATTTATGAACTTTAGAAATTGACGGAGTTAATTATAAAGTTTTTTTTTGGTTTGTTTTTGACAATTAAGTCGGTTTTAATACTTAATATGCCTATTTACGGTGAAAAGATGGTCACGGGAAGAAATAAGACCCTGATCCGCGATTTGATTGTTCCATTAACTTCGTATTGATGTTTGCAACTTGCGAGGAATGGTGGCTCAATTCCCGAGGCTTTCAAATGAGTTTTGGGTAAGGAAAAGAATATTTTAGAGATCCTTAAGTTATGAATTAAAGAAGTTTGACTAAAGTCAACACCGGGGGAAAGTGAGTCTTTTTCAAAGTTTTGTCGACTCCATTAGGTCCGGATTGTGATTTATTAGTTAGTGGAGTCATTGGTTCGGGTCCCAAAGGGTGCGGATGTGATTTGGGTCATTGGTTTAGAAACTAGTTAAATTAAGGAATTAAAGTTGACCACGGTCAAGATCGGGCCAAGATGGTCCCATTTAGGGCCGCACCTATGCAAGGTGGGCTTCAAGTGCGTGATTCAACTTAGAGGTCTAGGCCCGCTTCTACGTGAAATGGTTCACAGAAGCGGGGCTGCTCCTGCGCATCTTTGTCCACAAATGCGGACCTCATCACTTAAGCATGCCTCGCTAGTGCGAGGAATTGAGCGCAGAAGCGAGCCCACTGGTGTGGATTTTGGGCCGCTTCTGTGAAAATCACTCGCAGTATCTTAATAAATTCCCCAATTCGAGTTTAGACTACTCATTCACATATTTAGAGCTTGGGACTCGGTTTAAGGTGGTTTTTGAGTGATTTTGCAAGATTCAACAAGTTGGTATGTTTCTAATCCTCCTTTTACCTTTATATCATCAATTATTAAGGAATTTCATGCTAGAAATCATGATTTAGGGTGGAAAATTGTTGGGTTTCTAGCCCTAGGTTGGAATTTGGGATTTTGACAAATTAGAGACCAATCTATGGTTAGTGTTGCATGATTCTGATCTTAGACTAATTAGACTGTGAGCAAACTATTTTTAAAGTGAAATTCCAGTTTTACCCTTGGGGTGCGGGTTTGGATATTTTGGGTTCATTTTGGGATTCCGGACTAAAGTATGGTAATATGGGTATTGTTGGGTTCGTATGACCTTGTAGATTACTAATTTGATTGTGTTGACCTCAATTCACAATAAATTAGCCATTTTGACCGTCAGGGTTTGGAACCGAGCTTTGGGTTGACTTTTCGAACCAGAACTCCTTTACGGCAATATAGGTACCTGCAGAATCGTGCTTTAATGTAGATTTCATGTTTGACATACTTCGATTGTTCGAAATAACTATGAAAGAGGTAGGTGTTGGCGTGAGGGTTCTTGGCACCTATTTGGCCTCAAGGTAGGTTACGTTTTATTTTTAGACTCCAATTGGAGGGCATATATCATTTATACATATTAAAGGGGTATTAGGCGTGTTGGGGGTCCTATCTTAGTGACTGTAATGAGCACTTAGGTGGGTACCAGTGTAACTGTGTGGGCTGTTGTGACGATTAGTGATTGAGACAGGGAATGCATATTAGGGCCTTCGGCCATGATTGTGATGATAAATACACTAGGTTGGTATGGTTGCTGATTATGTGGCCCATGAGAGCCAAGCTGATAAATACTTGCACTTACTTGAAGTTAGTTACCTCATCATTCCATAAATTGTATGACTTGTAAAGGATGATCCATGTTGATACTTGAGTTGAAACAATTGAGAGACCATGATATTCATATCCTTATCCCGCATACATGACATGTACGTGATAGACATATGGCACTTGATACGTTGCATACATGCATTATATATATATATAGACACACACACACACACATGCATGTGTGTATATATGTATGTGTGTGTGTGTGTATATATGCGTGTGTGTACATATATGGTCACGCCCCAACTCGGGAAACGTGCGTGCACCTACCAATTTCCCACCTCGGTAGGCGAACCTATCCTGTAGCCAACACCCAAACAAATAAATGAAATCAACTCCCAACCATAACATAAATAAGTCTGACATAAAAGTAATAATAAGTGCGGAATAATACATGCCCAATGAATCTGGTCTAAGTCGTACAAGAGCTACTACATAGATGAAGTCTGAATACACAGTAAGTCTGAATACATAGTCTCATAGTTAAATAATGTCTCAAGGATAGAAATAAGACAAGTAATGAAAGAGTAGCCATCCTGGCTGCAAATCCTCCAAGTGCTCACCCTGGATGCCAGTGAATAAGGCCTCAGGATCAGTAACGAGGGGTAGAAGTCTCTCTAACAGAGTACTCTGCACTCATAAAAAGAGTACAACAAGGTAGCATTACTACAAAACACAGTACTGAGAAAGCATCATAGGCCGACAACAGTTTGATCACGCATGCAAACAAGGAAATGGAAAGATAATCATGCTTACAGACAGATACAAGTCGACAAGTCCAAGTAGTTCAATCAATTACAAAACGATGTCTCAAATATTCCGCGAATCCAAACATAACCCAGTAATCACCCAATAACTCAAATATCACCGAAGATCAATATCAATCCAAATGACAATAAAAACATATAATGTGTATGCAAGTGGAATGGAATGCAATGATACACCATGCTCCGGGGGGACGATGTCCACCTCTCGACAGTCATGACCCATGGGGGACCACTAAATCCATGTACCGTCATTCCGTATCACACAGCCTAGATTGACACCTCCATCCAATATTATTGCTAATCACTCCGTATCACACATCATAGAGATGGCTACGCAAATAGAGTAATGTCGCATGAATCATACTTACCTCCGTTATTCACCATCTCCAAATATCAATATCAAGACAGATATATCATGTATATGAGAAATTATGTCATGCAATGAGAATATCATAAATAACATATGGATTCCAATCAATTCACATAAGGGCAGCCATCGTAGTACAAGTATCACATGAATCCGTTCCTTCCATCCAGACTCCCATAATACATAGAATCCACCAATTCACATAAGAAAAGCCAAGCATAAACTTAGAGATTCTACAGGCCACCAGCCCGAACACACAAGTCATACAATAGTACCAACCTAAGAATTCCATCCAAAACTTCATACCAATGGCTCGAATGATGTCTCCAACAATTCCTTAGTACTAAATATGAGTCGCTAACTAGAGTCTAACCAAAAAGGTAAGCCATAACCTACCAAGAGTGCCGAACAGGAATCCCGAACAAATCACGCGAGTGCCTTGCCCTTCCTTAATGCCTCCAAATACTAGAGGTCTATTTATAAAATAATCTAAATTAGAAATCATAATTAACAATACCCATATTGCTAGGCTTTTAATTGTTCAACTTAAGCCTATGGAATTTGGGGAAACGAGCCCACAAGGGCAAAACGAGAAATTCGAAAGTGAAACATGCAATTCAAGTCTAAGTGATCAACCCACAAATCAATTCCTAAAACAACTCAATATTAAGCTAAATTCGTATTTAAAGAGAAACCCCTAATTTTGGGTATGAACCCTAACTCCTAAATTCGTGAAGTGGTTACTAATAATGAAGGATTCATGTTTATATAGCTATTACTCATCAATTCCGTACTAATACAAGCTTATTCCATCAACAAATCAAGGTTGGATAATCAAAAGTTCATTCAAGAAAGAAACCCCAAAAACCATATTTAATCCTTATGTTATCGAAAGACTCTAGCATGAATTAGGGAGTTTTTAAGGTGGATTATGAATTATAAATGAAGAATAGGGTTAGATGAACTTACCCATTGAAGAATTGCCTCAGAATCTCTTGTTTTGCCCTCAAAATAGCTCTAGAACCGAGATTAATGAATGGGAGTAATAGGACTTTAAAAAGGATTTAAGGCAATTAAGTCCTCGTCTACTGCTACAGTGGTCGGCAATCCGCTACGGTGAAACCGCTGCCATGGTGACATGACCGCTACGGCGGTCACCCTACATTACACTAAACTGCTATAGCGGCAGGGCCATCGCCATGGCAATATCGCTGCCACGGTACTAGGACTGCTTTCGCAGACACCAGTCGCCAGAAAGTTATTGATTTTGATCATTCTCAACCCGAAATTCGGCTATCAGCCGAGGCCCCACAGATACAAAACAAACATACAAACACATATAAAAACACTCTACGAACTCATCTGTGGCCTCGGATTCCCTAACGGGAGTCTCGTTGACCAAGTCAACCCCCAATACCCCAAAATTAACATTCCAACCCAAGTCCCAAAACGCATTCTAATGCATTGGGAAACGAATCGAACATACCCGCAAGTCACAAATGACCATCCAGACCTCAGGCAATCGATGAATTTTCGAAAAAGGTCCATTTACCTAAAAGTCAACTTTGGGTCAAACATTATTCCCATTAAGGCTTATTATCACAAAAAACCAATCTAATATTCACCGATATCCTTTGGAGTAAACCACTAGGTCTCTGGTGCTCATACTTTACTTGCTTACAATTCCCACACTTATACACAAAATCAGCAATATCTCACTTCATCTTACCCCACCAGTAATGTTGTCTCAAATTACGATACGTCTTCGTGGCACACGGATGAATGGCATACCTGAAACTATGAGCCTCAATCAAGATCAAATGAATCAAATCACCAACACGAGGAATGCACGCGCATCCCTTGATCCTCAAGAATGGCCTCCTTAGCCTCTCCCCTCAAAACCTTATCTCAAATCTTACACAACTAAGCATCTTTAAACTGATGAGTCCTAATCTTCTCTAATATGGATGATCTCGCCTCAAAAAATGCTAAGACTTGGCCTGGAACTGAAACATCAGTACGAACGAAACTATTTGGCCAGAGTCAGAAACTCCATGGCCAACAGATGCTCGGAAATAACCAAATGGGCTAAACTCCCTATACTCGTGGCCTTGTGACTCAAGGCATCAGCAATAATATTGGCTTTCCTTGGATGATAAAGAATAGAGATGTAAAAGTCCTTATGTAACGACCCGTTTAGTCGTTATTGCATTTTTTACCCTTTTGACCCTTTCCCGAGCTTGGTTACCTGCCTTTTGACTCGAGTGGACCGTTGAAATGGTTTCTGAGGTGTTCAGATTTGATTCAGGTGACTTTTGTGAAATTTAGGCTTAAAGCGAAAAAGAGTTGACCCAAAGTTAACTTTTGAGTAAACGGACCTTTTTCATATATCTGTCAATTCTGAGAGGTCCACATAGTCATTTAGAACTCATATGTATATTTGGTTCGGTTCCCAATGCACTCGAGTGCATTTTGGGGCTTGGGTTGGAAACTTGATTTTAGACCATTGGGGAGTTGACTTGGAAAACGATACCTCCATTGGGAATTTTGAGGCCGTATGCTACACCTCATAGTTTCGTCCTTAGGATATATGAGATTACATGTTCCCATATTATGGTTATGGGGGTTTAAGCCCATGAAATGAGCTATGGAAGGATTTAAGAACAAACAAATAAAGGAATGGAGTTTGTGGGAACTTTGGTAAAACTTTGCAAAATTTTCGGACAGGATTTTGGTCC
Source organism: Lycium barbarum (assembly GCF_019175385.1). Lineage (NCBI taxonomy): Eukaryota > Viridiplantae > Streptophyta > Magnoliopsida > Solanales > Solanaceae > Lycium > Lycium barbarum. The sequence goes on along the minus strand of NC_083340.1, from coordinate 124,602,341 downwards.
AGATTGGGTGAGGCATATCTCATAGAATATGAGGAGTTTTGGTGTGTTTCTTTTGTCCAAATTGAATTTTATCGAGTCTAGTTTCCAACGCAACAAACTGCTCATCAATGTGACATCTGAGTAAAAAGTTATGCATGTTTTACGCAGACTGTCTGAGCAGAAAATTTCTGCGGACCATTTGACGGCCCGCAGGAATTTTGACGCCCCGCAAAAAATTTTGCGGTCTGTCAAATTGCACCAGCCCAGCGTCAAATGGGCACAGTGAAATATTTGATTGGGAAATTCTACGGACCATTTTGACGGTCCGTAGGAATTTTTACGGCCCGTCAGAATGGGCGCAGAATTGCCCGACGGGAGTTTAAGTTCCGCTTTATATAATTCTTTCCACTTTATTTGGACATTTCATTTTACCAAATCAAATCCAAAAGCTCTCTAAAAACCCTCTCTTCCACTCCATAAACTAATCCAAGCCAAAATCCAAGGGAGATTAAATATCAAGAGGCAAGAATCAAGATACCCATGTGTTAGAAGCCTTGCTAGGGTTATTAGACCCCAAGAATACTTTGGATCTTGAAGCTAGGGTTTTCATATAAGTTGATAGCTTGCTCCAAATCTCATTCTTATGAGATAAAAGGTTAGTTTTCATACTTATTACGTGTTATCAATAATGTTTAGTTGTTGAACAACTTGGGTGGAAGGAGAAAGTAGAAAATGAGTTCCAAAAAATGTAGTTTTTATGATGTTTTTGAGTAGTAAACTAACTTGAGTTATGATTCTTAGTATGATATGGATATAATCTTGCTATGGAAGGTAATAATGGTGATGAAGAAGCATTATATGAAAATGTGCTAAAATGGGTATGAAGTTGCTAGCATAAGTTGAACACAAGGATGAATTTTGAAGGCTAAATCGAATGTGAATACTTGATTATGATATTGTGGATATTATTGTGGTTGTTTGGGAGTTGTTTTGTGATATAGTGGAAGTTGACAAAATAGGGGAAATGTTGCCCAATTTTCATTAGAATATAAATTATCGTAGTTTGAATTGAAGAGTATCATTAAGGCTTAACTATGGTACGAATCCTTCTAAATGTAGATTATTCAAGCTTCAACGGTGAACGCTAAATAGTTAAGAAGTCGAAGAGGTATGTAAGGCTAACCATTCTTTCATTAAGGCATGGGTCCCTTGCTATATGTATCCTTTCATGAGCTCCATAATGTCTTCCTAATGACTCTATCTCTAAGGTTACCAAAGCTTACGATTCTCGATACGTTCACGATTCTATTGTCTCTTTAATATGATGGTTGATCCTCTAAGGATATATATAATAAAAATTATGATGTCAACGATAACGATGATACCCATGAACTCCTACGTATACGGATTTAAGTATGTATGACCATTACGTAACACCGAGCTTATATGGTCGGGTATGATACTTATTGCGCGCACACCACTGCAGTTGTGTACGGATAACACTGAGCCTTGGTAGGGCCAGGTATGTATAACACCGAGCCTTGTCATAGCCGGGTATGTGAAACCACCGAACCTTCATGGTCGGGTATGCTATAGATGCAAATATGTATATGAATATGGATACGAATATGGATACGGATATGGATATTTGTATATGTATATATGTATGTACACGAGCACGCATTAGAAATGGAAGGTCCCTATGAAATACAAGCAAGTAATTACGATGATGGCTACAATCTCCTGATTCTCCCATCTTATGTTATTTCTTATGTTGTCTCTTATGCTCCAATTATGATGTTGATTATGCTTTACATACTCAGTACATTATTCATACTGACGTCCTTTTGTTTGTGGACGCTACGTCATGCCCGCAGGTGGACAGGGAGACAGGCTTGATCCATAGATATCTTGTTCAGGGACTGCATAGAGGAGCTCAATTTCATCCGGAGCTACAGCTTTTGGTATTTATTCTATTGTGTACATACCTATGGGCATCGCGGGGTCCTGTCCCGTCCATAAGATGTGACATACTCTTCTTATAGGCTCGTAAACAGTTGTGTATGGTTATATGTCTTGTAGCCTTGTCGGCTTATATTTTGTATATCATTTTGATAGCCTCGTCGGCTTGCATATATGGATATGGGCATAGTTATTTATGATGGTATAAATGTGTTGTTTCCCAACGAGATTAGCACATTGATGCATATAAATTATGAGTAAGCCATGTGGCTCACCTAGATGGGAATATGAGAGTACGAAAAGAGGTACCCGGGTGGGTTAGCACCGAGGGCATATTTGGTTTGTGTCCGAAAGGTTCCCGAGTGGTTCCGGGTGTCGATTTATCTCTACCTAATCTTGATTCTTTATTTCACCTATTTATCATTAGTCCATGCTAGAATCTTCCTAAAGTTATGAGAACTAAGTGGGTCTTGGATTATCTTCCTCTAATAAACATGTGAGTATAAAAACTTGATTTATTAATGCATTTAGCGTGGATTAGCATGGAATAGATGGGTAATGACGATAGTAACTTGAATCTTCCATCTCTAATGCTTAATTTGTCAATTAAAGGTTAGGGTTTATACCCAAAATTGGGGGTTATACTTAAATTTTGAAATTGGGTGAATCTTTGAGTTAATTTAGCAATTAGTTGATGGGTCTTGATTACCTAGTGTTTAATTTGATATTTTATCCCCAAGTTTCCCGTTTTTCCCTCGTGGGGCCTATTTTTCCAAATTCTAGGGTTGGTTTTGACCTAAATTGAATGATAGCAATATTAGTGTTGATTTCAATGATTTTTAATCTAGATTTCAAATATACCTAGACTTCCTTGATCTTGTGACTTGATTGTTCTATTGTGTTGGCTTGATGCCACGTGTTTTTAGTAGATATTGATAATTGTTGTTACATCTTGATTGTGATATGGTAGTACCTTACATTTGATGTTGATACGAGGATAGAGTTCTGTATGACCTGTGTAGTCTTCCATGATATTGTTCGCGTACTTGTGATACTGATATATTGTTGGCATACCCATGTTGGTACTTGTGACATTGATATGTTGTTGGCGTACTCATTGTTGGTACTTGTGATATTGAGCTGATTCTTGATGTTCACACATGCATTGCACTCATTCTCATTCTTCATGATATACTGTTGATACACTGTTGGTACTTGATGAAACACAATGATGAGCTAGGCTCAATTTTTAAAAGAGGGTGATGTGTGAGTCTGATATCCGATGTCAATCTTGGAATCATGGATTAAGTGAGTGCATGGACTCCGCGGGTCCCCTCAGGTGGTGCCTGTTACACCCCAGAAAATTTCATGTTACTAAGGCTACAGACGGCTTAATGTGAGCTCGAGGAGAAGCAAATATCACAAGTATAAAGAATAAAATTCTACTGTAGTAGCATGAGTATGATATTTGGAATTCGTACAATATGATTGGAATGATACGCTAAAAGATATATAGCCCTCGTAACCGTAAAACTGAGGTGGGGCCCACATGATGGGATTTTTATAAAGGACATATGATAAGTTATATGGACAATATATGTGAAGTTAAATACAACTCAAGAAGGACCCTTGAGCCAAATCCAAGTGTAAGCCCTCCAAAAAGAAGTTTTTAAGTTACGTTTTCGGGTGATCTGAATTCAGGAGACCATAACCCCATCATTATTTGGGAATTTGGGAACACTGCTAAAATGAAAGTTGTAGATAATTGAATTAGTTTTCCAACCATAGGCCGTGGGAATTTATTCGATATCGAAATCAAAAGATATGACTGTTTTACTGAACAAAGGTGCTGGTCGCAAGTAGAGAGCCTGACACGTGGTGGACACGTGGCAAGACCACTCCACCGCCCTTTGTCACTATAAATAGGCTCCAAACAAGCCATAAACAGCATGTTAATGTGATATAAAGTTCAGCAAGCATATGGAAGGTTAGAGAGAGAGGGAGGAGAGATTAGAGAGAGAAAGTGAGAGTTTGATCAAGTTTGAGGCCCCAAATCCCGAGGCCCATGAAGAGTGAAGTGAAGAACAAGTTATTATCGTCATTTTGAACCAAAAATTCGCTTTGGATGGTGTTTATTTCGTGGTTATGGAATACATAAGGTATGTTTAAGTTGTCTGTAATGTTATTTACATGTTTATTGATAGATTTGGCGGATTAGAATATTGGAAATGTTGATGTAATTGTCCTATATATGTTGTATTAAGTAGTTGGGGATTAGGTGTTGATTTGGATGGATTCCTTGGTGGATTTAGTTAGATTATTGTGGATAAATGTTGGGTATTTTTGTTAATGTTGATATTAATGGGTTGTTAGCTGAATTGAGGTATTGGGATTGTTCAGAATAGAAAGGAAATGCTGTCAAAATTCCGTTAAAATTAAAGATATGTTTAAGGGATTTATTTTAAGGATATATATGTTGGATGGATTGTTGCATTAAATTAAGTATATTGTTGTGTTTTTGAGATTTATTTGTTGTTGGGCTGTTGTGGTGATATACCGAATTGGGAGATACTAATGATATAGGGGAGATGCTGCTCGTTTCTTTTTAGAATTAAGTTATTTATTAATATATATGATATACGAAAGCCTTCTTAAGTCACGTGCATATTCTTACGATTATAGGTTTGGCATATTAATTGTGAAAAGTTCGTGTTTAAGTTGAGTTCCTTGGACGACTTAAGGTATGTGAAGCTAACCTTTCTTTCTTTTGGCATGATCTTTATAAACAAATAGACGACGAGCATGTGATTTTAAAGAAACTCCTATTCTTAGAGACACTAGGATGGCTAATGTCCTTGATTCCCTGAACTTACTTTATTATGTCTTGATACGTATCTTTGATTCCTAAAGTTCTATTTGATATGTTCCATAGTGACATTCGAAGGATACTTGATGTGACTATTGTCTTGATTTCCAAATAATAGTTCGTCTGAATATTCCATTGAGTCTCAGATATAATTTATTTTGCATATGGTTGCTCACTACTCTGCTCGTGCATGCCTCAATATATCTTTCACCGAGTCCCAGGCCGGGTATGTTTTCGTGCACAGTTTAACTGCATTGTTCACCGAGTCCCTCACTAGAGGGCCGGGTACGGTATATATATATATATATATATATATATATATATATATATATATGATGTGATGATATGATGATGTGATTATGGCACCAAGGATGGCATGTGATGACTTTATTCACCGAGTCCCATAATGGGTCGGGTATGATATATGATATTGATATGCATGATCTACATTTCATAAGGCAAGTGTATTGGTATTTTGAACGTCATACTTGTCTCTTGTGATCTCTACTTCAGTCATGATTCTCTTTATTATATTTCGTGCTTTATATACTCAGTACATATCTCGTACTGACCCCTTTCTTCGGGGGGCTGAGTTTTTTGCCCGCAGGTACAGATACTCAATTTGGTGATCCTCCAGCTTAGGATTTCTACTCAGCTATCTTAGAAAGCTCCATTGTTCCGGAGCCTAGACTTTTGGTACAGATCTTTCGATGTATATGTACATATGTTTATCCAGGGGTATGGCGGGGCCCTGTCCCGTCATATTTCACTATCGATACTCTTAGAAATCTGTAGACATATGTGTGGGTTGTGTATAAGTTTTGTTCAGCTGTGTCTATACGATGTGCTATGGATATGTTCGTCTGTAGTGGCAGTCTTGTCGGCCTGCGTATGGTATTGATATGTAGTGGCAGCCTTGTCGGCTTGCGTATCATATTGAGATGTAGTGGCAGCCTTGTCGGCTTGCGTATCATATTGACATGTAGTGGCAGCCTTGTCGGCTTGCGTATCATACTATGTTTTGATTAGTTGTGACTCCTCAGGAGACAGGTTATCGGGATATATATATATATATATATATATATATATATATATATATATATATATATATATATATATATATATATATGACGACGTTACGAACCTTTGGAGTTCTTTTGCATGTTTCCATATTGTTCTTATGTCCAGTTTGACTATATCTAACAGGTACGTATCCGAGTGTCCAGCTCGGGCAGTAGTCATGACCCACGGGGCTGGGTCGTGACAAAAGTGGTATCGAAGCAGTTCATCCTCGGAGTGTCTACAGACCGTGTCTAGTAGAGTCTTGTTTATCGGTGTGTTGTGCACCACATCTATAAACAGGAAGCTACAGGACATTTAGGATGTTATCTTTCCTTCTTACTATAGATCATGCGATAGAGCCAAGAGATAGGAAATGATATCCCTTGTATACTAACCTTTGATTTCAGCAGGAGAATGGTGTCGACAAGAGAAGGTAAATAATGTTACTAGGAGTTACAGAGGTAAGATATTTCATCGAGGCTATGTTATCAGAAATTGTATATATAGAATGGCAAACTGGCCATCATCAAGGTAAGTTATTGAAGTATAGTAAGAAAATGGATTGAATGTATATATATTGTTGATAAGTTCAAGGTGTGAACAGAAAAAGCTGAACGAATCAGTAAAAAGATAAGTAAGCAGGGTACATGTCAGATACGGTATGAATGTTATAGGTATGATTGAAACCTGCAGTTAAAGATCGAGAGGGAAAGTAAACAGGAAAGTGTAACAGGTACAGTTCGAGTTGGACATACGAGGTAAGTTCATCATTTTCATACTGTTATTGATATGGGGAGCCCTCTGCGGCTATGATATGATATAATATATACATATATATGTTGGCCCTGTGAGGCATTGTTGGTATTTCCTGTGTGCAGGTTTTGGGATAGTAAGAAATACAGAGGAAACTCTGCCAAAATTTTTCTAGAAGTAAAAAGAGAATGAGATATAAGTTCGTAAAAAGTATTGAAAGGTCATGTCAACAGTAATGATAAGATTTGACTAAGTTGCAAGTACGTCTGACTTCGAGAAATAAAGTTAACGGTTGAATTGATAATAATAGTAATTATGAGGTCGACATCGATATGGTAAATTTATCATGTTGGATTAAAGCTTTAAGAGATACCCTCCATGTCACCCGTAAGAGGCATCATTCTTATTTGGGAGATTTGATTTCGAAGAAGCAAATATGAGCAGCAAAGTTTGGAATTCATTTGAACGGACCAGAATACTTTCCAGCCACATTTTACCTTAGAAAAAGCTCATGTTGAAGAGCAAAAACGTCCAGCAATTAAGTTTCACTTTTATTTGAAGAGTACAAAGCATACAACAAGTAGTTTATGAACTAAATAGTTCGTTCACGACCCAAGAACAAATCTGGAGGTAAACTATGTGAACCAAGCATTAGAAGTCCCGTGGTGCTTGTCGGATTCTAGTTCTTCTTCTGGAGGTGGTTTTGGAGGATGCTTCATGGTGACGTAATCTTGGATTTGGAGCGTTCTGGTGTTCTTGAGGTAACATTTCATCATATCTTTATGTCATTGAGTTTATTAGTTCTTAATCAACTAATTGGAGATGGAATTAGTAGAAGGAAAACTCAAACTTATGGACTGTCTTAGATCATGTGCTTCATGTGTTGTTGATGAAATTCTTGGATAATTTGGAAGGGCTTGAGATACGAAGAGATGATTTAGAAAAGGCTGGAAAATCTTAACAGAACGTTTTATTGAGGTATCGAGTGAACTGCGAGCTATAGAACAAATAAGAAAGACTTATAAAGTTTTGTAGGGAAAGTTCAGAATAAAGATTATGTGGTAACAGAAATGATAGTGAATACAAAAAAAAAGGATTAATTGAAAGGAGGAAATAAAAAGGAAGCGAGCGAGATAACAGTGCAGTAATAGGTTATGACATGTATAGCTGAGGACACGAGTAATATAAGTGACGGAACTGTGAAAGACCAAACTATAAAAAGATGAGCAACGAAGCAGAATGAGTGCCACAAAATGACTGGGATGATAAGAACAAATAGGGATGAATAGAATACACTTTGAAAAAGAGAAAGGTATTATGTAAGAGTAGTGTTTTCCAAAAGATACAGGAGTAGCAAGAGATTCCTCATGCACAGAATAAAAGATGGACATAGAATGGAGAAATGGAAAGGAATACTAAAGAAAGCACCCAAGATAGACGTATTTAATGGAGTACGAGTGTAAAATAAAAGGGAAATACATAGCTACGAACTTAAAGGTGTAATACGACGACAAGGCGATAAGATAAGACTATCATTAAGACGAACTTGATATGATTTTGAGTAAGTTAGAAGTCAGTGTTAGGTACACAATAAGGGTAGAAGAGCATAAGGCATAAAGGAGTACTGCGCGTATATGACTTCACCTCGGAAATAGTGAAATCCTTAAAGGACAAGGACTGTAGGCCTGAGGGACAAATGGTGTATTGTAAATTTATTAAAGGAAACAGATGATGTAGGTTGGGATAAAGATAATGTTACAAGAGAACTTTGGACACTTATCATTGGAATATAAGTGCTACCTAATTGAGAATTTGGAATGACTACAGGTACTAATTAATTATTGATTGGAGTAAGTGGAATGTGGCCTTGGATGAGTTGCTACATTGATTGTATTACTCGAGTACAGATTATCAGATAAGATTTTATACTATATATAGAAAGGTTCTCATCACTTCACGATTTTATTAAGGTTTCGTACGTGGATAATCAAAGTTATACATTGTAAAGAAAGACATGAGTATGGTACAGTATACCAAGTGAATTGGAAAAAGGATCGGGTGAATTTGAGATTGGAAATAAGGACATAGAGCGGAATATAAATAGATAATGGTATAAGTCCGCCCTTAAGGGGGGAAGCAGGTGAGAGAAGTGCAAATGTAAGATGGAAACGATTAACGCTGCAATATATTTGGTATGGATGCTTAAACTTCAAGTGAGATCCCTTGCTGAAACAAGTTAGTAAGATCTGAAGGCCAGCAATAAACGGATAGAAGTTAGGATGGTATTTGAGACAAGACCGATGATCATTTGTAAAGATCTTGTATGATATGACATCAGGAAGTGGGTGCTTGTAAAAACAAAGAGTACGACAAGAGAATGGTGACGAGTAACTTAAGAGATATTATAAAGGATAGCTACGCTATACTAGGTTAAAGGCTAAGATGTTGGCAATAGAGTTGTTCGCTAATGATATTGCGACTTATAAGTAGTAAGGAGAAGGGATAGAGAATCTCCTATAGTAGGATACGAGAAAATCAAAGGGTGAATAAAGGAGGGGAAAGAAGTATGACAAGATAGGCTACGAGCGCGTTTTAGTACGGATGAATTAACTAGAGCATAATGAACCAGGAGGAGGAAAGGCTATGACTAAGATTGGATATGTTTTATATAAGTTGTACCAGAATAGTTATGCAACCTACGAATATTTGTATACTAAGGATGAGACCAAGTGAGTACTTGATAAGAAGAGTAAGGATTTAGTAATAACAATGTGGTCGTGATATTTTGGATACATTAAGGGAAGGCGTAAGATGGTTTGAGCTAGATTACCGAGATAGAATTAGTACTGAGGGAAAATAGGACATAGCCATAGTTGAGCCCTGATACCGATTGAAAGATACAAGAGAAGAATGCAAGTAAATCATAAAGACTAGTGAAACGATGCTAAGGTGTTTGAGCACCTTCGCATGCTCTTGAAAAGATCGCAACATAATGTGTCACAGAAAAGCTAAGAGGAAAATAAAATAAAGAAACAGCACGGGATAATATGCCTAAAGTGTTACAAGTTGGAAGTAAGGGAAATGGTAAAACGGTTCAAGCGACACGATCGGAACAAACTGGTTACTGGATGACATTGAATTTATATGTCAAAATAAAAAAATTCTTTCAGAATTGTACCAGTTAATAATAGACATATCACAGAGCAATGTAAGGTTATTGAAGCAAAATAATGTTACACCAAGGGAAATTTTGTCTTATTCGTAGAGTCTACGAAGGGTCTACAGGTTACCAGAGGCATGAATCCAGGGATTGTAAAATCTAATAAATCGACGAGGGACATCTACGCGTGTGAGGTAAGATGAAGTGAACGATATGTCTTACAGGAGTAACTATAGAAGAAGGAAGAGTCAAGTTAAGACTACGTGCACCAGAAGAGAGTAAGATTTCAGCGGAAGAGCTCGCAATACAATCGTCAACCAGCTGCGAAATAAAAAGGAGAGTAAAGACAACGGCGTGGAATTATCACCTCGAAAGTCAAGAGCAAGAACAAATATTATGGGAATAGTTACTTAGAGATCTGGAATGCGTTATAATAAACTGATGGGATCGACAAATGAAGGAGGCATGTGCAGGGCATAATTCAGTAAAAGAACGTTTAAGGAAGTATTGGAAGTGCAGGATTAGTTTAACATTCGAGGACGAATGTTCCAAAGGGGGAAGGATGTTACACCCCAGAAAATTTCGTGTTACTAAGGCTACAGACGGCTTAATATGAGCTCGAGGAGGAGCAAATATCGCAAGTATAAAGAATGAAATTCTACTGTAGTAGCATGAGTATGATATTTGGAATTCGTACAATATGATTGGAATGATACGCTAAAAGATATATAGCCCTCGTAACCGTAAGCTGAAGTCGGGCCAACATGATGGGATTTTTATAAAGGACATATGATAAGTTATATGGAAAATATATGCGAAGTTAAACACAACTCAAGAAGGACCCTTGAGCCAAATCCAAGGGTAAACCCTCCAAAAAGAAGTTTTTAAGTTACATTTTCGGGTGTTCTGACTTCGGGAGACCATAACTCCCATCATTATTTGGGAATTTGGGAACACTCCTAAAATGAAAGTTGTATATAATTGAATTAGCTTTTCAACCATAGGCCGTGGGAATTTATTCGATATCGGAATCAAGAGCTATGACTGTTTTACTGAACAAAGGTGATGGCCGCAAGTAGAGAGCCTGACACGTGGTGGACACGTGGCAGGACCGCTCCACCGCCCTTTGTCACTATAAATAGGCTCCAAACAAGCCATAAACAGCATGTTAATGTGATATAAAGTTCAGCAAGCATATGGAAGGTTAGAGAGAGACGGAGGAGAGATTAGAGAGAGAAAGTGAGAGTTTGATCAAGTTCGAGGCCCCAAATCCCGAGACCCGTGAAGAGTGAAGTGAAGAACAAGTTATTGTCATCGTTTTGAACCAAAAATTAGCTTTGGATGGTGTTGATTTCGTGGTTATGGACTACATAAGGTATGTTTAAGTTGTCTGTAATGTTATTTACATGTTTATTGATAGATTTGGCGGATTAGAATGTTGGAAATGTTGATGTAATTGTCGTATATGTTGTATTAAGTAGTTAGGGAATAGGTGTTGATTTGGATGGATTCCTTGGTGTATTTAGTTAGATTATTGTGGATAAATTTTGGGTATTTTTGTTAATGTCGATATTAATGGGTTGTTAGCTGAATTAAGGTATTGGGATTGTTCAGAATAGAAAGGAAATGTCGTCGAAATTCCGTTAGAAATGAAGATAAGTTTAAAGGATTGATTTTAAGGATATATATGTTGGATGGATTGTTGCAGTAAATTAAGTATATTGTTGTGTTTTTGAGATTTATTTGTTGTTGGGCTGTTGTGGTGATATACCGAATTGGGAGATACTAATGATATAGGGGAGATGTTGCCCGTTTCGTTTTAGAATTAAGTTATTTATTAATATATATGATATGCGAAAGCCTTCTTAAGTCACGTGCATATTCTTACGATTATAGGTTTGACATACTAATTGTGAAAAGTTTGTGATTAAGTTGAGTTCCTTGGACGACGTAAGTTATGTGAAGCTAACCCTTCTTTCTTTTGGCATGATCTTTATAAACAAATAGACGACGAGCATGTGATTATAAAGAAACTCCTATTCTTAGAGACACTAGGATGGGTAATGTCTTTGATTCCCACAACTTACTTTATTATGTCTTGATACGTATCTTTGATTCTTAAAGTTCTATTTGATATGTTCCATAGTGACATTCGAAGGTTACTTGATGTGACTATTGTCTTGATTTCCAAATGATAGTTCGTCTGAATATTCCATTGAGTCTCAGATATAATTTATTTTGCATATGGTTGCTCACTACTCTGCTCGTGCATGCCTCAATATATCATTCACCGAGTCCCGGGCCGGGTATGTTTTCGTGCACAGTTTCACTGCATTATTCACCGAGTCCCTCACTAGAGGGCCGGGTACGGTATATATATATATATGATTATATGATGATTTGATGATATGATGATGTGATTATAGCCCCAAGGATGGCATGTGATGACTTTATTCACATAGTCCCATAATGGGCCGGGTATGATATATGATATTGATATGCATGATCTACATTTCATAAGGCAAGTGTATTGGTATTTTGAACGTCATACTTGTCTCCTGTGATCTCTACTTCAGTCATGATTCTCTTTATTATATTTCGTGCTTTATATACTCAGTACATATCTCGTACTGACCCCTTTCTTTGGGGGGCTGCGTTTCATGCCCGCAGGTACAGATACTCAATTTGGTGATCCTCCAGCTTAGGATTTCTACTCAGCTGTCTTGGAAAGTTCCATTGTTCCGGAGCCTAGACTTTTGGTACAGATCTTTCGATGTATATGTATATATGTTTATCCAGGGGTACGGCGGGGCCCTGTCCCGTCATAATTCACTATCGATACTCTTAGAGGTCTGTAGACATATGTGTGGGTTGTGTATAAGTTTTGTTCAGCTGTGTCTATACGATGTGCTATGGATATGTTCGTCTGTAGTGGCAGCCTTGTCGGCCTGCGTATGGTATTGATATGTAGTGGCAGCCTTGTCGGCTTGCGTATCATATTGACATGTAGTTGCAGCCTTGTCGGCTTGCGTATCATTCTATGTTTTGATTAGTTGTGATTCCTCAGGAGACAGGTTATCAGGATATATATATATATATATATACATATATATATATATATATATATATATATATATATATATATATATATATATATATATATATATATATATATATATATATATATATATATATATATGTGTATATATAATGACGTTACGAACCTTTGGAGTTCTTTTGCATGTTTCCATATTGTTCTTAGGTCCAGTTTGACTATATCTAATAGGTACGTATACGAGTGTCCAGCTCGGGCACTAGTCATGGCTCACAGGGCTGGGTCGTGACAGTTCCTGTGAGAACTCTCGTAGGCAAAGATCCGGGCCTCGTCTGTCTGTTGGGCAAAAAGTCAGGACAAGTGGTACTTAGACTTCGTGAATCACCTTGGGTCGTGCTACCGAGACGTCGATACTTCCGTCTGGAGTACATGTGTACACCGCATTACATTGCATTATGGCTTATATTGTGATGATCTGGTGATTTACTTGTGTTGTTGGGCTCAGATTGGATATATTGAGATTTGCCACACTTGGGTTTAGATGTTCTACTTAGGCGATGACGGATACTTGATTCTTATTGTGTTTGACTTATATGTATTGATTTATCTGCCTATTCTGCTTTATTATCTGAATTATTTTAGCTATACTTAGTCGGTCGATGATACCTACCAGCACTGTGGTTTTGTATTAACCTGCACTTGTTGTATTCCTTATGAATGTAGAGTTCCATGTTGGGTCTGCTTCCATCTCCCGTCGTTGATAGTCGCCATCGGCATAACATTGAGTTTCCAGGGCGAGCACGAGTCGTTCGCTGCCTTGAAGACTCCTCTCATTATTATGTCTTACTTTCTACTCCGAGACATAGACAGATTGATGTATTATTATATTCCAGACTTGTATAATTTCACTTAGATGCTCTTGTATGGCTTAGACCAGACCCTGGGTGTATTTTCTTATTTCCGCACTTTCTTCTATACTATTATCATAAGATTTACGTAATTATTCTCTCCCGCTTAATTGATTTATCTATTTATGCCTTTATTATCGTGGGGTTGAGGGTTCGCTTACCGCGGTGGGAGAGGTAAATGCCCACACGGCTTAGCCAAATTAGATCGTGACAAGTTGGTATCAGAGCCCTAGGTTACCCGGTCTATAATACAAAAGCGTGTCTAGTAGAGTCTCATAGACGGGTACGATGAGCTCTGTATTATCTACGAGAGGCTATAGGACATTTAGGAAATCTCACTTTCTTTCATTCCCTCTTGTGACTTTATTCAAATTGGTATCAAGTCAATTCCAACTAGCATCTGAATTTTCTTATCTTGATCATCCCCGAGAGATGAAAACTCGTCCTTAATTCATATGCTAACGGTCGATCTATGGCATGTTGTGGAATGGTACGAGATGTGTTATCCTAATTCAGACGCGTGATTCAGTTCAATCATTAGTTATGGCTTGAGGTTTCGATTGTGTGGAGTCACGACTAGACTCGGTTGGTGTGTGGAGTTGCAATTAGACTCATTTATTATGGAAGTTCGTGATAAATTAGAGGATAGTTCACAGGATTACAAGGTTTCTATATTTCAACGTTGCGTTGCTCGGATGTGACAAAGTGCATTTATGGCTTCACAATAGTGGGTTGCTCGATGATGCGATCGGTTTGACTTTAGCTTATCGTCAAGGCTTTATGACGGTGCGCATGGCACTGGTGAACCAATGGCTGTGTTACACCTCAGAAATTTCTCCGTGAACGTACAACGAGTAGACCAACGAAGTTTATGAGTGTGTGATGTTTTACTAAGTAGGGAATGACTATTTATGAACTTTGGAAATGAGGAAGTTGCAGATTTGCATTTCGGCCAAGTGGTCGTAAAACAGAATACGGCCCGCAAAGTGATTTACGGACCGTAAAGTGCCATCGTTTTCCAACTATCAAAACTTCAACTTTCTGTCAAATGTTGAAATGGTAAAATACGACTCAGAATACGGACCGTAAATTGAAATACTGCCCGTAAACTATGACCGTAAACCACCATGACCTACAGCAAACCTTTCTGTTTCTGATATGCTTAAATACGGTCATGAAGGACGGACCGTAAACCAGAATACGGCCCGTAAACTGGGTTTACGGCCACTGTACACCCCGACTACTGTTCATAAAAATCAGATTTTTAAGTTAAGTATAAGGGACCCCAAGCTCATTTTATTTCATTTCTCATCTTCACAATTCAAGAACTCTCTAGAATACTCCAAAACACTTCATCCACATGAATTCAAGAGAATCAAAGGAAAATCAAGATCAACAACACCAAATCCATGAAACCAAGAGTGTGAAACCTATCAAAGTTCATCTACACCAAGAAATATCAAAGGAAGTGAAATAGGGATTTTGGTATAGAAGAGTATTGCTACTCAAGGCTCGTTCCTACAACATCTAAGGTAAGTTTGATGACCTTCGCATGATGATTGAAGTATTTATACGTTGATACAGTTGGATTATAGAAGAGTGTAATAAATAGGCCATAAAATGTGAATAGTGCTATAATTGAATGATAGTTGGATTGAATTATGAATGCTGATGTGTTGTGAGTATAAAGATGTTATAAATGATGTGTAGACCATGAAATGGGTGCGTTGTATAAGAAAATGTGATGATGAGCTAGAACCCATAAATTTGGAAAATTGGAGAAAAATGGTGGAATGTGGTAAATGTAGATAAATGACGATTGTTGATACGATATTGTGAGTGTTGTTGTGAATGTTTGGTAGTTGAAATGAAACATGGGAAAAGTAGTAGAAACAAAGGAAATGTTGCCCAATTTTCCCTACAAAATAGTCACGCGTTCTTATAGTCGATTAACTGACGTTGATGCGAATTCTCTTGAAGGTGAAGACGCGAATATTGAAGAAGAACGATCAAGCGGTAGAATAGCTAAAGGAAAAGGTAGGTAAGGCTTATCTTTCCTTTCAAAAGGCATGAATCCTTCAAGTCTTATATAATCCTTCTACAAAACGAAGCCTATGAGTCCTTCAATATATTGAATTACATACGAATATGATGGTGATGATAATGAGCTAGAGTATAGCGATTCAAGAAATTGTGGCATGATGTTCCTATAAGGCTAATGATGTTATCTTTGTTAACACTCGCCTTATGCTCTATTTCCTTCAAGGCGAGGCACGATACTCATAAACTTTCATAATATAAGTAGGGGCTCTCGACCTTACGTCACCCCGACATTGTTATAGATTGTTCATAAGCCTCAATGCATGTCCTATGACCAATGTTTCGGGAAACTACGAGTCTATGTTCATAAGGACTTCATGTGAGATAAAGGTGAGAGATACGCTATAGAAATGATAATGGAAACGATGAGTTTAAGCCCAAAGATTATAAAGACTACCATACGATACTTATACGAAATTCGTGCTACGAATATGATGTGATTTTCAGAGATTGTCTTTAAATTTAAATGTGTGCATTAATGAAAGGTTACGATAAGCTAATGAGATGTATGTGATGGCAATGATAATGATGAGATATATTGATCCTTGTATGATACATGTGATATGGTCGAGCCACTACGTGGCCGAATACGGAAGATATGTATGTGATATTGTCGAGTCACTACGTGGCCGAATACAGATACTGTCGAGCCAACACGTGGCCGAATACGGATATTGTCGAGGCCTACGTGGCCGAATACTGATAATGTTTTATGTGCATGAGAAGCTACGGTACTAGGATGATGATTTATATGACACAATGACGTATACGCTATGATGATTCATGTACGACGATTATATATATGTGATATATGTATGAAATGTATTCATCCTTAAAAGTCGCGCAGGTTTTGCCTTCACCTCATGATTTCTCTATTATGCTTGTTTCATTCATGCCTTACATACTCAGTACAATTTTCGTACTGACGTCCATTTTATTTGGACGCTGTGTTCATGCCCACAGGTAGACAGGGAGACGGCGCAGACCTTTAGGAGCTATCAGCAGATTTGCATAAGCACTCCATTATTCCGGAGGTGCTAATCGGGTTTATACTTTTGTGTATATATATATGTATAAGTATTTTGGGCACGACGGGGTCTTATTCCATCCATATGTCTAGTACTCTAGTAGTGGCTCGTGGATACGTATATGTAGGTTATATGGTCTCACGAGGTCACTACTGTATATATGTAGATATGTGTACATTATCTTCTGATAGCCAAAGGGCTTATGTATATAAAATTATTTATGTTCCTTAATGAAAATGATTTTCTTATGATTATGAGTTTATGAACGAAAAAGGAGGCTTAATGAGTATGATGAGTAGTAGAACGAGCGGTGCTCAGTGGTCAGCCCCAGGTACCCGTCACGGCCCCTAGCTGGGTCGTGACAGAAGTGGTATCAGAGCAGTTCAGTCCTAGGAAGTGTCTACGAGCCGTGTCTAGTAAAGCCTTGTTTATGGTATATTGCGCGCCACATAAATAAACAAGAGGCTACAGGGCATTTTGAAAAAATGACCATCCTTCTTCTTCTCAAATCGTGCGATAAAGCCATGTATAAGACTTTATCCTCCCTAATAGTGTGTTGTGATTTCAGAATGCCGCCAAAAGGAAAGGCTACCGCCGCCCAGAAGGGAAACACTACGGCAAAGAGACGGGTAGAAAGAGAGCCTCCGAAGTATGTAGAAGAGGGCTAGTCACATAATGAAGCCTTATCTAATACTTCCTCTACCCCACCTAATGTGGAAGAACAAGGAGGAGCTCCAGCTCCAATTCCTCCCCCGGTTGCTTCGGGTCAACAAGTGACCGAGGTTATCCGCTTATTGACACAGCTAGTTGCCGCCCAAGCACAGCTACAGGGTTCGGGTTCAAGTGACAGGGCCGTTAGTACTAGAGCCCGCGATTTTGTGACTTTAAATCCTCGGGAGTTCTTTGGGTCGAAGCCGGACGAAGACCCGCAAGGCTTTATTGATGAGACGTTGAGGACATTGAAAATTATCCATTCCTCCGAGACTAAATTCGTGGAGTTAGCATCTTATAGACTCCGGGACGTGGCAGACTTATGGTATAATAATTGGGTATTATCAAGAGGAGAGAATGCACCTCCTCCGGTTTGGCAAGAATTTGTAGATGCCTTCATCCGCCACTACTTGCCACCTGAGGTCCGCCGAGCTAGAGTAGATAGGTTCTTAAATTTGAAACAAGAGAATATGAGTGCCCGGGAGAATAGCCTTAAATTCAATTCGTTTCCTAGATATGCCCCGGCTATGGTGGCCGATATGGGAGATAGAGTGCATAGGTTTGTGAGTGGCCTAGGGCCACAATTTTTCAAAGATTGCTTAACGGCTTCATTGCAAGACGGGATGGATATCTCCCACATTCAAGCCCATGCTCAAAATCTAGAAGAGCAACGACACCCGCAAAGCGGCGAGCGTGATATGGATCAGGGGCTAAGTAAGAGGGCCAGATCCATAGGTGTTGATAGCGACCATAGAAAGGGATCGAGGCAGACGTATTCTAGGCACGCAGGTCAGTCGGTGACTAGGATACCTCCACGAGTTGCAGACCAGGGGTCCGACTTCTCTAGACATCCCGGACCAGATCAGAGTTTCACCGAGTCAGGCTCTCAGTATAGGAGTTATTTAGGCCAGAGGAGATCATCTATACCACAATGTACACAGTGCGGTAAGCTACATTGGGGACCATGCCGATTAGGCTCGGATGTTTGTTATGTTTGCGGCCAATCAGGTCACATTATGAAAGAGTGCCCGTTTCGAGGTGGTAGGCACGCAGTTCAGCAGCTGGTTCTTCCTCAGCACACCCGGCAGGACAAATTCCCCAGATATCAGCAGGCCGAGGTAGAGGTAGAGGGGCAGCAACTACTTCGGGTGCCACCCAGCCCCGTATATATGCTTTAGCTGAGCGACAGGATCCAGAGTCATTTCCCGATGCCGTCACAGGTATATCTGTACCTTTGATAATGTATGAAAGGAGAAATAAATATTTATCATATTAAACAAGTATGAATTGATAGGTTTTATGCTACGTAGCGACGGTAATCGGTAAAGTACGATATGTGGTATTAACAGTTTTTTTTATATATATATCCTTGAGGATAGTATTGATCCACCACTGGTAATCTATATGAAATACCTTTAGAAATACTACCGATAAGACTTAAAGGGGATTGTGAGGACGATGCTACACAAGCTTTAAGGAAGCAGGGAGTGAAGGGTGGAACCTCCAAGATAGCAGTTGCTAAAGAATAGAGAAAATATTGGGTCAGTTAGAAAAAATAAAGTAAGAGAGTGACATACGCTTCCGAGCAAGTTAGTTATTGATGAAAGCTTCCTTATCGTGCAGACTATATTGTCAATATATATATATATATATATTTTATGAAGATGTGAGTGTGAGGAAAACATACGAGACATTAGTTATAGCACTTTAGAAGATACCACTACAGGATTATGGAGTTAGTAGTACGAGGCTGCATAATCAACAAAGGACATGAGAGATGTCCTAGAAGAATTTACTGTATGATGAAAAGGGAATGGGAAGGATGTAAGTTAAGAACCAAGCTTGAAAAAGGTACGTACATTTTCTTTTCATGCTTTTGGGTCGTGTGTGGCCATAGATATGTTGCTATTATGTTGTGACCCTGTAAGGGAATGATATTATGGGTTGTTGTGACAGGGTGGTAGTACCATATTACAGGGGAAACTCTGGCGAATTTTTCGTAGAATCCCGAGTGATTAACATTCGAGGATGAATGTTCTAAAAGGGGGGAAGAATGTTACACCTCGGAAATTTCTCCGTGAACGTACAACGAGTAGACCAACGAAGTTTATGAGTGTGCGATGTTTAACTAAGTAGGGAATGACTATTTATGAACTTTGGAAATGAGGAAGTTGCAGATTTGCATTTCGGCCCAGTGGTCGTAAAACAGAATACGGCCCGCAAAATAATTTACGGACCGTAAAGTGCCATCGTCTTCCAACTATCAAAACTTCAACTTTCTGTCAAATGTTGAAATGGTAAAATACGACTTAGAATACGAACCGTAAATTGAAATACTGCCCGTAAACTGTGACCGTAAACCACCATGACCTACATCAAACCTTTCTGTTTCTGATATGCTTAAATACGGTCATGAAGGACGGACCGTAAACCAGAATACGGCCCGTAAACTGGGTTTACGGCCACTGTACACCCTGACTACTGTTCACAAAAATCAAATTTTTAAGTTAAGTATAAGGGACCCCAAGCTCATTTTATTTCATTTCTCATCTTCACAATTCAAGAACTCTCTAAAATACTCCAAAACACTTCATCCACAAGAATTCAAGAGAATCAAAGGAAAATCAAGATCAACAACACCAAATCCATGAAACCAAGAGTGTGAAACCTATCAAAGTTCATCTACACCAAGAAATATCAAAGGAAGTGAAATAGGGTTTTTGGTATAGAAGAGTATTGCTACTCAAGGCTCGTTCCTACAACATCTAAGGTAAGTTTGATGTCCTTCTCATGATGATTGAAGTATTTATACGTTGAAACAGTTAGATTACAGAAGAGTGTAATAAATGGGCCATAAAATGTGAATAGTGTTATAATTGAATGATAGTTGGATTGAATTATGAATGTTGATGTGTTGTGAGTATAAAGCTGTTATAAATGATGTGTATACCATGAAATGGGTGCGTTGTATAAGAAAATGTGATGATGAGCCAGAACCCATAAATGTGGAAAATTGGAGAAAAATGGTGGAATGTGGTAAATGTAGATAAATGACGATTGTTGATACGATATTGTGAGTGTTGTTGTGAATGTTTGGTAGTTGAAATGAAACATGGGAAAAGTAGTAGAAACAAAGGAAATGTTTCCCAATTTTCCCTAGAAAATAGTCATGCGTTATTATAGTCGATTAACTGACGTTGATGCGAATTCTCTTGAAGGTAAAGACGCGAATATTGAAGAGGAACGATCAAGCGGTATAATAGCTAAAGGAAAAGGTATGTAAGGCTTATCTTTCCTTTCAAAAGGCATGAATCCTTCAAGTCTTTTATAATCCTTCTACAAAACGAAGCCTATGAGGCCTTCAATATATTGAATTACATATGAATATGATGGTGATGATAATGAGCTAGAGTATAGCGATTCAAGAAATTGTGGCATGATGTTCCTATAAGGCTAATGATGTTATCTTTGTTAACACTCGCCTTATGCTCTATTTCCTTCAAGGCGAGGCACGATACTCATAAACTTTCATAATATAAGCAGGGGCTCTCGACCTTACGTCACCCCGACATTGTTATAGATTGTTCATAAGCCTCAATGCATGTCCTATGACCAATGTTTCGGGAAACTACGAGTCTATGTTCATAAGGACTTCATGTGAGATAAAGGTGAGAGATACGCTATAGAAATGATAATGGAAACGATGAGTTTAAGCCCAAAGATTATAAAGACTACCATACGATACTTATACGAAATTCCTGCTACGAATATGATGTGATTTTCAGAGATTGTCTTTAAATTTAAATGTGTGCATTAATGAAAGGTTACGATAAGCTTATGAGATGTATGTGATGGCAATGATAATGATGAGATATATTGATCCTTGTATGATACATGTGATATGGTCGAGCCACTACGTGGCCGAATACGGAAGATATTTATGTGATATTGTCGAGCCACTACGTGGCCGAATACGGATACTGTCAAGCCACCATGTGGCCGAATACGGATATTGTCGAGCCCTACGTGGCTGAATACGGATAATGTTTTATGTGTATGAGAAGCTACGGTACTACGATGATTAATTATATGACAGATTGATGTATACGCTATGATGCTTCATGTACGACGATTATGTATATGTGATATATGTATGAAATGTATTCATCCTTAAAGGTCGCGCAGTTTTTGCCTTCACCTCATGACTTATGATTTCTCTATTATGTTTGTTTCATTCATGCCTTACATACTCCGTACAATATTCGTACTGAAGTCCACTTTCTTTGGACGCTGTGTTCATGCCCACAGGTAGATAGGGAGACGGCGCAGACCTTTAGGAGCTATCAGCAGATTTGCAGAAGCACTCCATTATTCCGGAGGTTCTAATCGGGTTTATACTTTTGTCTATATATATATGTATAAGTATTTTGGGCACGATGGGGTCTTGTCCCGTCCATATGTCTAGTACTCTAGTAGAGGCTCGTGGATACGTATGTGTGGGTTATATGGTCTCACAAGGTCACTACTGTATATATGTAGATATGTGTACATTATCTTTTGATAGCCAAAGGGCTTATGTATATAAAAGTAATTTTGTTCCTTAATGAAAATGATTTTCTTATGATTATGAGTTTATGAACGAAAAAGGAGGCTTAATGAGTATGATGAGTAGTAGAACGAGCGGTACTCGGTGGTCAGCCCCGGGTACCCGTCACGGCCCCTAGCTGGGTCGTGACAGGCTGGTCGATGATTTAGCAATGGTAGAGTATTTAACTAGGGTATATGAGAACAAGTATAAGTTCGGTGATGACCATCAAATGTGGACAACATTTTGTGATCGCATATAATAGAGGAAAGAAGTTGACAATAAGGACATGAAGGAAGACTTGGGAGGCAAGCTCGTAGCGAAGTAAGACATCATACAATATCTTGGGTATGAGTACTTTTCGAGAGATTGTGAAGGAAAAACTGGTATTTGGCGTGATTGTCACGATAAGGTTGTGACTGGTGCTAAAGGTTATTCTTGACATAAGTTAGTTGATGTTAAAGGACTACTCGGTTATTAAGTGAATGCTATGGGCACATCGTTTGATCGGTAAATTTGATTGGCTTATAGGATTTTAGGAGTTAGTAATCGACTGATTGAAATGGCTTCAATTTTGAGTGTATGCGCTAAGTTAATGACTTGAGGAGTTATTGGTTGTTCACTTAGATGGGAGGAGATGCATTGATATTGCTTTATGGTTTGTCGGGCTTAAATGGATAATTAGTTTAGAGGATCAAGTGGATTTGAGCGTTTGTTGATTGATAGTGATAAAAGTGATTCGCAATGAAATACGAGAACCGAAGGATTACAATGAGGCATCTTGCTATCGGGTTCAGGAGATTAAAGTTCGTAAGACTAGAGGTGAGGTAACATGGGTACTTGAAATAATATAATGGGCGATGATGGGTTAATTGAGTTAAGTTCGGTATGCATTTCGGGAATTGAGTAAGCAATTCAGGCAAGGACGCTTCTGTGAGATACATGAGGATATTAGTGAGACTGTTGTGTGATACGCTGGGTTTAGAGAGTGTTCAATTTCGAGTTCTAAGCGTTAAGAAAAAATCTAATGTGCAGAGTGTGTGGTATGATCCTATCTCCCATTTTGATTTGGGTTGCTTGTAGAACTTATGATTATGCGGTATTCGATTGAGTGGATTAGAGGACATACTACGGTTTTGATGATCGTGAATTGATTAGATATTAGGAAATTGACGAGTCAAGAAAGTTATAGATGATTGTGGATCAATAAGAAAAAGGTACATCTTGTGATTTCTTAGGTCAATATGGGTTGTGGTGTCGCTTTCTTGCATATTCCAGTTGAGATATGATTGTTGTGTGGGCTTAATAAGGAAATCTACAGGAATGGACTATGTGGTAGGATAGAGTTTCGTGAGGTTTGCGATCGGCAGCTAGTAATAAGCATATTCAGTGAACCAACATGCTGAGATTTATAAGAAGTGGCATGGTGGTACACCGTTGAAAAAGTTCGTCACATTCTAAAGTGAATCAGTCAGTGTGCTTTAAGAGAAAGGATTGTGGAATTACTATCAGGTGAGGAACAAAATTATATTTTCGGGAGGAACCTTGCTCATGGTAATACAGTGTGATTGCAAGGAATATTGACTGGACAGTTTGGGTAAGAGTTTTTCGTTATCAAAGACTTGGGGGTAATTGCGTGAGATTTCGAGCGGCAGTGTAAGACTGGATACTTTCGGAGAATTTACGGTCATATCGAGGTGGTACTATGAGAGGTTTGATGGTTATGTAATTACTATATGAAACTTTAGGTTTTGCGTCGAAAAGTTCGGGTATGTATCGGATTTGCTTATCGGGTAAAGGTTGAAAAATATGAAGATTGAATTCGTAAGGTATAGTTCTTCGGTACTAAGTTGATAACTGGGATAGAACTCTACTTGTGGAGTCGAAAGTGATGCATAGGATTTTTTATGCTTGGTATAGCTGTGATTGGTTTCAAAACTCGGAGTCGGTTCTAATGATTATTGGTAGTTTTCGAGACTTGTGCATTCATTCAAGGTCAGCATGGTTCAAGTTAAGCTTAATGGTCCATGGTTATATTTCCAGGAAGACATTTAAAGATGCGATGCATTTCGGCTCAAATTCTAGGTAAGATAGAGTTACCGAGCTTTGTTAGGATTTCCTAGTAGATTTGATCATATTTTCTAAGAACAGTTACTTGGACAGAATAATGGTATACAATGAGCCTAGTACATATTTGAGGAGGAACTGTTGTTCGAGAGGTCTTTGTAGTGACCAGTTGAGTTTCGACAGACTTTGCTCGGTGAGATATTCAGTGGTATGGTTCCTGTATTGTGATTTGAAGGTTTTGAAGACTTGGAACTAGACAAGTTGGCTGTTAGTAAGGTTAATTTTGATGGAATTGCGTAGAGAACTCAGGTGAATCAAGGATTCATTTCTGGAAAGAGTAAGCCATGGTTTTGGGCTTGTGGTGTGTGTCCATGTGTTTCTAAAAAATCGCAGTGCGAGTAACGGCTTTAGAAGATGTGAGAGGAAAAGTTAGCAAAACTAGAGTATATTATCGGTTCAGAATGGGCTGTGGTTTGTGACCGTGTTTCATAGGATTGTGTTGGTTTGGGAAAGTGTTTATGAGGTCTATTGATCATGTTCAGAGTTGCGGTTTTATCAATCAGAGAGTTCGAGCAAAGCAATTTGTTTATTCGAGGATCGATTATGAGGGAAATTCGAATACAGAGATATGAGGATTGGAGCTTGAGCTAAGTTTGGAGAGTTGTGACAAGTAAAGTGAGCGATCAGATTTTTCTGAATGTTACACCCAATAAGGGTGTTATGCGATGAGGGAAGGACGGCAAGTGAGCCGAGGTGTATTGGCATGTTTGAGACTATCCGTTGCATTGATCCTCTGTTTTATGAGTTAGTTTTTCACCAGATCTGTCGAATGTTCATCCGATTTTCTATGGTTCTGTGTTGGAAAAGTACCGTTCAGTTGGTTTTTGTACCCTTCGTTAGGATTCAACTTTGTTGGATGAGAATCTTTCATGTAAGTAGAAGTCTGACATGCGTAGCCAATATTTTCAGCCATTGTCCATTCGGGCATTTTTCCTACCTCGCTTCTTTGTCGTTCGATGACAAGCGATTGTTTAATTGATATCTGATGTAACGAACCGTTTGGTCATTATTGCATTTTTTACCCTTTCCCGAGCTTGGTTAGCTCCCTTTTGACCCGAGGGGACCATTAACCTTCTTCCCGAGGTGTTTAGATTTGATTCGGACGACTTTTGTGAAATTTGGGCCTAAAGCGAAAAAGAGTTGACCCAAAGTTAACTTTTGAGTAAACGAACCTTTTTCGAATATCCATCAATTCCGAGAGGTCTGGATAGTCGTTTAGAACTTGTATGTATATTCAGTTCTGTTCCCAATGCACTCGGGTGCATTTTAGGGCTTGGGTTGGAAAGTTGATTTTAGGCCGTTGGGGAGTTGACTTGGAAAACGATACCTCCATTGGGAATTTTGAGGCCATGAGTGCGTTCGTAGCGCGTTTTTATGTATATCTGCATATTTAGTTTGTGTCCTGAAGGTTCCCAGGTGGTTTCAGGTGTCGATTTCAAGTTTGGATGTCTGGTGTGTGCCATGGCGGTAGGACTTACCGCTATAGTGATGGCGCCATAGCGGTGGGTCTGACTGCTATAGCGGTGGTGCCAAAGCGGCCTGTTGACCGTATAGCGGCCGACGGCCAGTGATTGGGGTATTTAATGATATAAAACCCTAAGTCTTTTCATTCATTATTATTCCAAAAGTGGTTCATCTTGGGAGCTTTTCTAGAGGTTTCTTGGGGAAAGCTCTTTAGAGGTAAACTCGTCTATCATCTCTACCTAATCTTGATTTTTTATCTCACGTAGTTATCATTAGTCCATGCTAGAATCTTCCTAAAGTTATGAGAACTAAGTGGGTCTTGGATTATCTTCCTCTAATAAACATGTGAGCATAAAAACTTGATTTGTTAATGAAGTTAGCGTGGATTAGCATGGAATTGATGGGTAATGACGATAGTAACTTGAATCTTCCATCTCTAAGGCTTAATTTGTGAATTAAAGGTTAGGGTTTATACCCAAAATTGGGGGTTATACTTAAATTCGAAATTGGGTGAATCTTTGAGTTAACTTAGCAATTAGTTGATGGGTTTTGATTACCTAGTGTTTAATTTGATATTTTACCCCCCGAGTTTCCCGTTTTTCCCTCGTGGGGCCCATTTCCCCAAATTCTAGGGTTGGTTTTGACCTAAATTGAACTATAGCAATATTAGTGTCGATCTTAATGATTTCTAATCTAGATTTCAAATATGCCTAGACTTCCTTGATCTTAAGGCTCAGCGGAAGGGCAAAGCTAAAGAGTTATTATTGGTGTTTGTTGTCTGGCCATCCAGGTAGGTTATGGCTTACCCTTGGTGAGACTTCGTATAGCGAATCATATATTTAGATTATATTATCGGAGAAAGCATGTAAACCTTCGGATATGAAGTTAGGTTGGATATTGCCTTAAGTTGGGCCCTGTTGTGTGGTTGGGGCTAGCCACCCCGTTGTGTTGTGACTTAATTGTTCTATTGTGTTGTCTTGATGCCATGTGTTGTTAGTAGATATTGGGAGTTGTTGTTATATCTTGATTGTGATATGGTAGCACCTTACTTTTGATGTTGATACGAGGATAGAGTTTCATATGACCTGTGTAGTCTTCCATGATATTTTTGGCGTACCCATATTGGTACTTATGATACTGATATATTGTTGGTGTACCCATGTTGGTACTTGTGACATTGATATGTTGTTGGCGTACCCATTGTTGGTACTTGTGATATTGAGCTGATTCTTGATATTGACATATGCATTACACTCATTCTCATACTTCACGATATACTACTGATACACTGTTGGTACGTGATGAAACACGGTGATGAGCTGGGCTCGACTTTTAAAAGAGAGTGATGTGAGAGTCTGATATCCGATGTCAGTCTCGGATTCGTAGATTAAGTGAATGCATGGACTCCACTGGTCCCCTAGGGTGGTGCCGGTGAGAACCCCCGTGGGAAAAGATACGGGTCTCGTCTGTCTGTTGGGCGAAGATCGGGATAAGTGGCACTTAGACTTTACGAGTCACCTTGGGTTGTGCTACCGAGACGTCAATACTTCCGTCTGGATTTCATGTGTACACAGCATCGCATTACATTTGCATTCATACATCATTGCATTGCATTTCATTATGGCTTATATTGTGATGATCTGGTGATTTACTTGTGTTGTTGGGCTTGGATTGGATATATTGAGATTGAGATTTGGCACACTTGGGTTTAGATGTTCTACTAAGGCGATGACGGATACTTGATTCTGATTGTGTTTGACTTATACTTGTTGCTTTATCTGCCTATCATGCTTTATTGTCTGAATTATGCTATCTATACTTAGTCGGCCGATTATACTTACCAGTACTGTGGTTTTGTACTGACCTGCACTTGTTGCATTCATTATGAATGCAGAGTTCCAGGTTGGGTCTGCTTCCATCTCTCGTGGCTGATAGTCGCCATCGGCATAGCATCGAGTTCCCAGGGGGAGCAGGAGTCGTTCGCTGCCTTGAAGACTCCTCTCATTATTATGTCTTACTTTCTACTCTGAGACATAGACACATAGATGTATTATTATATTCCAGCTCATCACCGTGTCTGGTCTAAGCCAGACTTGTATAATTTCACTTAGATGCTCTTGTATGGCTTAGACCAGACCCTGGGTGTATTTTCTTATTTTCGCACTTTCTTCTATACTATTATCGTAAGACTTACGTAATTATTCTCTCCCGCTTAATTAATTTATCTATTTATGCCTTTATTATCGTTGGGTTGAGGGTTCGCTTACCGCGGTGGGAGAGGTAAGTGCCCGCACAGCTTAGCCAAATTGGGTCGTGACAGCTTTAGAAGCTCCATCTATCGGGTAAACACTGAATGCTACGGTGGTCGGTGAAAACCTCGCGTGGGACGCCATACAAGTAATGCCTCTAGATCTTCAAAGCGAATGCCACAACTAGCAACTCCAAATCACGGGTAGGGTAGTTCCTCTCATAGATCTTCAACTGACGGGAAGCATAGGCTATGACACTATCCTCCTGCATCAATACAACACTTAAACCCATGCGGGATGCATCACAATAGACTAATCCTTACCCTCCACAGGTAATGCTAGAATCAGGGCTGAAGTCAAAAGGGTCTTGAGTTTTTGAAAGCTCTCCTCATAATCATCGGACCACTGGAAGGGAACATCCTTCTGAGTCAATTTGGTCAACGAAGAAGCAATAGAAGCTTAACGCTTCACAAATCGACGGTAATAGCTAGCTAATCCCACGAAGCTACGGATCTCGGTCATGGTAGTGGGCCTCGCCCAATCTCTAATGGCCTCAATCTTCATGGGATCAACCATGATCCCGTCCTTAGACACAACATGGCCCAAGAATGCCACAGACTCAAGCTAGAACTCGCACTTCAAAAACTTGGCATAAAGCCTATTCTCTCTCAACAACCCAAGAACAATCCTCGAATGGCGCTCATGCTCCTCTCTACTCTAAATAAACCAAGATATCATCAATGAATACAATCACAAAAGAATAAAGATATGGCTTGAAAATGCCATTCATCAAAGTCATAAACACAGTTGGGGCATTTGTAAGCCTAAAAGATATCACAAGAAACTCATAGTGGCCATAACGAGTGCGGAAGGCCATTTTTGGAACATCCTAGGCCCGAATCTTCAGCTGATGGTAGCCTGACCTCAAATCAATCTTCGAAAATACAGAAGCATCCCGAAGCTAGTCGAACAGGTCATCAATACAAGGAATAGGATACTTGTTATGAATAGTGACCTTGTACAAATGATGATAATCAAAGCACATCCTCATAATACCGTCTTTCTTCTTCACAAATAAAACAGGAGCGCCCCAAGGAGAAACGCTCGGTCTAATAAACCCCGTGCTTAACAGATCTTGCAACTTCTCATTTATCTCCCTCAACTCTGCGAGCGCCATCCTATAAGGAGGAATGGAAATAGGACGCGTGCCTGGCTCCAAGTTGATACAGAAATAAATGTCGCGGCCGAGCGGTATACCCAACAAATCAGAAGGGAAGACCTTGGCAAACTCACTCACAATAGGCTCGGACTCAAGGGGCGGATAATGAACACTATTATCGCGAACATGGACTAAATAAGACAAACACCCCTTAGCCACTAACTTCTTCGCAGGACATAATAAATGACCTTCTTCAAAGCAGGATTCGAAGTACCCCTCCACTCTAATCTAGGAATCCCAGGCATGGCTAATGTGACTGTCTTGGCGTGACAATCCAAGATCTCATGGTACGGAGATAACCAGGTCATACCTAAAATAATGTCGAAGTCTGCCATATCCAATATCATCAAGTTTAACCACGTATCATACCCCATAAAAGAAACTAAGCAAGACTGAAAGACTCAATCAACAACAACAGAATCTCCGACCGGAGTATAGACATGGATAGGAACACCCATACGATCACAACAAAAATCCCAATCAACAGTATGATAGACAGACACATAGGAATAAGTAGACCCCGGATCAAACAATACAGAAGTAGGTCGATGTCAAACAGAAATATTACCTGAGATCACAGCACCAGAGGTCTCCGCCTCGGTCCTACCCAGGAAAGAGTAGCAAAGACCGCCACCACGACCACCTCTAGAAGCCTGCGGACCACCTCTACCTGACTGGTGTCCACTTTTGGTCTGATAAGAGCCACCGCAGCCTGCCTGAGCACCTCCTCTAACTGATGAGCCACCTCTGCCACTAGAAGGTACTGGGGACCTTGGAGTCTGGAACATGGAACCCTGTTGGGACCCACTCTCCACTGACCTGTGACAATCTCTTATAAAGTGACTAGGGTCGCTACCCATATAGAATTCTTTAGGAGCTGGAGGTCAATGCACGGACGCTGATGAACTGCAGGGACCGGCACTGTCCACTGTACAAGAGTAAGTTCCACCATAAGACTGCCTAGCTCCATAGCCATTGGTCTAGTAGGACCACTCGAAGAAGCCTGTAGTGCTGACTGGATAGCGCGGCTGGGGGCTGACTGATAGGGCCTAGATGACTGTCCCCCACATCTGCTGAAACAACTATAATGACGTGGCTTCTTCAAACTAACCTCTCCCAAAGGTCGAGACTTAGCAGACTTGACACCCACGGCATGATCAATAATATCCTAGAAAGAAGACCCCATGGGGATCAATTGAAGACAAATAATATGAATCGGGTACACCAGTCCATTCACAAAGCTACGGACTCTCTCCTCCTCAGAGGGAATCATTTGGGCAGCATATCGGGCCAAGAACATAAATATGGCCTCATACTCAAAAACAGAAAACCCACATGTCGTAAATAGAGAAGCAATTAGTTGATGGGTTTTGATTACCTAGTGTTTAATTTGATATTTTACCCCCCGAGTTTCCCGTTTTTCCCTCGTGGGGCCCATTTCCCCAAATTCTAGGGTTGGTTTTGACCTAAATTGAACTATAGCAATATTAGTGTCGATCTTAATGATTTCTAATCTAGATTTCAAATATGCCTAGACTTCCTTGATCTTAAGGCTCAGCGGAAGGGCAAAGCTAAAGAGTTATTATTGGTGTTTGTTGTCTGGCCATCCAGGTAGGTTATGGCTTACCCTTGGTGAGACTTCGTATAGCGAATCATATATTTAGATTATATTATCGGAGAAAGCATGTAAACCTTCGGATATGAAGTTAGGTTGGATATTGCCTTAAGTTGGGCCCTGTTGTGTGGTTGGGGCTAGCCACCCCGTTGTGTTGTGACTTAATTGTTCTATTGTGTTGTCTTGATGCCATGTGTTGTTAGTAGATATTGGGAGTTGTTGTTATATCTTGATTGTGATATGGTAGCACCTTACTTTTGATGTTGATACGAGGATAGAGTTTCATATGACCTGTGTAGTCTTCCATGATATTTTTGGCGTACCCATATTGGTACTTATGATACTGATATATTGTTGGTGTACCCATGTTGGTACTTGTGACATTGATATGTTGTTGGCGTACCCATTGTTGGTACTTGTGATATTGAGCTGATTCTTGATATTGACATATGCATTACACTCATTCTCATACTTCACGATATACTACTGATACACTGTTGGTACGTGATGAAACACGGTGATGAGCTGGGCTCGACTTTTAAAAGAGAGTGATGTGAGAGTCTGATATCCGATGTCAGTCTCGGATTCGTAGATTAAGTGAATGCATGGACTCCACTGGTCCCCTAGGGTGGTGCCGGTGAGAACCCCCGTGGGAAAAGATACGGGTCTCGTCTGTCTGTTGGGCGAAGATCGGGATAAGTGGCACTTAGACTTTACGAGTCACCTTGGGTTGTGCTACCGAGACGTCAATACTTCCGTCTGGATTTCATGTGTACACAGCATCGCATTACATTTGCATTCATACATCATTGCATTGCATTTCATTATGGCTTATATTGTGATGATCTGGTGATTTACTTGTGTTGTTGGGCTTGGATTGGATATATTGAGATTGAGATTTGGCACACTTGGGTTTAGATGTTCTACTAAGGCGATGACGGATACTTGATTCTGATTGTGTTTGACTTATACTTGTTGCTTTATCTGCCTATCATGCTTTATTGTCTGAATTATGCTATCTATACTTAGTCGGCCGATTATACTTACCAGTACTGTGGTTTTGTACTGACCTGCACGTGTTGCATTCATTATGAATGCAGAGTTCCAGGTTGGGTCTGCTTCCATCTCTCGTGGCTGATAGTCGCCATCGGCATAGCATCGAGTTCCCAGGGGGAGCAGGAGTCGTTCGCTGCCTTGAAGACTCCTCTCATTATTATGTCTTACTTTCTACTCTGAGACATAGACACATAGATGTATTATTATATTCCAGCTCATCACCGTGTCTGGTCTAAGCCAGACTTGTATAATTTCACTTAGATGCTCTTGTATGGCTTAGACCAGACCCTGGGTGTATTTTCTTATTTTCGCACTTTCTTCTATACTATTATCGTAAGACTTACGTAATTATTCTCTCCCGCTTAATTAATTTATCTATTTATGCCTTTATTATCGTTGGGTTGAGGGTTCGCTTACCGCGGTGGGAGAGGTAAGTGCCCGCACAGCTTAGCCAAATTGGGTCGTGACAGCTTTAGAAGCTCCATCTATCGGGTAAACACTGAATGCTACGGTGGTCGGTGAAAACCTCGCGTGGGACGCCATACAAGTAATGCCTCTAGATCTTCAAAGCGAATGCCACAACTAGCAACTCCAAATCACGGGTAGGGTAGTTCCTCTCATAGATCTTCAACTGACGGGAAGCATAGGCTATGACACTATCCTCCTGCATCAATACAACACTTAAACCCATGCGGGATGCATCACAATAGACTAATCCTTACCCTCCACAGGTAATGCTAGAATCAGGGCTGAAGTCAAAAGGGTCTTGAGTTTTTGAAAGCTCTCCTCATAATCATCGGACCACTGGAAGGGAACATCCTTCTGAGTCAATTTGGTCAACGAAGAAGCAATAGAAGCTTAACGCTTCACAAATCGACGGTAATAGCTAGCTAATCCCACGAAGCTACGGATCTCGGTCATGGTAGTGGGCCTCGCCCAATCTCTAATGGCCTCAATCTTCATGGGATCAACCATGATCCCGTCCTTAGACACAACATGGCCCAAGAATGCCACAGACTCAAGCTAGAACTCGCACTTCAAAAACTTGGCATAAAGCCTATTCTCTCTCAACAACCCAAGAACAATCCTCGAATGGCGCTCATGCTCCTCTCTACTCTAAATAAACCAAGATATCATCAATGAATACAATCACAAAAGAATAAAGATATGGCTTGAAAATGCCATTCATCAAAGTCATAAACACAGTTGGGGCATTTGTAAGCCTAAAAGACATCACAAGAAACTCATAGTGGCCATAACGAGTGCGGAAGGCCATTTTTGGAACATCCTAGGCCCGAATCTTCAGCTGATGGTAGCCTGACCTCAAATCAATCTTCGAAAATACAGAAGCATCCCGAAGCTAGTCGAACAGGTCATCAATACAAGGAATGGGATACTTGTTATGAATAGTGACCTTGTACAAATGATGATAATCAAAGCACATCCTCATAATACCGTCTTTCTTCTTCACAAATAAAACAGGAGCGCCCCAAGGAGAAACGCTCGGTCTAATAAACCCCGTGCTTAACAGATCTTGCAACTTCTCATTTATCTCCCTCAACTCTGCGAGCGCCATCCTATAAGGAGGAATGGAAATAGGACGCGTGCCTGGCTCCAAGTCGATACAGAAATAAATGTCGCGGCCGAGCGGTATACCCAGCAAATCAGAAGGGAAGACCTTGGCAAACTCACTCACAATAGGCTCGGACTCAAGGGGCGGATAATGAACACTATTATCGCGAACATGGACTAAATAAGACAAACACCCCTTAGCCACTAACTTCTTCGCAGGACATAATAAATGACCTTCTTCAAAGCAGGATTCGGAGTACCCCTCCACTCTAATCTAGGAATCCCAGGCATGGCTAATGTGACTGTCTTGGCGTGACAATCCAAGATCTCATGGTACGGAGATAACCAGGTCATACCTAAAATAATGTCGAAGTCTGCCATATCCAATATCATCAAGTTTAACCACGTATCATACCCCATAAAAGAAACTAAGCAAGACTGAAAGACTCAATCAACAACAACAGAATCTCCGACCGGAGTATAGACATGGATAGGAACACCCATACGATCACAACAAAAATCCCAATCAACAGTATGATAGACAGACACATAGGAATAAGTAGACCCCGGATCAAACAATACAGAAGTAGGTCGATGTCAAACAGAAATATTACCTGAGATCACAGCACCAGAGGTCTCCGCCTCGGTCCTACCCAGGAAAGAGTAGCAAAGACCGCCACCACGACCACCTCTAGAAGCCTGCGGACCACCTCTACCTGACTGGTGTCCACTTTTGGTCTGATAAGAGCCACCGCAGCCTGCCTGAGCACCTCCTCTAACTGATGAGCCACCTCTGCCACTAGAAGGTACTGGGGACCTTGGAGTCTGGAACATGGAACCCTGTTGGGACCCACTCTCCACTGACCTGTGACAATCTCTTATAAAGTGACTAGGGTCGCTACCCATATAGAATTCTTTAGGAGCTGGAGGTCAATGCACGGACGCTGATGAACTGCAGGGACCGGCACTGTCCACTGTACAAGAGTAAGTTCCACCATAAGACTGCCTAGCTCCATAGCCATTGGTCTAGTAGGACCACTCGAAGAAGCCTGTAGTGCTGACTGGATAGCGCGGCTGGGGGCTGACTGATAGGGCCTAGATGACTGTCCCCCACATCTGCTGAAACAACTATAATGACGTGGCTTCTTCAAACTAACCTCTCCCAAAGGTCGAGACTTAGCAGACTTGACACCCACGGCATGATCAATAATATCCTAGAAAGAAGACCCCATGGGGATCAATTGAAGACAAATAATATGAATCGGGTACACCAGTCCATTCACAAAGCTACGGACTCTCTCCTCCTCAGAGGGAATCATTTGGGCAGCATATCGGGCCAAGAACATAAATATGGCCTCATACTCAAAAACAGAAAACCCACATGTCGTAAATAGAGAAGCAATTAGTTGATGGGTTTTGATTACCTAGTGTTTAATTTGATATTTTACCCCCCGAGTTTCCCGTTTTTCCCTCGTGGGGCCCATTTCCCCAAATTCTAGGGTTGGTTTTGACCTAAATTGAACTATAGCAATATTAGTGTCGATCTTAATGATTTCTAATCTAGATTTCAAATATGCCTAGACTTCCTTGATCTTAAGGCTCAGCGGAAGGGCAAAGCTAAAGAGTTATTATTGGTGTTTGTTGTCTGGCCATCCAGGTAGGTTATGGCTTACCCTTGGTGAGACTTCGTATAGCGAATCATATATTTAGATTATATTATCGGAGAAAGCATGTAAACCTTCGGATATGAAGTTAGGTTGGATATTGCCTTAAGTTGGGCCCTGTTGTGTGGTTGGGGCTAGCCACCCCGTTGTGTTGTGACTTAATTGTTCTATTGTGTTGTCTTGATGCCATGTGTTGTTAGTAGATATTGGGAGTTGTTGTTATATCTTGATTGTGATATGGTAGCACCTTACTTTTGATGTTGATACGAGGATAGAGTTTCATATGACCTGTGTAGTCTTCCATGATATTTTTGGCGTACCCATATTGGTACTTATGATACTGATATATTGTTGGTGTACCCATGTTGGTACTTGTGACATTGATATGTTGTTGGCGTACCCATTGTTGGTACTTGTGATATTGAGCTGATTCTTGATATTGACATATGCATTACACTCATTCTCATACTTCACGATATACTACTGATACACTGTTGGTACGTGATGAAACACGGTGATGAGCTGGGCTCGACTTTTAAAAGAGAGTGATGTGAGAGTCTGATATCCGATGTCAGTCTCGGATTCGTAGATTAAGTGAATGCATGGACTCCACTGGTCCCCTAGGGTGGTGCCGGTGAGAACCCCCGTGGGAAAAGATACGGGTCTCGTCTGTCTGTTGGGCGAAGATCGGGATAAGTGGCACTTAGACTTTACGAGTCACCTTGGGTTGTGCTACCGAGACGTCAATACTTCCGTCTGGATTTCATGTGTACACAGCATCGCATTACATTTGCATTCATACATCATTGCATTGCATTTCATTATGGCTTATATTGTGATGATCTGGTGATTTACTTGTGTTGTTGGGCTTGGATTGGATATATTGAGATTGAGATTTGGCACACTTGGGTTTAGATGTTCTACTAAGGCGATGACGGATACTTGATTCTGATTGTGTTTGACTTATACTTGTTGCTTTATCTGCCTATCATGCTTTATTGTCTGAATTATGCTATCTATACTTAGTCGGCCGATTATACTTACCAGTACTGTGGTTTTGTACTGACCTGCACTTGTTGCATTCATTATGAATGCAGAGTTCCAGGTTGGGTCTGCTTCCATCTCTCGTGGCTGATAGTCGCCATCGGCATAGCATCGAGTTCCCAGGGGGAGCAGGAGTCGTTCGCTGCCTTGAAGACTCCTCTCATTATTATGTCTTACTTTCTACTCTGAGACATAGACACATAGATGTATTATTATATTCCAGCTCATCACCGTGTCTGGTCTAAGCCAGACTTGTATAATTTCACTTAGATGCTCTTGTATGGCTTAGACCAGACCCTGGGTGTATTTTCTTATTTTCGCACTTTCTTCTATACTATTATCGTAAGACTTACGTAATTATTCTCTCCCGCTTAATTAATTTATCTATTTATGCCTTTATTATCGTTGGGTTGAGGGTTCGCTTACCGCGGTGGGAGAGGTAAGTGCCCGCACAGCTTAGCCAAATTGGGTCGTGACAGCTTTAGAAGCTCCATCTATC
Source organism: Lycium barbarum (assembly GCF_019175385.1). NCBI lineage: Eukaryota > Viridiplantae > Streptophyta > Magnoliopsida > Solanales > Solanaceae > Lycium > Lycium barbarum. The sequence goes on along the minus strand of NC_083340.1, from coordinate 124,565,663 downwards.
GGGTAAACACTGAATGCTACGGTGGTCGGTGAAAACCTCGCGTGGGACGCCATACAAGTAATGCCTCTAGATCTTCAAAGCGAATGCCACAACTAGCAACTCCAAATCACGGGTAGGGTAGTTCCTCTCATAGATCTTCAACTGACGGGAAGCATAGGCTATGACACTATCCTCCTGCATCAATACAACACTTAAACCCATGCGGGATGCATCACAATAGACTAATCCTTACCCTCCACAGGTAATGCTAGAATCAGGGCTGAAGTCAAAAGGGTCTTGAGTTTTTGAAAGCTCTCCTCATAATCATCGGACCACTGGAAGGGAACATCCTTCTGAGTCAATTTGGTCAACGAAGAAGCAATAGAAGCTTAACGCTTCACAAATCGACGGTAATAGCTAGCTAATCCCACGAAGCTACGGATCTCGGTCATGGTAGTGGGCCTCGCCCAATCTCTAATGGCCTCAATCTTCATGGGATCAACCATGATCCCGTCCTTAGACACAACATGGCCCAAGAATGCCACAGACTCAAGCTAGAACTCGCACTTCAAAAACTTGGCATAAAGCCTATTCTCTCTCAACAACCCAAGAACAATCCTCGAATGGCGCTCATGCTCCTCTCTACTCTAAATAAACCAAGATATCATCAATGAATACAATCACAAAAGAATAAAGATATGGCTTGAAAATGCCATTCATCAAAGTCATAAACACAGTTGGGGCATTTGTAAGCCTAAAAGACATCACAAGAAACTCATAGTGGCCATAACGAGTGCGGAAGGCCATTTTTGGAACATCCTAGGCCCGAATCTTCAGCTGATGGTAGCCTGACCTCAAATCAATCTTCGAAAATACAGAAGCATCCCGAAGCTAGTCGAACAGGTCATCAATACAAGGAATGGGATACTTGTTATGAATAGTGACCTTGTACAAATGATGATAATCAAAGCACATCCTCATAATACCGTCTTTCTTCTTCACAAATAAAACAGGAGCGCCCCAAGGAGAAACGCTCGGTCTAATAAACCCCGTGCTTAACAGATCTTGCAACTTCTCATTTATCTCCCTCAACTCTGCGAGCGCCATCCTATAAGGAGGAATGGAAATAGGACGCGTGCCTGGCTCCAAGTCGATACAGAAATAAATGTCGCGGCCGAGCGGTATACCCAGCAAATCAGAAGGGAAGACCTTGGCAAACTCACTCACAATAGGCTCGGACTCAAGGGGCGGATAATGAACACTATTATCGCGAACATGGACTAAATAAGACAAACACCCCTTAGCCACTAACTTCTTCGCAGGACATAATAAATGACCTTCTTCAAAGCAGGATTCGGAGTACCCCTCCACTCTAATCTAGGAATCCCAGGCATGGCTAATGTGACTGTCTTGGCGTGACAATCCAAGATCTCATGGTACGGAGATAACCAGGTCATACCTAAAATAATGTCGAAGTCTGCCATATCCAATATCATCAAGTTTAACCACGTATCATACCCCATAAAAGAAACTAAGCAAGACTGAAAGACTCAATCAACAACAACAGAATCTCCGACCGGAGTATAGACATGGATAGGAACACCCATACGATCACAACAAAAATCCCAATCAACAGTATGATAGACAGACACATAGGAATAAGTAGACCCCGGATCAAACAATACAGAAGTAGGTCGATGTCAAACAGAAATATTACCTGAGATCACAGCACCAGAGGTCTCCGCCTCGGTCCTACCCAGGAAAGAGTAGCAAAGACCGCCACCACGACCACCTCTAGAAGCCTGCGGACCACCTCTACCTGACTGGTGTCCACTTTTGGTCTGATAAGAGCCACCGCAGCCTGCCTGAGCACCTCCTCTAACTGATGAGCCACCTCTGCCACTAGAAGGTACTGGGGACCTTGGAGTCTGGAACATGGAACCCTGTTGGGACCCACTCTCCACTGACCTGTGACAATCTCTTATAAAGTGACTAGGGTCGCTACCCATATAGAATTCTTTAGGAGCTGGAGGTCAATGCACGGACGCTGATGAACTGCAGGGACCGGCACTATCCACTGTACAAGAGTAAGTTCCACCATAAGACTGCCTAGCTCCATAGCCATTGGTCTAGTAGGACCACTCGAAGAAGCCTGTAGTGCTGACTGGATAGCGCGGCTGGGGGCTGACTGATAGGGCCTAGATGACTGTCCCCCACATCTGCTGAAACAACTATAATGACGTGGCTTCTTCAAACTAACCTCTCCCAAAGGTCGAGACTTAGCAGACTTGACACCCACGGCATGATCAATAATATCCTAGAAAGAAGACCCCATGGGGATCAATTGAAGACAAATAATATGAATCGGGTACACCAGTCCATTCACAAAGCTACGGACTCTCTCCTCCTCAGAGGGAATCATTTGGGCAGCATATCGGGCCAAGAACATAAATATGGCCTCATACTCAAAAACAGAAAACCCACATGTCGTAAATAGAGAAGCTCATCCCTGCGCGCGTCCCTCAAAGTACACGACACGTACTTCTCCAAGAAGGCCTCATGGAACTAAGTCCAAGAAAGAGGGGACGCACCCACTGGCCTGCTATCAATGAATGCTCTCCACCAAGTCTTCGCGTCGCCGTGAAAATGAAATGATACGTAGTCCATGCCATGAGTCTCAACTATACCCATCTTGTAGAGACACTCATGCATCTCTATAAGGAACTCATAAGCATCCTCGGTATGTAAGCCAAAGAACATGGGCGGCTTGGGCGGCTTCATCTTCAGAAACCTCCTGACTAGATCCTGATCATCAACAATCATAGTTTGTGCAGCAATGCGCCTAGGAGGACCCTCAGGAATACGAACAACACCAATATGGGGGGCCATGGCTGTCGCAGGATGGATACTCGTGGTCTGTCCCTGCTCGGGAGTCCGTACCCCCACTCGAGTCTGAGAACGCCACCTGGAGTGGTGGCACCCCCTACAGCATGCTGGCCGTCTAGATGAAGAAGTACTTGGGACATAATATCCTGCAACATGAGGTCAGACATAGTATCGGGGTAAGTCTGAACTGGTCCTGTACCACCCCCAACTGTCGGTGCTGTATCCGGCTGTTGCTCTGAAGAGGCTGAGCGTGCTCGCCTCTGTCCGGATATAGGGGATCCACCCCTAGTTGGGGCGGCTCCATGGCCCCTGGGTCAACTTCAACCTCTGGCCCTCTAGCGCCTACCCCAGGAGCAGGCTCTGGCACCTCTGCTCTCGCTATCGTAGCTCGAGTCCTCGCCATCTGTGAGAGAACATAATTTGAATCAGATACCAATTTGTAAATTCCAGATACAAATTATATAAAGTAGCACAAAGGAATTAAAGAAGGGAAATTTCCTAAAGTCCTATAGCCTCTCGCAGATAAGCACAGAGCTCTTCGTACCGATCAGCAACACTCTACTAGACTTGCTCTTGTACTTATAGACCGGGTAACCTATTGCTCTGATACCAACTTGTCACCCCCAAAATCGGGAAACGTGTGGGCACCCACCATTTTCCCACCTCGGTAGGTGAACCTGTCCCTTAGCCAACACCCAAGCAAATAAATGAAATCAATTCCCAACTATAATATAAATAAGTCTGACATAAAAGTTATAATAAGTGCGAAATAATACATGTCCAATGAATCTGGTCTAAGTAGTACAACAGCTACTACATAGATGAAGTCTGAATACATAATAAATCTGAATACATAGTCTCATAGATAAATAGTGTCTCAAGGATAGAAATAAGATAAGTAATGAAAGAGTAGCCATCCGGGCTACAGATTCTCCAACTGCTCACCCTGGATGCTAGTCAATCAGGCCTCGGGATCAGTCACGAGAGGTGGAAGTCTCTCCAACAGAGTACTTTGCACTCATAAAAAGAGTACAGCAAGGTAGCATCTGTATAAAACACGGTACTGAGTAAGCATCATAGGCCGACAACAGTTAGATCACGCATGCAAACAAGGAAATGGAAAGATAATCATGCTCATAGACAGATACAAGTCAACAAATCCAAGTAGTACAATCAATTACCAAACGATGCCTCAATATTCCACGAATCAAAACATAACCCAGTAATCACCCAATAACTCAAATATCACCGAAGATCAATATCAATCCAAATGACAATAAGAACATATAATGTGTACGCAAATGGTATGGAATGCAATTATACATACATGCTCCGGGGGACAATGTCCACCTCTGGACAATCATGACCTATGGGGGACCGCTAAGTCCATGTACCGTCATTCCGTATCACACAGCCTAGAATGACTCCTCCATCCAACATCATTGCTAACCACTCTGTATCACACATCATAGAGATGGCTACGCAAATATAGTAATGTCGCCTGAACCATACTTACCTCCGTCATTCACCATCTCCCAATATCAAGATCAATATAGATATATCATGGATATGAGAAAGTTTTCATGCAATGATGATATCATAAATAACATATGGATTCCAATCAATTCACACAAGGACAACCATCATAGTACAAGTATCACATGAATCTGTTCCTTCCAACCAGTCTCCCATAATACATAGAATCCACTAATTCACATAAGAAAAGCCAAGCATAAACCTAGGGATTCTACAGGCAACAAGCCTGAACACACAAGTCATACAACAGTACCAACCTAATAATTCCATCCCAAACTTCATATCGAAGGTTCATATGATGTCTCCAACAATTCCCTAGTACTACATATGAGTCGCTAACCGGAGTCTAACTGAAAAGGTAAGCCATAACCTACCTGGAGTGTCGAACAGGAATCCTGAACAAATCACGCGAGCATCTTGCCCTTCCTTAATGCCTCCAAATACTCAAGGTCTATTTATAACATAATCTAGATTAGATATCATGCAGAACAATACCCATATTGCTAGGCTATTAATATGGTCAACTTAAGCCTATGAAATTTGGGGAAACGGGCCCACAAGGGCAAAATGGGAAATTCGAAAGTGAAACATGCAATTCAAGTCTAAGTGATCAACCCACAAATCAATTCCTAAAACAACTCAATATTAAGCTAAATTCATATTTAAAGAGAAACCCCAAATTTTGGGTATGAACCCTAACTCTTAAATTCATGAATTAGTTACTAATAATGAAGGATCATCAATTTCATACTAATACAAGCTTATTCCATCAAAAAATCAAGGTTGGATAATCAAAAGTTCATTCAAGAAAGAAACCCCAAAAACCCTTTTTAATCCTTATGTTATTGAAAGACTCTAGCATGAATTAGGGCTTTTCTAAGGTAGATTATGAATCATAAATGTAGAATAGGGTCAGATGAACTTACCCCAATGAAGAATTGCCTCAGAATCTCTTATTTTGCTCTCAAAATAGCTCTAGAGCCGAGAGTAATGAATTGGGGAGTGATAAGATTTTAAAACGGATTTAAGGCATTTAAGTCCCTATTGACCGCTACAGCAGTCTGCAGTCCGCTACGGCGAAACCACTGCTGCAGTGACATGACTTCAACGGTGGTCACCCCACATTACACTAACGGTGACATGACTGCAATGGAGGTCACCCCACATTACACTAAGCTGCTATAGCGGCAGGGCCATCGCCATGGGAATACCGCTGATGCGGTACTGGTGTCGCTTCGGCAGACATCAGTCACCAGAAAGTTATTGATTTTGATCATTCTCAACCTGAAAGTCGGCTATCACCTGAGGCCTCACAGATACTAAACAAACATGCAAACACACATAAAAATACTCTACGAACTCACTTGTGTCCTCAGATTCCTCAACAAGAGTCTCATTGACCAAGTTAACCCCAATACCACAAAACCAACTTTCCAACCCAAGTCCCAAAATGCACTCTAATGCATTGGGAAACGAACCGAACATACCGTAAGTCAAAAATGATCATCCAGACCTCTCAGAATCGACAGATTTCTAACAAAGGCCTGTTTACTCAAAGGTCAACTTTGGGTCAAACATTTTTTGCTTTAAGGCTTATTATCAGAAAAAACCAATCTAATATTCACTCGATGACCTCGAAAATCATACCACCTGTCCCTGCAAGTCTAATATAAGCTAAAGAAGCTCGGAAAAGGGTCAACAAAGTCAAAAGTACCATAACGGTCAGACGGGTCATTACATATATGTGTGTGTGCGTGCGCACATATGTGTGTGTGTGTGTGTATAGATATATATATGTGTATATAGATATATCTGTGTGTGTGTGTGTGTGTAGATATGTGTGTGTGTGTGTCTATATATGTGCGTGTGTGTGTGTGTGTGTATTTGTGTATATATAATATGGATCAGGTTTCACGCTAATACATAGGATAGGTTGCACGCCGCACCATCGTATATGGACCTCGCGAGTCCCCCATGGGTCTTGACTACGTGGCAAAGGCCATAGCATGTGTGTACCGGGTTTGACCTTGGCCATTGCATTCATATATTCATCATTCCGTATCTGTCGTATATGCTACATGCTTACATGTACTGTTGTGACACTGAACTATCAGGCATAGTTTGTGAAGCTAAGTTGAACTTGTGACTAGTGTTTAACTTCAATCTTTATATTCTGTATATGTGTTTCCCTTTGTTCTCAATCTATGATACCTACGAGTACTAGTGGCTTATACTCATACTACACTTGTTGCATTTCTTTTGGGTGTAGATTTCGTTCCGTTCTCCAATTCTGAGCCTCGCATTTGATCCTGAGGCGGTTCATTGGAGTTTTTTTCAGGGTAAACCATCATATTCTATCAGCAACCCTGGATCTCCCTCTATCCTTATTCTTGCATTTTGTTCTTTTAAAACAATTATCGTTCGGTACTTAAAGGCTTGTAATAATTATTTAGATGCTCTTGTACAAGTTGGACCAGGTTTTGGGATTTGTAAAGACTAAGTATTTCTCTGCACTTATTTATATTATTAAGCATGTTTAGTAGTATTCTTGTTGTATTTGACTTCCGTATTTCCTTTCTTAAAATGATCATTAATGTGGGGATGGTTCGCCTACTGGGGGACTGTGAAATGGATCGTGATAGCATGGGCAGGTGAATATGTTGCATTTTTGGGGTATTTTGTGTTGTTTTTCCTATAACTAATTTGACACTGGCTTGATTTTCTTGGCTAATTATCATTTTACCACTCCTATTTTATCAGTTCAATTATTCTACTTTAGTTTTTCCCGTGTTGTTAGCATTCGGTTCTTATGAAAGTTTGACTTCTATTAACCATTGGTATGGATTACAACTTATCATACTTTACCGGTAAATTTGTCGCACTTCGCGCGATCATAAAAGTTATTAATAAGCTTTACGAAGAGTTCAAAAGGTTGATAATGAATTTCGATGTCATACCTCTTTTGGTATGAAAAACGAAACCTTATAAACAACATATGTTTGGATTAATTCATGTGTTAGTTCATTAATTTGGTTTACCTCAAAGTAATGTATAACTAACTATACTCAGGGGGAAATTTATGTGTAAAAAATGGGTCACGTGAACACATGGTCATCCGACTAAACTCAATATATTATGTGTATAATTCTTATAAATATATCAAATATTAACTGAAGGAATAGATGGTCAAACTAAATTGAATGGAGCATTGGTTAGGCGCCAGGCTCAAGTGCTCGCTTGAGGTTGAGGGATCAAATCCCTGCTGACCTTTTGCTGCACATTATGTTCCTTTTATTTCTTCATTTCCCTTCTTCTAATGGAAGGGAAAATGTAGTGTTTGAGATTTAAACTTGGATCCTCAAGGTAAATTTTGAATCTCCTAAACCACAAAGCCAACTTCTAGTTTTGGGCTTATGGGATTCAAAATTTATATATGTGCATAAAAATTGTAGAGGGGGTTCGGGCGAACACCTTTCCGCCCCTGATGGTGAACCCATCCTCTTAAATTCTTAGATTCGCCTCTGACTATACTACGTATTACGTTAAGGAGGCTTATTTAACTTTTTATGTAATTAAGAAAGATTCAAGGAGATTTGTAACAAAAAACACAAATTAATATAAAATTACATAATCTTAAAACTACTAATTATATAAATAAAAATATTTAAATTCTGTAGTGATATGTCTGAAGATAAAAAATGTATATAACTAAAGTAAAGCATAATACAAAGGACAACGCATGGAAAAAGAGGATAATTCAACCTACTTTTTTCAAAATTCCCAGAACTCGAAAATGCTTAAAACAAAATAAGTAATCATCCGTTAGCCAATGCTACTAATACACCAACTTCCGTTATTGTGATTGTGAATAAAATAATGAATGAACCAATAAAGGTTGTGCGTAGTGGCTGGTATTATTCCATCCTTAGCCATGAGCTCTCGAGTTCGAGCTCCCTTAGGTACAGAGTCACCCTTGTTAGGGAGTGCTTTGCCCCCCTAATGCGGGACTATCCGGCACGAATCCAGATTAGTCGGGCCCAATGCAGGTACCAGACACTGGATGGAAAACAAAAAAAAATGAACCAAGAAACTACAATAAGACAATTAAAGGACTAAAAATGTTATAAAGAACATAATTAAAAAAAAATATATATATATATATATATATATATATATATATATATATATATATATATATATATATATATATATATAGTCAGAATTACATCGGCCTGCAAATTAAGAAAGCAAATTAGTGTCATCTAAATAAATAAAATTAAATGAAACCCGAAAAAAGAAAAAAATAAAGAGAACAAATTAAAGCAAAATCCATAGGCAGAACAAAAGGATAAAAAACATATATTGACCACACATACTAAACAACCCTTCAAGTGCTAGTATCTCGACTCCGTCAGCAATCGATCATTTACTATCAATCTTCCCTGATATATGACAAACAGTTCCTTGAGAGAGTGCTAGAAGAATGTGGCGATGCTTTTAGGATTATGCTAGTTCTCTCCATTTCGCCATGTCCTGTCAAAATTTTAATGGACAGGATTTTTGTAGTAGAACCATGGCTAACTTTTAACTCTATATCCCCTCTCCTTTCTCCAAACATTTTTTAGCATAATCCTAAAAGCATCACCACATTTCTTCTTGTGCTTTCTCAAGCAACTGTTTAGATAAGGGAGAAAAGGGTTTTAGAAGATACGATGGAGGAGCAGAAAAATGTTTCTTTTCTGGGAAAAATTTTTGGAGGACATAAAGGAAAGCTGAAATATGATATCCAAAGTGGAGGAAATATACAGAGAGAGGAATAGAGAATGCAAGAACAAAAGAAAGGGTTTTTAAAGTTGGTGTAAGGTGTTTTACAAGATAAAATTTGGAAATCATGTAAATAACCTTCTATATATATTGGTTATATTAGATTTGGTCAGCAATCAAAATTAGACCAAACATATCAATCTTAATAGCCTACCAACCACATAATCTTAGCAAGAAAATCAATATCATAGAATGGGTAGATAAACTATTATTAATCTTAATTCATTTTTTTCCAATCAACGTTTAAATTAAAGTAGTGTTCTCATCTTTATATATATATATATATATATATATATATATATATATATATATATATATATATATAATTATAATTAATTTGTTAACGACCAAATTTCATATATTATAGTCTATAATATTAATATTGATAGTTTAAATTATTTTGACTCACATTTTAGTTATAACCTGATCATTTCTTTGATTTGTCTTAATTGAATTATATCATTTCTTACTTTTAAGGAAAATAATCGTATGAGATTTTCCTTCTATATTGTAAATTAAGATTAAGTTATAATTGGCTTTCTTTTTGTAATGATAGTCCATCAAATTGTAATTTGGTGCTTAATTAATTAGTAATAACTTTTTTTCCTGAACGCAGAACACTAGCAAGCAATAGATAGACTTATAAGACTAAGATGTTGTAAAATGATTTTTTAAAAAACAAAAAAATGTGTCGATCTTACATAAGCAAATACTAAATAAGTAATTTCGAAGAGCTCAAGCTTCCTCTTAAAATGAATCCGTCCCTAGTGATATCAAATGAGGCCATAATCCAAATGGTCCTTTCCATGTCGTAAATAGAGTTCCAGAACTTTTAGTGACAATGGAGCGGTAATTCACCATCCGCAAACTTATATTTAATAAAATCCCTAGACGCTATAGTCATTCATTAGCTATAACTTAAAAAGTGTCCGCCTTCCAAATAGAAATAGAGCAAACACCAAGCATTTCTTTCAATACTGAAACGTCAAGCTTGTTGTACCTTGATGCCAAAGGCATTTTCTCTGGAAATGGAATCTCTCTGTAAACCTTAATTTGAAATACTAATGAAATCATCAATTGATTACGTGAAAAACTGAGCCAATGAAATGCTTCTTGTACAAATTCCAAAGAGCTCCTACCACATAACACATAACAGATGTCACTAGGATGTTCGTGAATCTTTTTCGCGAGACTATTTTTCTGTTCAAGAATTTCACTACATATATTATGACCGTCATTTATGTCCACATCAATCGTAAGGATCTAATAGTCATCACTAGTTGAGTCATATATCCCATTACAACAACAACAACAACCCAGTGAAATCCCACAACGTGGGGTCTGGGGAGGGTAGAGTGTACGCAGACCTTACTCCTACCAAAGTAGGACGGCTGTTTCCGAAAGATCCTCGGCTCAATAGAAAGCATAAAAAGAGGTCAAATAAGGCCAAGAAATTCAAAGCGATATGGAAATGAAAATAACGAAAGCGACTAAGCCATGATGAAGCAGTTTGCAAAGGGGCAGTAGCTATCACAGATAAAATAAGATAATCAAAGTACAGGAAATAACAGATAGTAGCAGAAATCAAAGCACAAGAACTTATATCGAAATAATGCGACTACTAATATGAAAGGATAAACGATACTATCTACTATCCTTTTACCCTAATCTGAGTCCTCCATACCCTTCTATCTACGGTCATGTCCTCGGTAAGTTGTAACTGCGCCATGTCCTGTCTAATTACCTCTCCCCAATACTTCTTCGGCCTACCCCTACCTCTTCTGAAACCATCCATGGCCAACCTCTCACACCTCCGCACTGGGGCATCTGTGTCTTTCCTCTTCACATGCCCAAACCATCTCAATCTCGCTTCCTGCATCTTATCTTCCACTGAGGCCACTCCCACCTTGTCCCGAATACCCTCATTCCTAATCTTGTCACTCCTGGTGTGGCCACACATCTATCTCAACATTCTCATCTCGGCAACTTTCATCTTTTGAACGTGAGAGATCTTAACTGGCCAACACTCCGCCCTATACAACATAGTCGGTCTAACCACCACTTTGTCGAACTTGCCCTTAAGTTGTGGTGGCACCTTCTTATCACATAGCACTCCGGAAGCGAGCCTCCATTTCATCCACCCTGCCCTAATATGATATGTGACATCATCGTCAATCTCCCCGCTACCTTGTATAATAGACCCAAGATACTTGAAATTACTTTTCTTCTGGATAGCCTGGGTACCAAGCCTCACTTCCACGCTAGCCTCCTGAGGTGCTTCATTGAACTTGCACTCCAAGTACTCTGTCTAGGTCCTACTCAGCTTGAACCCTTTAGACTCCAGATTCTGTCTCCAACCCTCCAACTTAGCATTAACTCCTCTACGAGTCTCATCGATCAGGACTATGTCATCCGCAAAAAGCATACACCATGGCACCTCACCTTGAATTTGCCACGTCAATTCATCCATCACAAAGGCAAATAAAAATGGACTAAGAGCTGATCCTTAATACAACCCCATCACAATTGGGAAGTGCTCTGAGTCTCCTCCTACTGTCCTTACCTTGGTCTTGGCTCCCTCATACATGTCCTTGATCACCCTAATGTACTCCACAGGTAAACCTTTATCCTCCAAGCATCTCCATAGTATCTCCCTTGGAACTTTATCGTAAGCCTTTTCTAAGTCGATGAATGCCATTGGTAAGTCCCTCTTCCTCTCCCTATACTTCTCCACCAGTCTCCTTACAAGATGGATGACTTCTGTAGTTCAGCGTCCCGGCATGAATTCGAACTGGTTCTCTAAGATAGGTACGCCTCTCTTCACCCTCATCTCCACCACCCTTTCCCACACTTTCATAGTATGGCTTAGCAGCTTGATACCTCTATAGTTGTTGCAACTCTAGATATCGCCCTTGTCCTTGTATAAAGGGATCATTACACTCAACCTTCATTCTTCGGGCATCATTGTCATCTTAAAGATGACATTAAACGACCTAGTCAGCCACTCTAAACCTGCCGAGCCCGCAATCTTCCGAAATTCCCCAGGAATCTCGTCAGGTCCGATCGCTCTTCCCTTGCGCATCCTACGAACAACACCCTTTGTCACGAACTAACTAGGGGCCGTGACGGGTACCCGGGGCTAGCCACCGAGCATCACTCATTCTGTTACTCGTCTTACTCATTTAATGCTCTTTTATCACATTTATACTCAAGACATCATAAAATCATCTTTTCATTTGAAAACATAAAGTACTTTTATATACACAAGCCGCTAGGCTATAAAAATAACATATATATATATATATATATATATATATATATATATATATATATATATATATATAATAGCAATCTCGTGAGACCATATAACCCACACTGCGCATCTACGAGCCTCCACTGGAGTGCTACACATAAGGACGGGACAAGACCCCGTCATGCCCAAATATACATATACATGACTATACACAAAAGAAACATCATAAGCACCTCCTAACAAAGGAGTGCTCTCAATCAGCTGACAGCTACTACGGATCTGGGTCGAGCTCTCCTCCTTGTCTACCTGTGTGCATGAACACAGCGTCCAAAGAAACGGACGTCAGTACGAACATTGTACTGAGTATGAAAGGCATAAACAAAGAAGTAAGACAATGACATAAAGGAAACATCGATATGGAACATTTGTATCTGACTGTCAAGTATAAAGAAAATAATGCATGCTGGCTTACTCATAATCATCATCATGTCATGTATGCATAATATATAAGCTGCCCGTCCATATAGGATTGGTGTGATAATCATAACATTAGCCTGCGTCCAGGCCTCCCGCGTCCGGGGTACCATCTCATGCTGCCCACTAGTGGTGTCTGCCCACTCCATTTGGCTATGGTGTATCGTATAGTTGCCCGCCTTAGCGGTGACTGCCCGGCCAAATAGGCGCGGTGTTATATCATCATCATACATGCTCATCATAATATACTTATCGTAACATACTTATCATAATACATGCATAAGGCTTAAGAACAACTTTACTTTATCGGGGTGACGTAAGGTCGTGATCCCCCGATTTCATTATGGAGCAATTATTGACATCCTGCCTCACCTTGAAGGGACTAGCACATAAGGTGAGTGTAAGCTATAAATAACATCATTAACATTAGCGAATCATCATATCATATCTCTTATCTTATATTGCCACTCATAGATATAGGTTTTTAGCTATCCGGAATATACGAACTCACGAAGAAGAAAGAAAATCATGCTTGAAGATTCATGCCATTAGAAATAAAAGACTAGCCTCACATACCTTTGATGTTTAACTAAGCTATCGCTTGCTTGTTCTCCTTCGATATCACGTTTCTACCTTCAAGAAAGAATTCGCACTAATGTTAGTTAATTCGACTATAGGAACGCACTACTATTTCCAGGGAAAATTGGGTAGCACTTCCTTTGTTTACACTACTTTTCCCATATTCTATATCAACTCCCACACGCTCACATCAACATTCACAATATCGCAATCAACAATCATCATTTATATACATTGACCACAATCCACCATTTCTCTTCAATTTCTCCACATTTATGGTTAGAGCTTACTATCGTGTTTCCTCATATATAATACTTATTTCATGGTCTAAATGTCATTTATAACGTATTCATAATCACAACACTCCAACATTCATAATTCCACCTAACTACTATCCAACCATGACACTATTCACTCATGAATGACCCATTTCCTATGTCTTTTTACAATTCAAGTATCTTAACCTTCCAATACCTTAAACAACATGGTTTAGTCATGAAAATTACCTTAGATGATGGTTGAACAAGCCTTGAATGGAGTTACTCCTCTAGCATCACAACCCTACTTCACTTCCTTTGGGTTTTCTTGAGAGAGATGAACTTTACCTAGGTTTCATACACTTTGTCTCATGGATTTGGTGTTCTTGATCATGGATTTCCTTTGATTTTCTTGTAAATGAAGAGTGGAGAGTATTCTAGAGTTTTCTAGAGAGAAGTATCGTGGAAATGAAATGAATTTAATGAGCTTGGGCCTCCTTTTAATGACTTAAAATTTGATCTGGAATGAACAGTAGTTGAAGTGCACAGTGGTCGTAAACCCAATTTACGGTCCGTATTCCAATTTATGGGCCATATTTTGTGGTCGTATTTAAGCATAACAAAACCAGAAAGGTATTCTGGGGATCATGGTGATTTACGATCGCAGTTTACGGGCCGCATTTCAATTTATGGTCCATATTCCAAGTCGTATTTAACCATTTGAACATTTAGCAGAAAGTTGAAGTTTCATAAGTTGGAATACGACATGGCAGTTTACGGGCCATATACCACTTTACGGTCCATATTTCATTTTACGATCGACTGGGCCAAAGTGCAAATCTGTAACTTTCACGTCTTCAAAACCTATAATTAGTCATTATGGAGCATAACCTATCTCTTGTTCTCATTGCCTTTGAAATCTTACTTAGGGTCGTCAAACGTCGTTCCCTTCTGATTAAAACATCGTATACTCGTATTCTTCGTTAGTCTATTCATTGTACGTTCACGGAGAAGTTTCCGAGGTGTAACATTCTTCCCCCCTTTTGGAACATTCGTCCTCGAATGTTAAGTCATCGGGGATTCTAGAAAAAATTTGCTAGAGTTTCCCTTGTAATATGGCACTTCCATCCTGTCATCCCAACCTATAATATCATTGCCTCGCAGGGCTACATCACCATATCAACATATCTATGGCCACACACGACCAGAAGCATTAAAAGTAAGCATATATACCTTATATAGTTGGTGTTTCATCTTGAATCTCTCCTGGGGGTTGAAATAAATGCGAGTACGTGGATTTTATCTTCTTTTCTGCCTCCCAAGTCATTTCTTCCCTGTTATTGTTTCGCCATAAGACCTTGACTGATACTACCTCTTTGTTTCGAAGTCTTTGCACTTGCCTGTCTAGAATAGCGATAGGCACTTCTTCATAGGTTAGCTTTTCTGTTACCTGCACATCATCCATCGGGACAATCTTCGTGGGATCTCCAACACACTTGCGGAGCATCGAAATGTGGAAGACTGGATGGACTGATTCAAGCCCCGAAGGCAAGTCCAATTCATAGGCGACATGACCCACCTTGCGGATAATTTTGTAGGGTCCAATGTATCGAGGACTTAGTTTCCCTTTTTCGCCAAATCTCATCACCCCTTTCATTGGCGACACTTTCAAAAATACCCAATCATCAGCCTGGAATTCCAAGTCTCGTTGGCGATTGTCCGCATAAGACTTTTGGCGACTTTGGGCTGTCAAAAATCAATCTCGGATCACCTTAACGTTTTCCACCGCTTGTTGAATCAATTCGGGGCCTACTAGTTGTACTTCTCCTATTTCAAACCATCCGATTGGGGACCTACATTTCCTCTCATTTAAAGTTTCATATGGAGCCATTTGAATACTGGAATGATAGCTATTGTTGTATGCGAATTCGATTAGCGGCAAATGATCGTCCCAACTACCACCGAAATCCAGCACACATGCTCGTAGCATATCTTCCAAGGTCTGAATAGTACGCTCGGCTTGTCCATCGGTCTGCGGATGAAATGTCGTGCTAAGCTTCACTTAAGTGCCTAGACCTTCTTGGAAGGACTTCCAAAACTTGGCTGTAAACTGTGCTCCTCTATCTGTGATAATAGATAATGGAATACCATGAAGTCGCACAATTTCTTTTAGATACAACCTCGCATAGTCTTCTGCTGAGTACGTGGTTCTAACTGGAAGAAAATGGGTTGCTTTCGTCAATCTATCCACAATCACCCATATAGAATAATACTTGCCGCGGGAACGAGGTAATCCCACGATGAAATACATGTTGATCACTTCCCATTTCCAAGTAGGGATTTCTATTACATGCAATAAGCCTCCTGGCTTCTGATGTTCAATCTTTACCTGTTGGCAACTTGGACACTGTGCTACAAATTCCGCTATGTCTCTCTTCATGCCATCCCACCAATATATTTGTTAAAGGTCATGATACATCTTGGTTGCACCTGGGTAAATAGAATACCGAGAACAATGGGCTTCTTCTAGAATTCGTCGGCGCAATTCTGCTACATTCGGCACACATAGCCTGCCTCGGTATCTAAGAATCCTATCCATAGAAACTTCAAATGAAGACTTTTCCTTTCCATGAGATGTGTCTCTGTAACGACACAATTGAGGATCTTCATATTGCCATTCTTTCACTTCCATATCCAAGGACGAAATTGTGGGATCCTTGATACTAATCCCCATGACACCCGAATCGATTACACGTACTCCAAGATTAGCCGGTTGATGGCGCTCATGAACCATCTCTTTCTTTTCCGGAGGAACTTCGCATAAACTGCCCATTGATCGGCGGCTAAGCGCATCGGCTAGTACATTCTCTTTTCCGGGGTGGTATAAAATGCTAACATCATAATCTTTTAACAATTCTAACCACTGCCTCTGCCGCAGGTTCAACTCCTTCTGCTTGAAAATGTACTGAAGACTTTTGTGATCTGTATAGATATCAACATGCACCCCATACAAATAATGCCTCCATATTTTTAAGGCATGAATAACCGCAGCCAATTCGGGATCATGAGTTGGGTTATTCATTTCATGTTTCCGTAATTGTCTCGAAGCACATGCAATAACTTTACCATGATGCATCAATATGCATCCTAATCCGACACTGGAAGCGTCACAATATACCACATAGCCATCTGACCCTTCTGGAAGTGTTAAGACTGGAGCTGAGGTCAATCTGCCTTTTAACTCTTGGAAACAAAAGCATCATTCCATTGAAATTTGGCTGACTTCTGGGTTAGCTTCGTCAACGGGGCTGAAATAGAAGAAAATCCCTTTACGAATCTTCTATAATAACCTGCCAAACCCAGAAAACTACGAACTTCTGTAGGCGTTGTAGGCCTTGGCCAAGTCTTCACAGCTTCAATCTTCTGAGTATCGACTCGAATGCCATCATCTGAAATAATATGGCCCAAAAAGGTTACAGAATTTAGCCAAAACTCACACTTTGAAAATTTTTCATACAATTCTCGGGCTCGAAGAATGCCAAGAACAATTCGCAAATGATCTGCATGTTCTGATTCCATGCAAGAATACACCAGAATATCATCAATAAATACTATCACAAATAAGTCCAAGAGAGGCCTGAATACATTGTTCATCAAATTCATAAACACGGCCGGAGCATTAGTCAACCCAAACGACATCACTCAGAATTCACAGTGGCCATATCTCGTTCTGAAGGTCGTTTTGGGAATATCCGCTTCTCTAACTCTCACTTGATGGTAACCCGACCTCAAATCTATTTTACAAAACCACTTGGCACCTTGCAACTGGTCGAATAAGTCATCAATCCTTGGAAGGGGATATTTGTTCTTTATCGTCACTTTGTTCAATTGCCTATAATCGATGCACATTCTTAGAGATCCATCTTTATTTCTCACGAACAAGACCGGTGCTCCCCACGGCGATGAACTGGGTCTAATAAACCTCTTTTCAAGCAAATCCTTCAGCTGCGCCTTTAGCTCTTTCAATTCCGCCGGAGCCATTCGATAAGGAGGAATGGAAATAGGCTTGGTATCCGGCAACACATCAATGGCAAATCAATCTCCCTTTCTGGAGGAAGACCTGGAAGTTCGTCTGGAAACACATCTGGGAATTCATTCACGACCGGAACTGATTGGAAAGTTGGCGTCTTTGACTCGGTGTCATGAACCCGAACTAAATGATAAATACAACCCTTGGCTATCATCTTCCTTGCCTTAAGGTAGGAAATAAATCTACCTTTCGGTGATGCTGCAGTACCCTTCCATTCAAGCACGGGCTCTCCCGGAAATTGGAATCGAACCACTTTCAATCGGCAATCAACATTAGCATAGCACGACGCCAACCAATCCATGCCCATAATTACATCAAAATCTAACATTTCCAACTCAATCAAATCAGCTGTGGTCTGGCGATCACATATCACAACTATAATATTTTTATACACTTGTCTTGCTATGACGGGATCACCAACCGTAGTAGACACCTCAAAAGGTTTGATTGGCTCAGATTTCACCACAATACAACTAGCAACATATGGAGTAATATAAGAAAGAGTAGAACTCGGATCTATCAAGGCATATACATCACGAGAGAATATAGACAATATACCTGTAACTACATCCGGGGAGGACTCAAGATCCTGCTGTCCGGCTAAAGCATATACACGGGGCTGAGTGGCACCTGAAGTAGATGCTGCCCCTCTACCTCTGCCTCGGCCGGCTGACATCTGGGGAATCTGCCCTACCGGGCGCACTGAGGAAGAACCAGTCGCTGAACTTGTAGACTGAACTCCAACTCCGCCACTCGTCGACTAGCAATCTTTCATCATGTGCCCCGCCTAGCCACAAGTATAACAAGCATCCGAACCCTGGCGACATTGTTCGGAATGTAATCCACCGCACTGGCTGCATCGCGGTACTGGAGGTCTTCTCTGGCAATAATCTTCCCTGAACTGGGAATCTGGGGTCCTCGAACTCTGGCCCTGTCCCGAATGGAATGAGCGATCAAATCTCCTACCTGCAAATCGAGGGGGTGCACTGGTCACCGACTGGCCTAAGTACCTAGAATATGTCTGCCTTGATCCCCCTCTGTAATCACTGTCTGCTCCCATCGATCTGGCATTCTTGTTTTGTCTTCTATCACTATCACGGTCACTTCTCTGTGGCTGTTGTCGCCCCTCTAAATTCTGAGCATGGGCCTATATTCGGGAAATATCCATACCGTCTTGAAAGGACGCCATCAAACAATCTCTCAATAAATATGGCCCTAGGCCACTTACAAATCTATGTACCCGATCTCCCATGTCGGCCACCATAGCCGGGGCATATCTAGCCAAAGAATTAAATTGCATACTATACTCCCAGGCACTCATATTTCCTTGCCTCAAATTTAGAAATCTATCCGCTCTAGTTCGGTGGACCACGGGTGGCAAATAGTGACAAATGAAAGCATCCACGAATTCTCGCCAAACCGGAGGAGGCGCATTCTCTCCTCTTGATAATACCCAGTTATTATACCATAAAACAGCCACATCCCGGAGTCTATAAGATGCCAACTCCACGGATTCGGTTTCGGAGGCATGGACAATCTTCAATGTCCTCAACACCTCATCTATGAAACCTTGCGGGTCTTCATCCGGTTTTGACCCGAAGAACTCCGGAGGATTTAGACTCATAAAATCACGGGCTTTGGTACTTGCTGCCCGATCACTTGAACTCACATTTTGTCGTTGTGCCTGCGCGGCGACCAATTGTGTCAATAAATGGATGGCCTCGGTCATTTGTTGACCCGAAGCAACCGGTGGAGGAATTGGAGCTGGAGCTCCTCCTTGTTCTTCCACATTAGGCGGGGTAGAAGAAGTATTAGACAAGGCCTCATTATGTGATTCGCCTTCTTCTATATTCATCGGAGGCTCTCTTTCTACCCGCCTCTTTGCCGTAGTCTTGACCTTCTGGGCGGCTGTAGCTTTTCATTCGAGGCCACCTGGATGCTGGAATGATAACTATTATTATACGCGAACTCAATAAGCAGTAAATGATCATCCCAGCTATATATGAAATCTATCACACATGCTCGTAGCATATCGTCAAGTGTCTGAGTGGTACGCTCAGCCTGCCCGTTTGTCTGAGGATGAAATGTTGTGCTAAGTGTTACCTGAGTAACCAAACCCTTCTGGAAACATTTCCATAAATTGGCTGTAAACTGCGCACATCTGTCGAAAATAATGGATATGGGAACAACACAGAGTCGGACTATCTCCTTAATGTACAGCTTCGCATAATCCACGGCTTAGTAAGTAGTTTTGACAGGCAGAAAATGAGTTGATTTTGTAAGTTTATCAACAATTACCCATATGGAATCAAACTTACGTTGAGAACGGAGTAAGCCTGTAGTGAAATCCATATTAATTGCTTCCCACTTCCAAGTTGGAAACTCAATATCCTACAATAATCCACCAGGCTTCTGATGTTCAATCTTCACCTGTTAATAATTAGGACACTGGGATATGAACTCTGCTATGTCTTTCTTCATTCCATCCCACCAATAGACTTCTTTAATATCATGATACACCTTCGTCATCCCTGGATGAATAGAATAAAGAGCTTCTCCTAAAATCTGGCGACGTAGCCCTGCAACATCAGGAACACATAATCTGGCTCGATACCTGAGAACTCCATCTACAGAAATCTCAAATAGTGACTTTTTCTTCTGAGGGGCTGTATCTCTATAATGAACCAGCATAGGATCCTCATATTGGCACTTCTTAACTTCAACTACTAAAGATGAGACTACCGCATCCTGAATAGTAACTCTTGTATCGCCCGAGTCTAATAATCGAACTCTTAGGCTGGCTAACTACTGAAGCTCACGAACTAGCTCCCGTTTCTATGGTTGAACATAAGATAAGCTACCTATAGTTTTGCGGCTAAGAGCATCGGCTACTACGTTCTCCTTCCCGGGATGATACATGATGCTAACATCATAATCTTTTAACGATTCCAACCATTGCCTCTGCTGCAAATTCAACTCCTTCTACTTGAAAATATACTGAAGGCTCTTATGATCCGTATAGATATCAACATGGATGCCACATAAGTAGTGCTTCCACATCTTCAATGCATGGATCACAGCGGCTAACTCTAGGTCATGGGTTAGGTAGTCCTTGTCATGCTTCCTTAACTGCCTCGAGGCAAAAGCAATAACTTTACGGTGTTGCATCAACACACAACCTAACCCAATGCCTGAAGCGTCACAATAAATAACATAGCCCTCCAATCCTTCTGGAAGTGTCAGAACTGGTGTTGAAGTCAACATGTTCTTTGACACCTGAAAACTGCACTCACAAGCATCGGTCCACTGGAACTTAGCTGATTTTTTAGTCAGCTTCGTCAGTGGTGCAGAAATAGAAGAAAACCCCTCTACAAATCTTCTGTAATAACATGTCAAGCCCAGAAAACTGCGAACCTCCGTGGGTGTTGTAGGTCTTGGCCATGTCTTTACATCTTCAATCTTCTGCGTATCCACCTGAATACCATCAGTTGAAATGATATGACCCAGAAAAGTCACAGAATTCAACAAAAACTCACATTTAGAGAACTTTGCATACAGCTTCCGATCTTGGAGAACTTTAAGGACATCGGGTAAATGATCTGTATGCTCTGTCTCTGATCAGGAGTATACTAAATTATCATCAATAAACATAATCACGAACAGATCTGGGAAGGGTCTGAATACACTGTTCATTAAATCCATGAATACCGCTGGTGCATTATGTCACACCCCATTTTAACCGGGTTGATTTAAGGAGTATGACGTATTGGTGATTCCTATTTGTTTTATTTAAGGAGTCGCCACCTAATTAATTTAACGGTGAATTAGGACACCTAGAGTTTAACTAAGGCAAAGTTAAAACTAAACCTCAATTAATAGTCTGTTTAACCAATGTGATTCTAGGTAAGGGCTCTATATTATCCTAAAAGGAAGGGGTTAAGCATCCTTTAGAATCCGTTAACTTACGGTTATCCGACCAAACTTAGGTTAATTAATTAGGGCTAAAGATGTAAATATAATATTTAAAATTAAAGAAAGTAGCTTGATAAATACTGCTAAAAATTTAAGGAAGATATAAAATATTGTTTAAGATAAGATGTAAAAAAAAATATAATAATTCACATAAAAGAAGATTTTAACTGCCATTTATAACGAAACTTACGAAGTTGATAAGGTTTTTAAATAAAAATGCTATTTTAGAATGAGATTTGTAGAAAAATATAATAATTTGCATAAAAGGAAAACTTCGAATACCATAGATTTATAAACGTTGCAAAGACTTTAAGTAATAATGCTAATGCTATTAGAAATAAGATTTGCATAAAATATATACATAGAAGAAAACCCAGGTCTGTGCAGCATTTTGAAATAACTCAAATGATGAGATATTAATTGATTTTGCGATTTGAGAATGTAAACAAGATTATGTTTTATTAACTACATTTTTGGCTAACCTATGCATAATTTCGATAAAACCTTAAAAGATGTCTAAAAATATTCTTTGGTTCTTATTTGCGCATTAGTAGTGTTAAAACTCCCAAAGATAAAAATATTATTCCTTTAAACTCAAAATATCAATTTACGCTTATTGAAAGTCCATTATTCTAAGAGTGAATATTATAAATACTACAAATAACTTTAATATAAAAGAAGAAAATGAAACTTATGGAACTAATTATCGGTTTTGTTTAAATTAACTACCCATTATTAACGCTGAAACCCCACTAAGTGTTAGTTAGAACGACACAAATTAATAAATAAGAATAAAATAGAATCCTGAAACGTAAATAGATGGGCTCAGGCCCATTTAAACTGCTTTGGGTCTGTTTCGTTGTTTGGCCTCGGCCCAACAGCAAATTTATAAGCTGTTGCGAATGGGCTGGATGCGGAAGAGATTTCGTTGGGCTTCTGGCCCAACACCGAGTATGGAAGAAGAATGAGTCCCTCGGACTCGTATGCGGTGATCATGCAAAGAACGAAAGGAAAAGGATTAGAATATAATCAAAAAAATAAGGACAAACATATACATATAAAATTTTAGAAGGACAGGTTAAAGATTAATAGCGTGGCTAGTACATGATTCAACACATCATTAGGACCTCATGGCTTTCAAGTTTAATTATTTCGCACGAACAACAACAAAGTGAGCTAGGATTCGACCTATCGTATAAAAAACGTGGTTGTTTGCTAATGCAATTTCACTGGACGACGCATCAAAGGGACAGCAAACATAATTTACGAACAAGATAGACAAGAAAAAATGCAGATCTGCAGGCACATAGATCCCAATAAGCATGCAGCTAATCATTTAAAGTTCGTCTTCATGTAAGGACCTCATTCAATCAGTTTTGAACCTATTTCTGGTGTGTCGTTGAAATCTGAACCTTATACTCATTATCTGAAGGTTTAAGTATAACAAAGATTGAGTATGTCTTAAACATACTCATTGATAGTATTAGACCAAGAGAAAATGTTTGACTTCATAAACTGTCACTTGTGAACATTTAAATGTCAAATAGATGTCTCCTGATTTTCTACTCCTATATACACATCTAAGTCCCAATTTGAAAACTTGAATATAGCCATGTTATGCAGTCAGTATAAGAAACAAAAAAAAAATTACTAGAGCCCATACATATACTAACAGATCCAACACAGAATAAGACATGGGGGTAATGTAAGCACAGGCATGCATTTCGACAATACAGGGGTTAGTAAACACAGAAGGGTACCAGTGATGCCATTAAACATGGTCTTATCTTAAATGTTTAGAATTTAAAACAACACAGCATTTAAGATGAAACAGAAATCCAAAACCAAAGTGTTCTTGTAAAACATCTTAGACCTAAGACAAACTCATTTATCAGTGAAATGTATGATTAGGCATTCTCAGATATCATACACAGATTAACTATCAGGAAACAGGTGGAAGGGACTGCATTTGAATGACAATGCCATGCAGGGCCAGTTCTAACTCAGATTGTCATTTAGAGAGAAAACAGACATGTAAGGATAGATCGAACAATTACATAGACCCCTTGCGGATGACCCAGACTAGCCTTGATGCACTCATGAATCACATATGCATTGATGAGTCATATAAAGACATCAAAATAAATACCCAGACCAATATTGACAGTATTTACGTAGGCGACAGGTAGAATGGGGACTAACACGTATTTTACAGCCAGGTTCAGAATAAACGACACATAAATTTTATAACTAATTAATTCTAACAATAGAACATACGAATCACGACTGACATAGAACCAAACCAATGTATAATCTATTCTCGGCGTAAGCAGACCAACCCAAAATAGACTCTTAAGGCATGTTTGGCTGAAAACCAACGGAACTAGCGACTAGATCATGCTTTACTGAAATACATTAGACTATGACAACATCTAAAAAACACATTTTAATCGAATGGGGATAAACTGAGTCAATATACAGGACTAGATAATCTAAAAAAAAACAACATATAAAGCAGGCTTGACTACTAAACCAAAACTAACTAAAACGGCGTGCCTGAATCACAGGATAACGAACTGAAACAGACACAAGCAACCAAAAATTCGAAAAAAAATAAACGAAATGAATGATTACCTGCTTTGTGTGCAGCGAAATGAGGCGAAGGTCTCGAATCTACACTCGATTACTATGAAATCTAAGCTTGAATCCACTCAGACCCGCAACGGTAACAAGGGGCCAAAACAAAAGATGATTTAGTATTTTTTCAACTGAAAACTCAAGAAATGTTTTAGAGCGAAAAAAGAAGGTTGTTCTTCTCCTTTAAAGTGACTGGAAATTTTAATTCTTGGGGATTTCGTGACCAGAAAAGGAAAACGAAATTCCAGATTCTTTGGGGTTTTTCGATTTTTATCTTTAAAAGGTTTCTACCGCTAAGCAAACTTTATCATCCGTGTTCTTCTCTCCCCAAAAAAATCTCTCCCTTGAATTAACAGAAAACTCTTATTTATATCCCCAATTCTCCTTTTCGTTTTGTATATAAAAAGTAAATAAAGAGGGGAGCGTTGGGGAAGACGACGGACAGGCGTGGGGGGACAAAACGAGGTGGGGGTGATGGTGAGGATAACGTGATGTAGTGGGAAGTGGAGGTGGCAGAGGTAACGTGGTGTAGTGGAGGTGTCAGACGCGTGGGATGGAGAAAAACAGTGGGGTGTGTGTGTGTGGCGGCTAGGGTTTAGGGGTAAAGGGAAAGGGAGTGGCAGAGAAGGGGATGGGGAGACGGTGGTGTGGTGGAGGCGACGATGGGGAGGTGGAGAAGATGGCGGAGAGGGAGAGGAAAGGGGGAAAGAGTGAAGGAGATGCGGCGGTGGAGGAAAAAATGAGGGGAAACCTAAGGGTTTCCCTTATTTTGTTTGCTACGGGTCGGACCCAGTCCATTTATGGACTGGGTTGATTTTTTAGACCGGGTATTAAAAGAATGGGCTAACGAATTAAAACACGGACTGGTCTAAAAATTAAGGTAAAAAATATAGGCTGGTTAAAAATATTTATGAATTGATTGGACTTTGATTTGGGATCTGATAAGTCAAAAAAATACGGATTGAGTGCACGAAATAGTTTGGCTTCTAAATTTAAACGACGGACCTGTTTAAGTAACTTGTATTAAAATATTGCTCAATACGAAATATGCAATCATTAATGCTCAGATAAAAAAAATGGCGTTATAATAGCCGTGCAATAATATTCCGAAAATCCTCAGTGAAATAAATACTCTTATTCAATTATGCAAAGATAAATGAAATGCGTGTGCGTAAGCTGGTAAAATACTGAAATGATAAAAGTTGTAAACTATAATAATAATAGTAATAATAATAATAATAATAATAATAATAATAATAATAATAATAATAGTAATAATAATAATAATGATAGTAACTGTAATAGAATAATGAAGTGCCGGTATTGATGAGAGGCTAATAATTTAGTACAAAAATAAATATATGTATTTTTAATTTTCTAAAAAAAAAAATATTAGCAGCGCAAATAGGTATTTCGGAGGAGAGGCGGGACAAAATTGGGTGTCAACAACTTGTCCCTCTTTGCCCGGTAATGATGAAAGAGTTGTCGGGCAAAGACGTTGACTCAGTAGCCTATTTTGTCCCGGCTAAAGGAAATTTGAGACGATTATGACCGAACTCCGGTCTCTGAGTTGCCTACATATCTCGGGCTGTACGAGAATCAGGTCGAGTGTAGTTCTGGGACAATTACGACACCTTATGACTAACGATTGGCGCGAATCTTGCAAAATATTGTCCCAGTGTTGAACTATAATGACACTGGGTATTATGATAGAATTTGAGAATTCTGAAAATTGAATTACTGGAATGCAGGTAGAATACTTGTGATTAGAGACGAGTGTTCGAGGTAGATCTTTGACCCGTGTCGGGAAGTCTGATTATCCTTCCCGACAAATTGCCCCAGTTCGCTGCCGAAGAAATAGTTCCACGATTTGATGTGTGATGCCAACTTTGATGTTGTCAAAAGCCACCAGCTAAAAACAATTGCTAGCAATAAAGAAATATATGTAAATAAGACAGGGTTGGAGAAGTTACACTTACAGCCCCTGTTTCGAAAGTTGAATCCACATTCTGAGGTGGGTGCCTGAATGAAATGTAAGATATCCGCATTCGGAGGTGGATGCTTGAACTGAAATATAAGATACCCGCATTCGGAGGTGGGTGCCTGAACTTGAAATATAAGATACCCGCATTCGGAGGTGGGTGCCTGAACTTGAAATATAAGATACCCGCATTCGGAGGTGGGTGCCTGAACTGAACATTGAAATACCCGCATTCTAAGGTGGGCGCCTAAATTGAAAATTGGCATACCCGCATTCTAAGGTGGGTGCCTAATTTGAACATTGAAATACCCGCATTCTAAGGTGGGTGCCTGAATTGAACATTGAAATACCCGCATTCTAAGGTGGGTGCCTGGATTGAAATTGACATACCCGCATTCTAAGGTGGGTGCCTAATTTGAACATTGAAATACCCGCATTCTAAGGTGGGTGCCTGAATTGAACATTGAAATACCCGCATTCTAAGGTGGGTGCCTGAATTGAACATTGAAATACCCGCATTCTAAGGTGGGTGCCTGGATTGAAATTGACATACCCGCATTCTAAGGTGGGTGCCTAATTTGAACATTGAAATACCCGCATTCTAAGGTGGGTGCCTGAATTGAACATTGAAATACCCGCATTCTAAGGTGGGTGCCTGGATTGAAATTGACATACCCGCATTCTAAGGTGGGTGCCTAAATTGAACATTGAAATACCCGCATTCTAAGGTGGGTGCCTAAAATTGAAAATTGTCATACCCGCATTCTAAGGTGGGTGCCCAAATTAAATTTTGAAATACCCGCATTCTAAGGTGGGTGCCTAAATTGAAAATTGACATACCCGCATTCTAAGGTGGGTGCCTAAATTAAATTTTGAAATACCCGCATTCTAAGGTGGGTGCCTAAATTGAAAATTGACATACCCGCATTCTAAGGTGGGTGCCTAATTTGAATTTTGAAATACCCGCATTTTAAGGTGGGTGCCTATATCATGTCCACTTCCCATGGTGCAAAAATGTAAATCCACATCCACTTTCAGGGTGCAGAAAAATAAATCCAAGTCCACTTTCACAGTTCAAAATATAAATCTACGTCCGCATTTCACGGTACAAAATATAAATCCACGTCGACTTTGACGTCCGTATTATACGGTACAACAGTAAATTTACATCTACTTTCACGTCTGCATTATACGGCGCAAAAATAAATTCACTTTTACTTTCGAAACATAAATCTGTATCCACTTTCTACAATTATATGTATATTTTTGTAATATAATTCTACTCCCACTCCCATACTCGTATCCACAATATAAATGTAAATCCACGTCCACTTTAGAGATAATATTGTAAAAAGATATCCACATCTTACTCGATGTCCCATTGTGATGGGGGTTAAATCTATAATTAACCCCACAATTTGATATACGATGCAATATTTCGATCTTGTTATCTTATTAACATACTTCATTCTAAAAGAATTTGATAATGATTTGAACATGTATGAAGTGATGACGAAATTGAGGAATTCTAACCAATAACAGGTGATCAAGGTCAGTGTCCATGATTATATGTATTCGATCCATCGATGAATGTCACGAGCTAAAACAACTGTTAGTGATAAGAATCAATAGCTGGGTCTAAAAGAATTATACTTACAGCCCTTGGTTGAGAAGATGAACTTGTGTCCACTGTTGCAATTGAAATTTCGTGATGAGTGGAACGACGCCCACCGTTCGGCATAAGCTACCTTTGCATCCACGCTGAAGAGTATTTGCATTTTGAAGAAAGTTAACTTTTTGATCACGCCCATAATTTAATACATGCACCGTGTTCATGTTAATTGGACCTGTCTCAACAAAGAAAAATTGTGAGTTTAAAAGAAAATTGGTTGACTTGTGCATGTCGGGGAACTTGGCCCTTGAATTGACTTTTGTCTCGGTCGCGTCCACGTTCTTCGATGTCTCACCACATATCTTGCTTTGCCAGGGAGTTTCAGTTATAAAAAAAAATGTATTTTGAAAATAAAAGTAATGAGATTTGGATGACTTTGAAAGGAAATACTTAGTGGCTCTAATATGTAACATGATTAAGAAGACTCGATTTTTGAATTTACTCACATTTTAGAAATATGGATGGACTTTTGTTTAAGACCACTTTTATGCTACTTCTAAAAATTTGTCCCAGTTTCAGTCTTAGAGATGCTTGATTTTGGACAATTGAAAAATAAGAACTTATAATAAAAGTTTTCGAAAGTGATTTGACCGACTTCGAAATTTGTCCCAGTTTCAAGTCCTGGAAACGCTTGGTTCTAAACGATCGAAAAGTGAGAAAGTTGTAATGAAAAAATTTTGAAAGTGATTTGACCGATTTCAAAAATTTGTCCCAGTTTCAAGATACTAAAACACATGAATTTAAACGGTGGGAAGACCAAGTCTTGTATAAAAATCCTTATGTATTTTATAGGAACCAAAATGTTTGGACAAACTGAAGATAAAAATTTTAAGATAGAAGGGCCGAACCCGCCTCGGGTTGCCTACGTATCCCAAAGGAATCAGGCCAGACGTAGTTCGTGATAAAAATAAAGACTTTTGAATTTTTTTTTTAATAAAGGGGGGGCCGAACCCGATATGGGTTGCCTACGTATCCAAAAGGAAATCAGGCCACACGTAGTTCCACCCATACAACAAAACACTGAAATATTTTGAAAAAGTGGCCGAACCCGATGTGGGCTGCCTACGTATCCAACAGGAAGTCAGGCCAAACGTAGTTCGTTACAAACAAAATGACAGAATCTTAATTTAAAAAGGCCGTAACAAAACATAGAGGCAACATGACAAAAGGAACTAAATGTTCTAGTTGATGCCTCCGGCCTACTACAAAAGGAAATTTAAACTGAAAATACTGAAACTCCCGACGAACCGGGGCTAAGATAGAAGTTCAATTTTGCAACTCAGGTCCTGGCTCAGCAGCCTATAAAGTCAATATTTCAGCAAAGTCTTTGATTATCGCAGCATGATCATCTTCATCTTCCACGAACAGGTTCTTGACTCCCTCCACGATATCATCATAGGCAACTTCAACAATCAGATCTGAAGGTTTTGAGAAAGTTTGATCAATGGTAGGAATAGGTTTTGGCAATGCAATCTCCTTCCTTTTATTCTTTCGTGCTTTCTTCACTTCTTCCTCAGTTGGCTCATATCCCAAACCGAATGTAAACTGTTGCGTAGGGAGAACGACTGGCTCAACCCGCCCATTTAGTGTTTTCCCTAGCCCAAAGCCAGGTAGGTACCCATTTCTCACCATTTCTTTTGCAACCATAATTGCGGCGCATGATCTTTTGAATTCTTGAGTTTGACACACTTCACTCTCTTTAGTGACATTCACAACCTCCCAAGCATGGTAAGCTGCTCCGTCGAAACCTCCTTCTGCCTCGATGAATGGAGTGGATTGCTCTATATAGAAAGACGTGTCTCCTTCTCCATGTATACATATTTGTTGTTGATCCCACTCGAATTTGACAGTTTGGTGCAAAGTAGATGGTACAGCCCCAGCCAGATGAATCCACGGCCTACCTAACAGCATATTGTATGACGTGGAAATATCAAGTACTTGAAAGTCCATAATGAATTCAACAGGGCCAATCAACACTTTCAACTCTATTTCCCCAATAGGACGCCTTGGAGCCCCATCAAATGCTCGAATATTCATATCACTGGTCTTGAGCTCGCTAACATTATATCCGATCTTCTTCAGGCTTATTAATGGACAGATGTTGAGTCCAGAACCCCCATCAACTAATACCTTAGCCACAAACATGTTACGACACTTGACAGTTATATGGAGTGCTTTGTTATGCATGCATCCTTCCGGCGGCAATTCTTCATTATCGAAGCTGATTCGATGACTGTCAAGCACGCGCTCAATCCTCCCAGCTAACGCCTCACTAGTTGTTTCGCTTGGAACATATGCTTCATTCAAAATCCTCAACAGTGCATTTCTGTGCATATCTGAACTCAAAAGCAAAGAGAGAATAGGAATTTGAGCATTGGTCTTTTTCAACTGATCCACAACTGAGTACTCACTAGCTTTAATTTTCCTCAGAAATTCTTCTGCTTCGAATTCAGTCACGACCCTTTTGGGAGGTACGTTGGTTTCCTTAAGTTGTCCCAATCTAACTAGTTCTTCTGGAGAATAGCACCTCCCGGACCTTGTCATTCCTGACGTCTTAACCTTGTCAGTGATCGTGTTCTTTCCTCGACACTCCATCACAGTTTGTTGATAATTCCATGGTACGGCTTTTGTATCGAGCACTGGCAACTGATTTGGTGCTCGAACTACTTCCACAGGTATTGATGAAGCTCCTAATATCTCGACAGGCACACAACCCCTTATCACTACAGCCGGAGAAGCAACGGCTACAAAATCATGATCCTCCACACGACCCACAGGCACTATAAATTCGGCTGGGTCGTCAACATTTTCATCTATTCCAATCATATTTATCGTGGCCCCATCATGGGTCGGGAGTGGATTGTTAACCACATTTGGTGTTGGTGGTTTGACCGTGATCTGTTTTGCTTGAATAAGATCCTCAACCTTATGCTTCAATGCGTAACAACGATCAGTGGAATGGCCTTTTACCCCTGAATGATATGCACATGTTTTAGTGAGATCAAAGCTTCTGGGTAATGGATCTGGAATTCTACCTTCCACAGGATATACTAAGCCTGAAGCTTGCAGCCATTCAAAAACAACGCTCAGTGGCTCTCCTAATGGTGTGAAATTGCGAAACGGTTTATTTGGGCGAGGTGCGGATGCATTGTTTGGATGATGAGTTTGTGATGGTGGAGCTGGATATGTTGGTGGTCGTGGAGCTCGATATGCTGGTTGTGTGTTGTAAACAGGGTAGGATATTTGTGGTGATTGAGGTTGGTAAGATGACAAAGCTTGGTCGTAGGGATGTGGAGAATATTGGAAATATTGTGAGTGGTGAGCGTTAGGCTGGTATCGCGGGGATCGTTGATGGTGGTACGAGGTGCTTCCCAAAGCCATTACTGAGGCTGCTTCCTTTTCTTTTTTCTTTCCGCTTCCGAGAGTACCTGTTTGTATAGCCCTACTAGTAGACTGCAAAGCCGCAAGACTCGTTATTCTCCCTGTCTTAATGCCATCTTCGATCATGTCCCCAGCTTTGATCACTTCTGCAAAAGTTTTTCCACTCATTGTCACCAAACGTTCATAGTATTCCGGTTCTAGTGCTTGAATGAAGAAAGTAACCATTTCTGTCTCCTCCGTGGGTGGGTGTACCCTAGATGCTTCTTCTCTCCACCGTATAGCATATTCTCGAAATGATTCGACCGACTTTTTCTGCAACTTTGTAATTGAGATTCTGTCAGGAGCAATCTCAACATGAAACTTGTAGTGATCCACAAAAGCATTTGCCAAATCATCCCAAGTACGCCATTTGGTTGTATCTTGCTTGGAATACCACTCCAAGGCTTTCCCACTCAAACTTTGATTGAATAGTTTGACTCTTATCCCTTCATTCTTTCCTACGCCAATCAACTTTTCACAATAGACTTTCAAATGAAAGAAAGGATTTCCTGACCCATCAAACTTCTCAAATTTTGGAATCTTGTAACCTGGTGGCAATTCTACCTCGGGGAATGCACATAATTCTTCATATCTCACGTTTTGATTACTACCCAGTCCACGCAAACTTCTCATGGCATCCTCCAAACTTTTGAGCTTTCTATTTATCATTTCATCATTAACTGACCGTGCTTCATTTTCAACTTCGACATAATGATCAACATCTGTGCGACATTGCCCTTGAATCTGTGTCATGGGTGGAGCTGTGGTATAAGTATATACTGGCGGAACTTGATGTGCATTGGTAACATCATGTGCCGGCGGTATGAACTGAGTTTTTGAAGAGGTGGCTGTAAATAAAAGGGGAGCATTTTGAGTGAGGGGTTCGGAACGAACCGGCTGAGAGGTGGTAAAATAATTTGCTTGGTTAAATTCGTCCAAATTTGGGAATGGAGGTGGCATAGGCAAAGTCTGACGAACCCCATGAGATGGAGTCATATGTGGTGGCGTTTGAGAAAATGACCGGTTGTGAAGTACCATGTGACGTAATTCAGCAACTCGTCGCTCCAAACGAGCAATGATCTCCAAATGTGTTTCTGGTTGATTAGAAGATGTGGGATCACTCGTGATCGGCAAACTAAGAGATGGCTCAGATGAAGTGGTTGCATTGATCAAACTTTGATCCATTTTAGAACGAGTCTTTTTAGTTAACCAGATGATTAGTGATGAGTCAGAGTCTGATTTCTTGGCTCTAGACCGTGTGAAATATGGATGCTCCGCCAGTTCCCCTTTAGCACAAGTCAACATTTTATTTTGAAAATAAATTTTAAAAAGAAAAAAGATAAAACAAGAAAAAGAAAAAAAGAAAATGAGTCAGTATACGGTAAGGACATATTATTGCATATAAACACATTATTGCACATAATACATCGCGTTTTATAATGCAAGGGACCTCTTTATGCCAGAGGTAGGCCTAACGAATATTTGAAGGACAATCATGTCTTTTATGTATCATTCCACAACTCCTCCTAAAAGTAATTTGCAAGAATAAAAATTATTACATGCCAATAATACATCTCAAAATCAACCTAAGATATCTAATACTTCAACTTCACTAATTTCCTTTGGTTGTCTTCAACCTCCGGCATTAATTAATGCTCCACGGCAACCTGCAACAAAATGTCAGTTTCCTTGAAATATTTATCTATAGAGTATTAGGTCCACATATTCCACATATTTGTCCTTCAAATAATGCACATAGATAGTGAGTAGTGTCACTTAGAGTCATAGACTCATTTGGACATTTGGTAAGGTTGACTAATGAACTTAATACACCAAGGGTATTAAGCTTCCTAGGTTTAAAATGATGCATGTCCTTACAAGGTTTTGGTTTCGCTCTACCCTAGGTAGACTAAGAATGGTTTTCCTATGACACAAGGCTCCCCCAAGCGGACAACTTGGAAGTGGAAAGTCCATGGCCGTCGACTGCACCGCCGATCGACTAAATCCACAAGACCAATCCAACTAAAGGGGTAATTTAGTAGTGCACGGGCGCAAACTGCGAAGCCGCTTTAAGTGTGTGAATATGTGTGAGTTTTCCAAGAGTGGAAGAAATATGAGCGGAATGCCAATTTAAGGAAAGCAATAACATACATATTACATAGAAAATTTACATAAGGAATAAAATAAAAACAACCAAAAGCATATAAGGAAAAAGCAATAATAAAGGCAAAAACGAAAACAAACAAAATATCCAACAAATTAACTATTAACCTAAGTTGTTATGGTTAAGAACCTAAGGTCCCCAGCGGAGTCGCCAAGCTGTCACACCCCATTTTAACCGGGTTGATTTAAGGAGTATGACGTATTGGTGATTCCTATTTGTTTTATTTAAGGAGTCGCCACCTAATTAATTTAACGGTGAATTAGGACACCTAGAGTTTAACTAAGGCAAAGTTAAAACTAAACCTCAATTAATAGTCTGCTTAACCAATGTGATTCTAGGTAAGGGCTCTATATTATCCTAAAGGGAAGGGGTTAAGCATCCTTTAGAATCCGTTAACTTACGGTTATCCGACCAAACTTAGGTTAATTAATTAGGGCTAAAGATGTAAATATAATATTTAAAATTAAAGAAAGTAGCTTGATAAATACTGCTAAAAATTTAAGGAAGATATAAAATATTGTTTAAGATAAGATGTAAAAAAAAATATAATAATTCACATAAAAGAAGATTTTAACTGCCATTTATAACGAAACTTACGAAGTTGATAAGGTTTTTAAATAAAAATGCTATTTTAGAATGAGATTTGTAGAAAAATATAATAATTTGCATAAAAGGAAAACTTCGAATACCATAGATTTATAAACGTTGCAAAGACTTTAAGTAATAATGCTAATGCTATTAGAAATAAGATTTGCATAAAATATATACATAGAAGAAAACCCAGGTCTGTGCAGCATTTTGAAATAACTCAAATGATGAGATATTAATTGATTTTGCGATTTGAGAATGTAAACAAGATTATGTTTTATTAACTACATTTTTGGCTAACCTATGCATAATTTCGATAAAACCTTAAAAGATGTCTAAAAATATTCTTTGGTTCTTATTTGCGCATTAGTAGTGTTAAAACTCCCAAAGATAAAAATATTATTCCTTTAAACTCAAAATATCAATTTACGCTTATTGAAAGTCCATTATTCTAAGAGTGAATATTATAAATACTACAAATAACTTTAATATAAAAGAAGAAAATGAAACTTATGGAACTAATTATCGGTTTTGTTTAAATTAACTACCCATTATTAACGCTGAAACCCCACTAAGTGTTAGTTAGAACGACACAAATTAATAAATAAGAATAAAATAGAATCCTGAAACGTAAATAGATGGGCTCAGGCCCATTTAAACTGCTTTGGGTCTGTTTCGTTGTTTGGCCTCGGCCCAACAGCAAATTTATAAGCTGTTGCGAATGGGCTGGATGCGGAAGAGATTTCGTTGGGCTTCTGGCCCAACACCGAGTATGGAAGAAGAATGAGTCCCTCGGACTCGTATGCGGTGATCATGCAAAGAACGAAAGGAAAAGGATTAGAATATAATCAAAAAAATAAGGACAAACATATACATATAAAATTTTAGAAGGACAGGTTAAAGATTAATAGCGTGGCTAGTACATGATTCAACACATCATTAGGACCTCATGGCTTTCAAGTTTAATTATTTCGCACGAACAACAACAAAGTGAGCTAGGATTCGACCTATCGTATAAAAAACGTGGTTGTTTGCTAATGCAATTTCACTGGACGACGCATCAAAGGGACAGCAAACATAATTTACGAACAAGATAGACAAGAAAAAATGCAGATCTGCAGGCACATAGATCCCAATAAGCATGCAGCTAATCATTTAAAGTTCGTCTTCATGTAAGGACCTCATTCAATCAGTTTTGAACCTATTTCTGGTGTGTCGTTGAAATCTGAACCTTATACTCATTATCTGAAGGTTTAAGTATAACAAAGATTGAGTATGTCTTAAACATACTCATTGATAGTATTAGACCAAGAGAAAATGTTTGACTTCATAAACTGTCACTTGTGAACATTTAAATGTCAAATAGATGTCTCCTGATTTTCTACTCCTATATACACATCTAAGTCCCAATTTGAAAACTTGAATATAGCCATGTTATGCAGTCAGTATAAGAAACAAAAAAAAAATTACTAGAGCCCATACATATACTAACAGATCCAACACAGAATAAGACATGGGGGTAATGTAAGCACAGGCATGCATTTCGACAATACAGGGGTTAGTAAACACAGAAGGGTACCAGTGATGCCATTAAACATGGTCTTATCTTAAATGTTTAGAATTTAAAACAACACAGCATTTAAGATGAAACAGAAATCCAAAACCAAAGTGTTCTTGTAAAACATCTTAGACCTAAGACAAACTCATTTATCAGTGAAATGTATGATTAGGCATTCTCAGATATCATACACAGATTAACTATCAGGAAACAGGTGGAAGGGACTGCATTTGAATGACAATGCCATGCAGGGCCAGTTCTAACTCAGATTGTCATTTAGAGAGAAAACAGACATGTAAGGATAGATCGAACAATTACATAGACCCCTTGCGGATGACCCAGACTAGCCTTGATGCACTCATGAATCACATATGCATTGATGAGTCATATAAAGACATCAAAATAAATACCCAGACCAATATTGACAGTATTTACGTAGGCGACAGGTAGAATGGGGACTAACACGTATTTTACAGCCAGGTTCAGAATAAACGACACATAAATTTTATAACTAATTAATTCTAACAATAGAACATACGAATCACGACTGACATAGAACCAAACCAATGTATAATCTATTCTCGGCGTAAGCAGACCAACCCAAAATAGACTCTTAAGGCATGTTTGGCTGAAAACCAACGGAACTAGCGACTAGATCATGCTTTACTGAAATACATTAGACTATGACAACATCTAAAAAACACATTTTAATCGAATGGGGATAAACTGAGTCAATATACAGGACTAGATAATCTAAAAAAAAACAACATATAAAGCAGGCTTGACTACTAAACCAAAACTAACTAAAACGGCGTGCCTGAATCACAGGATAACGAACTGAAACAGACACAAGCAACCAAAAATTCGAAAAAAAATAAACGAAATGAATGATTACCTGCTTTGTGTGCAGCGAAATGAGGCGAAGGTCTCGAATCTACACTCGATTACTATGAAATCTAAGCTTGAATCCACTCAGACCCGCAACGGTAACAAGGGGCCAAAACAAAAGATGATTTAGTATTTTTTCAACTGAAAACTCAAGAAATGTTTTAGAGCGAAAAAAGAAGGTTGTTCTTCTCCTTTAAAGTGACTGGAAATTTTAATTCTTGGGGATTTCGTGACCAGAAAAGGAAAACGAAATTCCAGATTCTTTGGGGTTTTTCGATTTTTATCTTTAAAAGGTTTCTACCGCTAAGCAAACTTTATCATCCGTGTTCTTCTCTCCCCAAAAAAATCTCTCCCTTGAATTAACAGAAAACTCTTATTTATATCCCCAATTCTCCTTTTCGTTTTGTATATAAAAAGTAAATAAAGAGGGGAGCGTTGGGGAAGACGACGGACAGGCGTGGGGGGACAAAACGAGGTGGGGGTGATGGTGAGGATAACGTGATGTAGTGGGAAGTGGAGGTGGCAGAGGTAACGTGGTGTAGTGGAGGTGTCAGACGCGTGGGATGGAGAAAAACAGTGGGGTGTGTGTGTGTGGCGGCTAGGGTTTAGGGGTAAAGGGAAAGGGAGTGGCAGAGAAGGGGATGGGGAGACGGTGGTGTGGTGGAGGCGACGATGGGGAGGTGGAGAAGATGGCGGAGAGGGAGAGGAAAGGGGGAAAGAGTGAAGGAGATGCGGCGGTGGAGGAAAAAATGAGGGGAAACCTAAGGGTTTCCCTTATTTTGTTTGCTACGGGTCGGACCCAGTCCATTTATGGACTGGGTTGATTTTTTAGACCGGGTATTAAAAGAATGGGCTAACGAATTAAAACACGGACTGGTCTAAAAATTAAGGTAAAAAATATAGGCTGGTTAAAAATATTTATGAATTGATTGGACTTTGATTTGGGATCTGATAAGTCAAAAAAATACGGATTGAGTGCACGAAATAGTTTGGCTTCTAAATTTAAACGACGGACCTGTTTAAGTAACTTGTATTAAAATATTGCTCAATACGAAATATGCAATCATTAATGCTCAGATAAAAAAAATGGCGTTATAATAGCCGTGCAATAATATTCCGAAAATCCTCAGTGAAATAAATACTCTTATTCAATTATGCAAAGATAAATGAAATGCGTGTGCGTAAGCTGGTAAAATACTGAAATGATAAAAGTTGTAAACTATAATAATAATAGTAATAATAATAATAATAATAATAATAATAATAATAATAATAATAGTAATAATAATAATAATGATAGTAACTGTAATAGAATAATGAAGTGCCGGTATTGATGAGAGGCTAATAATTTAGTACAAAAATAAATATATGTATTTTTAATTTTCTAAAAAAAAAATATTAGAAGCGCAAATAGGTATTTCGGAGGAGAGGCGGGACAAAATTGGGTGTCAACACATTAGTCAACCCAAATGACATTACACGAAACTCAAAGTGACCGTATCTGGTTTTGTAAGCTGTCTTCGGGATGTCTTTCTCTCTAACCCTCACCTGGTAATACCCTGAATACCCTGATCTCAAATCTATCTTTGAGAACCATTTGGCACTCTGTAATTGATCAAATAAATCATCAATTCTCGGAAATGGATACTTGTTCTTTATTTTCACCTCATTCAGCTGCTTATAATCGATACACATTCGCAAGGAGCCATTTTTATTTCTCACAAATAATACTAGTGCTCCCCATGGTGACGTACTGGGCCTGATAAAGCCCTTTTCAAGCAAGTCCTTCAACTGCTCCTTCAATTCCCTCAACTCAACAGTCGCCATTCTATAAGAAAGAATAGATATTGGCTGAGTATCTGGTAATACGTCAACGGCAAAGTCAATCTCCCGCTCTGGCAGAAAACCTGGAAGCTCGTCCGGGAAAACATCTAGAAACTCATTAACTACTGGAACGGATTGAAGAGTTGGTGGTTTTGCTTCTGTATCCTGAACTTGGACCAAATGATAAATACAACCCTTAGCAATCATCTTCCTTGCCTTAAGATAGGAAATAAACCTACCTCTCGGAAATGCTGTATTACCCTTTCACTCTAGAACTGGCTCTCCTGAAAACTGAAATCGAACACGAGAACGCCACGCGAACAAGAGCTTACCCGACCCAAGACCAACATGAACACAGTACGCCAATCGTGAACGCGATGACCAAATATTCAAACTGAACCAATATGCAAACTGATTATAAACAACGCTACGAATTCACCCGCGCCTTCGGATTTCCAACAGAGATCATTTTGACCTGGTCAACCACCAAAACCCAAAGACAAGTTCAAACCAAAGACTCAAAACGCTCCCCAGTGCCTCTGGAACCGAACTAATCACCCCTACCAAGTTATAAATGACTCTCCGAACCTCATGGAATCGACAGAATTCCCAAAAAGGTTCGTTCACTCAAAAGTCAACTACTGGTCAACGGTTTTTCGCTTTAAGCCACTAACTCCCTCAAAACTAACCCGAATCGTCTAGGGAACCGCACTACCCATCCCTACGAGTCAAACATTCTCCAACGAAGCTAAACGAAGGGTTAACAGGGGTAAAAGGGTCAAAAAACCTAAACGACCAAACGGATCGTTACATCTACCCATGAAACAGAGCATGGACAGTCCGAAAACATCCAGCATACCACCATGAAAACACCTTGAAAAAGCTTCAACCTTCACTCCCAAAAAGCCACATAAAGCACCGCTGTTGAGACGTATTGGAGTTGAGAGGTCCGTTCGAGGTTACCGGTACGAGTTCACAGTATGACTTGAGCACTGTCACGGTTTCTATCAAGACTTTGGAGTTCTGTTTTCTCCTTAATAAATCGCAAGATACTTGAAGGTCCATTTTTTACCTGTATTTCTCCATTATTATAGTTTCTATATTCTTAATAACCTGCTTCATTAAATTTCCGTAAGATTTCCTCTGAGGAAGTGAATTTCATTTTCCAAATGCCATAAAGTGTTAAAATGTTGAATGGGTTTCTTACCTGCATGTTTAAATCCTTGCCATATTAGTTTTTGTTTAGGTATGCTTCTAGATCCTCTGATGACATGTCTTTTTCATGTTTATCAATTTGGGGGCTGATCATGAGTGTTAATGAGCCAAACTAGGAGTTAAATTTATCTAGATTTTAATAATAAGGAAAAGGCTCAAATATGTCATTCAACTATCGGAAATGGCTCATTTATGCCACTCGTCAATAGTTTGGCTCATTTATGCCATCGAACTATAGGAAATGGCTCATTTATGTCATCGCCTATTACCAAAATGACTCATCCATGTCATATTTCATTAAAGCTGGTTTTACAATACCATATATGACACGTGGCCTCCAACTAGATTATGGTTGTGGGAGGTGTATGGGTCGGATTTTTTATTAATTTGTTATTTAAAATTGGGCTAGTTTAATTAAACGACGTAGACCTCTAATTAGAGGTCACGTGTCATATCTGGTATTATAAAATCGGCGTTAATAAAAAATGGCATGGATGAGTCATTTTGGTAACGGGCGAATGGCATAAATGAGTCATTTCCTATAGTTCGATGGCATAAATGACTCATTTCCTGTAGTTCGATGGCATAAATGAGTCAAACTATTGACGAGTGGCATAAATGAGCCATTTCCGATAGTTGGATGGCATATTTGAGCCTTTTCTGTTAATAATATAATGGTAAAAAATATTGGTTTAAGGTTCGGGAGTTTTAAAACTAATCAACGTGGAAGCTTCAATATGCTGCTTGGCATCCAGATCATTTCTTAGTCATTTTTGATAAACATTCGACGAGTTATTTTTAGTACATTGGCGCAAATTATATTTTCTTTAAAGATGAATTTGAGTAGATAGTTATTTTTTAAATGTTGGGGATTTAATTAACCTTTGTACCTATCCTTATTAAATGTTTAATCATGAGCAATTGTGAAATGTTGGATCTATAGATATTGTGCCGAGGGGTTTAATTTTTAAGCACTCCAAGAGTGCGAATTGAGCCTAAACCAGTATGGCGATCCAAATTAGTCGTGAATTTATTCAAGACCCGTTGTCAAAGAGTGAAAAAAATAGTAGAAAAGAGACTCGAATTTAAGAGACAAACAATACTTTTACCGGTACAATGATAAACTATAATTATGAAATAAGACCGACAATATTGATTTCTCACATACTGAGCCATAAATTAAAAATATCTACTAATAAATAGTTAAACCAACTTGCTAGCTGCTCATTCTAATTTATATGATACGTGCGTTCTCATCTTTCATTGGATATTATTTCTTACTAAGTAAAATACAGATACATCTTGAATAAAAATTAGCTATTTTGTTTAACAGTTATGTTATTCGAAATAATGACAAATTAGTCTCTATAGACACGTGATTTTTTACCCTCCCCAAATTTTTATCATCTTTTTTAATGTCTAAATAGACTTTTCTATTAAATTTTAGTTATGTTATATTTTTATTATTCTAGAGGTAACTACTTAATTAGTATTTTCTTTAGGGCAAAGGTTCAAATCTACCCCTCAACTTTGCGATTTAGAGCAGATATACCCCTGTTAAAAAAGTGGTGTATATATACCCTTTTCGTTCTATAATGGTGCAAATATACCCCTGCCCTAACACAAATAGTGCAAATATACCCTTTTCGCTAACGAGATTATTTTTTAAAATCATTTAGCTTATTTTTAATTAAAAAAATGTCATGTGGCTTTAAAAAAAAGTCTACCCATTTTTTTAGTAGACATATTTTTCTAACGCCACATGATAAAAAAAAATTATAGTGGGTCGGGCCTGGTTTGTTTAAAAAAATATCTTTGTGGCTTTAAAAAAACAATTCTACCCATTTTTTAAAAATTCTACCCACCAATTAAAAAAATTGTCATGTGGCCTTAGAAAAATATGTCTACTAAATAAAAATGGGTAGACTTTTTTCTAAAGTCATGTGGTATTTTTTTTTTCTTATTAAAACATAAACTAAATGATTTTAAAAAAAGAAACTGTCAGCAAAAAGGATATATTTGCACCATTTTGTAATGGCAAGGGTATATTTGCACCTTTTCCCTTTTCTTTATTTAGTATTAGTATTTTTTATTTACCTTCTCAAGAAAAACAAAAACCAAAATAAAAGAAAAATACAAAAATAGGACTAATTAAACCGTAGCAACTCCTCAACTTTTTGAATAAACTTTCTCCTCCAACCAAGCAGAAACAATGGACAGAAGCAATGTAAGAGCTAGAAGAGCAGCCCTACCACTGGCGGGACCTCGGAAACTATCGACAAATATGTTGCTCGACTTTTTTGGACATATGACCATCATTGATAGGACTATGGCAGTAGAAATTTGTCTTAGCTAGAGAAGGTTGTGTCAAGGTGAACCTTCACTATGGAGGGTGATAGAGATACAATCATCAGAGCCTGTACTCAGAAAGGTGCCGAGGCTTCTCATTCTCGCTATCGGATTGACGATAGATACTTTCTTACATGCACATTGATATGCTATTGCACATCTGGGGGTAGTATTTGTAGTGCATACTAGTCCAAGAATATAAAGTTTTAAGTCTTTTTTTGTTGTGAGTAGTATTGATAAAGCATGTTAGTCCAAAAATATAAAGTTATGTTGGTTATGAATAACTAATGACATTTTTTTAATGATTAAGACTGTAAAAATGCACACTTGAGACAACACGAATGAAATAGTAAAAGACAAAATGTGTCTAAAGAAATTGTCATTCATTGATTTTCTGTCTTTTTGCATTCACTCCAACAAATGCCAAATTCCTATATTACTTCATATATGAAGTTGTTTTTATTAGTCATTTTTAGACTCATTGTTATTTAGCAACTTTTTCTAGGAGCTATGTAACCAATTCCCGAATCTTTAAATAAGGATCAAAAGATTCATTTTTTTTAATTTCCCGTGCGATATTCCCACATAAGTTTTTAGGAATGACAGTAGGTATTCGAGAACTTTTGTGGAATGTCATTTCATTATTTATTGAACTTAAGATCAAAATTCATCATTTTTAGAAACTTGTATTTTTTCTTAATTGCTGCTACTTTATAACCCAAGTATATTCTTTAATAATATTAACACAACAAGCACAACAACATACCCATTGAATAATACTAACGTAATCTTTTTAAAATTATATACTCATTAATATAGTGTATATGCGCAGAGTGTGTATCCTAAAACTAGTCATGCAATTAATAAAACTAAAGAGTCATTGAGCCTTTGAAATTTCTTTCAAATTTGTGTCCACTTACAAAGTTCAATTATAATCTCAAACAATATACAAAGTAAATAAATAAATGAGACCCCTCACCTGATCCAGCCTAAATACATTTTTTTGCGCGGATTGCCCATTTTTTGGGTAGTCTTTAAATTTTACCCCTCATATTTGTGGTCTTTAATTTTTCTCTTCGCTTGGAAAGGTGGGCGAATACCTGAGGTTCTGGTTCAAACCCTTGCTCAATCATAAAATTAAAAAATTATTTCGCAAGGCAGGGCTAGGGTGCGTGTATGTCGGATCCGGCATACACGCCTTAAGGAAAAACTAAAGTTATGCCGGATCCGGCATAACTAAAAGTCTGTCTCATAAGGCAGAACTTTGCCTTAAGGCATAGTTTAGTTATGCCTTATGCGGCAGACTTTTAGTTAAGGCATAACCAAAAGTATGTCCCATATATAAGGCAGAAATTTCCTTAACGCATAGACTTTGCCTTATAAGGCAAACTTTTAGTTATGCCTTAAGGAAAAGTTCCGTCTTATGGGGCATACTTTTAGTTATGTCTTATGGGGCATACTTTTAGTTAAGGCATAACTAAAAGTATGCCGCATAAAGCGGAACTTTTCCTTAAGGCATAACTAAAAGTTTGCCTTGAAAAGTGTGTGTGTATGTGTGTGTGTGTATATATATATATATATATATATATATATATATATATATAGATGCCTCAAGCCAAAGTCTATCAGAG
The DNA here is from genome assembly GCF_019175385.1 of Lycium barbarum. Lineage (NCBI taxonomy): Eukaryota > Viridiplantae > Streptophyta > Magnoliopsida > Solanales > Solanaceae > Lycium > Lycium barbarum. The sequence goes on along the minus strand of NC_083340.1, from coordinate 124,521,886 downwards.
GGGGCAGAGCGAAATTCAAATTCTGTCTTGCGAATTTTTTTAAAATTTTTGATTGAGCGGGGGTTCGAACCCGAGACCCATAGATTTTAGGCGAAGGACAAAAAATTAAAGACCACCAATTTAAGGGGGAAAAGTTAAAACCACCCCAAAAGAAGGGCAATTCGCCCTAAAATCCATAACCACGCAAGGGTGCTGGCCGTACTCCCCATTTTCACCCTCAAAACCGGACCCCTAAGTTGACTGCAATTAAATGAGTGCAATTTTTGGGGCATTTCCACGAGTGGCCTTATTCGGGGTGGTCTTTAATTTTTTTCCTCCACTAAAAATTCTTTGATTCCGGGTTCGAATCCCCGCTTAGTCAAAAAATTTAAAAAAAAAAATCGCAAGGTAGAATTTGGATTCGTAAGGCAGCCTCAAACTCTACGTAATGCAGAGTTTTGCTTTCAGGCATAAGACAAACTCTCCCTTAGGGCAGAGTTTTGCCTTCAGGCATAAGGCATAAGGCAAAACTCTACGTTAAGGTAGAGGTTTTCATTAAGGCCAAAAAAAAAAAAAAAATTATTCAATTGGAATTTTGCAAAACTCTGTCTTAAGGCCTAACTTTTGTCCGAATAGGCCTAATTTTGCTACAAAAATCTGCCTTGCGATTTTATTTTATTTTTTACTAAGCCGGGGTTCGAACCCCAAATCTCATGGTATTAGGCGAAGGGTAAAAATTAAAGACCAGCAATTTGAGGGGCAAAAATTAAAGACCAGTGCCTTTGAAGGGCAATCCGCACAAAAAAAATGCAATGTTTGCCGAATGATCAAAGGAATACAATTACACTCTTTTTTTTTTTTAATTACAAACCACACAGTGTCACGGCCCCAACTGGCGGGTCGTGCGGGCACCTACCATATTACTAACTAGTAGGCGAACCCTGCCCAACCACCCAAATACTCATCCATTTTATAATAAATAATTTCTTAAAAATCACAAGATTAAAGTAAAAGTGCACACAGACTCAATTTTAATTACAATAAAACTGAAAAGAATTTCCTGGGATCTAGACTAGAGAGGTACAAGAGCTCCTACTACACAAGGAAAACAAAATAAATGACCCAGCCTCTGCCTGGAGTGAGATAAGTGAGGTTATAGGAGAATTCCTGGTAATCCACATGAAGAAACTTCAACTTAAACCTGCAACATACCTACACCCCAAAAAGGGATGTAGCAAGAGTAGTATCAGTACACCACACATACCGGTAAGCATCATAGGTCAACTAAGATTAGTTCACGCAACACAATATAAAGTCAATAAGATAAATAGATAAGTCAAGACCCTCAGGATTCTCAATATAGGTTACTTCACTCTCACGAACTTACCTTTCTACCCCCGACTATTCACTCCTTTTATATCCATAGGAAATACCATCTATCATTGTAGTCCCATTCCACACTCCCTTAAGCCAATAAATTAAGTCTCATCTCCTTATTTGCATTAACATCTAGTTCTTAACTTTTAGCCGTAGAGCCTTTCTATCCAGTTCACTTACTAAGATATGACACACCCATAGAACAATCTTACCACTTAGAATTCGCTTTTACTCTAACCTTCGTAATAATCACCACCTCACACAACCTCAACAAAATCATAAGAGATGCACAAGCAATATAACAGACTGACAGTACACAAACATAAGGACATAGCAGTATGAAATGTAATGCAATGCAGATGTGATGCAAGGCCCAATCACGTTGTACATACATGCTAATTGATGTCATTGCTCAGTAGTTATGACCTGTAGGGGACCCATGGTGTCCATGTCGTTCCGGATAATGATGTGCAGGAATTTTGGCATATCCAATGCTTTTAAACTCTAAGTTTTACTTGTTTTCAAGCAAGTTTGTGTTAGTTTGATGCGTTTTGTGTGTTGTGCAGGTATTGTGAAGTTAGAATGCTCGAAAAGCGAAAAAATGAGGAAAATAGGCAATCTGTTTTGATAAGCATAAGGACGGACCGTCAACATGCTCGACGGTCCGTCGAATTGCCTCGTCAATAAGTTCCTGCGAAGTAACAAATCATCAGAGCATCATCAGATCGTCGACTTGCACCGTTGACATGATCGACGGTCCGTCGAAGTGCTTCGATGGTGGAGTTCCTGCAGAGTGAAAAAAGCATACTCAGATCGTCGATATGGTCATCGAGCATGTCGACGACCGTCGAAGTGCAAAGACAACCCGTTGAAGTGCAAGCCGAGATGGAACAGGACTGCGATTGATTATTCCGAGTTTGAATTGTATAAGTACTTGTTTAGGTTTTATTTTTCAGACATCTGAAGTTTTAGACTTGTAGTAATTACTTTTGAGTTGTTATTGCTTTTGAAGATTTCCAGATAATTACGTTCATTACTTTCAAGTTTTATTCGTAAGTTCAATACAATAATTCAATTATGCAATCTTCAATCTTTTATTATTTTCTTGTTGCCATGAGTAGCTAAACACCTTTACTAAGGTTGTGAACCCAATGATGGTGTGTTGTGATTGGGGATCGTGAATGATATACGCATAATGGATTGTTAGGGTTTATTTGTTCTTCGTTTTCATCATATAGTTAGTGGTCGCAAACATTAGCTAACGCCATAAACATTAGTTTATTTGGGAAAATAGCTAGGGTTAGGTAAGAACAAATAACAAGAACTCAGGGCTTTAAACCTTGTTTAATAAATTCACTTAGGAATAAGAGGAATTTACTTGGCATAATTTACCGTTCTTCATGCATACTTTATTATCTTTGGAAAAGCATAGAAATAAATAATCTTTTCTTATTGGGAAATAGTTCAGATTCACATAGAGGTTAAGTGCATCCATACAAACAGTCCATTAGAAGTATATCAAGATCGATACTCACGATCATACACTTTATCTGACAGGGACACAACCTTGGTTCTTTTTACCCATATATTTACAACTTTAAATTTCCAGTCACTTTAAATTAGTTCACAAATCAAATCCACTATAAAACCCTTTTCTGGAATACACCAGGACCGCAAGATTAGCAAAATACTTATTTAGTAAACTTTTCACACCATATTCTATGTGGGATTCGACCCCAACCTTGTGGGGTTACTATATTTGACAACGTCCGCGTTATAACATTAATAGGTGTAATTTGAGCGTATCAGATACTCATTGGACCCGAGCAAATAAATCCTCCGCTCTGAAAAGAACCTCGGACGCGAATCCACATCGTATAATATGTTCACCTTTATATTACTGCCAAAGATTGGCTGTCAAATAGTATTTCATACTTTCTGCTCCATGTACTTCCTCATAACCACATGCAATGATGCCAATGAATGAAAACAAAGTCATAAATCAGGCCCTTGATAGGCGTACCACTACTATGCCTTCCCTCAGTCCTCCCAATACAACCCTCTTTGTTAACAAGAATGACAATCATGTGAATATCTCAATATACTTGGAAATAAGGATGGAAATTCAATATACCTAAGAATACATATTCTGAATAATGGAATACCCTTTCCTAGTCCCCACAACTGACCACTTTCAGTCCCATAACACATAACCCTAAACGATGGTAGCACTCAACACTCTAACAAATACTCATTATTACCCTAGTTACTATTTACACAATAATTCATTAGGTTTTCAAATATATCCATCCAAACATCATGTCCGAAGACCTAACCATGCAATCTCCCATCAACTCTACAAGTAATTACGATTCACTAATCAAAGTCTAAATCAAGTAAACAATAATCTACCTCGATGACGAACAACTATTTGAATTTCCATGAATTTCCCGCCTTACTAGCTCTTACCCAAATCCATGAGAGATGATAGTCGTGGGGAAAGATGTGGACAAAGTACGAAAAATCTCTTTTCTTGGTGTCAAGGGTTTTTCCTTCTTATGCAAACCTAATACCAGCCTTGGGAGGTCTTTTATTTAAAAGGGAGGGTGAAATATAAGCTAAGTGACCAAAACTAGCCTACTGCCCCGCCTCGCCCGCTGCGGCGGTCGGGGTTCCGCTATAATGGGACCGTTATAGCAGTCTACTTCCTACCCTAGGCCCACGACTTCTAATTCTATTCGAAATTGATTTTCCCCACTATTAATCCTTAAAACACCCCATAGGGCTCATTATTTACGATCGCAGACCTAGATTGGGCATCGGTTCGCGAAGTATTAAATAACGACTGGACAGGTCGTTACACACACTATGTAAGCTGGTGGTGCTTTATTAATAATATCAAGTTATTTACACAAGAAATCCAGAAAAATCAACAGAAAAAATTAATCTAGCCTAAGACAAAAAAAAGTGTTGGAAATACGTTTAGGTACCCATGTGGGTCAGCCTAAAAGGAAATAAGTGAAATAAAAGGAGAAGAGACACAACCCTTCCCAAAGGTTGTGTCACTTAAGATATACTCCCTCTATCCCAAAAAGATTGTCCTCTTTTCCTTTTTAGTTTGGCCCAAAAAGATTGTTCCCTTTCTATATTTAAAAACAATTTAACTTTATGAGATGATTTACAGCCACACAAATATCTAAGGCTTGTTTTGGACCACACATTTCAAAAGTCTTCATTTATTTCTTAAACTTTGTGTCAAGTCAAAAGAGGACAATCTTTGGAAGTGAATAAGAAGTTGTTTTGTTTATAAGGATTCTTCTTCTTTTTTCCAAAAAAAATGCAATTCTTTTCATCATGTAAAAAATAGAATTATTTCTTTTCTATAAGAAAGAAAACAAACTCTCTTCTTCTCAGTGAAGAACTATAGCGGTAGATTCGTACGAAGATGAAAGCAATCTTCATCAAATACCGGAACAATCTACTATAACAGGTACGACTTAGACTGTGAATATTTATGGTGTAGTTCGTGTTCTTAACATGTGATTACACTTTCGACTAATGAAACAAATATACGGATCTTGGGATAACTATGTGTTCTTGTGGATTGTTGTATTTTCCTTCATTGGTATCAGAGCCTAAGATTTTATTTATTTCCAAATCTTGTTTTTTCCTTTGTCGATAAATATTGTCGCTGATACTCTGAACAGTCTAAGTTTCTGAATTTTGATTCTAAAACTTCTTGTTGCATCAAAAAGACCTTTTTGTGGCATTGTTGATGCAGTACTTTTTGTAAAGGCAGATGATCATCCTTATTTGGACAGCATATTTTTTCCATTGTACAATTGATTAACGTTTTTCTGTTATTACCGAAGTCTCCAAAGTTTGTTTTTCGTACGAGAAAGAAAGATAATTGGGATCAAAGAATTTTTTTTTTCATTCCTTAAATTATTCCTTTATAATGGAATGATTTGTGGTTCGACAGATATTGCTCGTTCGCTTATTTGCCTTTAATATATTGTCTCCAAATAAAAGGAGGAAAATGGCACATCCAAACTACGGTCATCTAAACTTGTCCATAAATTTCACTTGGACACCTTAACTTGAGCTTGTTTTAATTGAACACCTGCACTATTCGAAATATGTCCTATTAAACACGTTTTGATGACATGGCAGGGTAAGTGTAATACTCATCTAAAATGCGCGTGAAAAGGCATTTATATATTCACAAGGCCAATAAAAAAATGACATGTCAACAAAAAAAAAAAAAACCAAAATCTGAATTTAAAAAAAAATGAAAAATCCCCTTCTCTTCCCCAACTCTTCGCCACTGTGCATTTCCCACCTACAAATCTCCTCTCCACCGTCCCACGTCACATGCCTTTCTCATCTTCTCCTTCATTCTTTCTCCCTACCATCATCCCGCCATCACCTCTGTTGTTGCCATCGTTACCTTCATCGGAAAAGCACCAAATAAACAAAGTTGGCCAGCCAAAATAGAAAATATCGAAAGAGTTGACTGGTAAAAATTTCCGGCGAAATTTCATTTTTTCCGGCAAGATTAATACGAATCTGAAGTTATTTTATTTTAAATTGTCAAAGAACTCAAACGCTAAAGAACCTAGAACACAAGAAGAAGAAGAAGAAGAAGAAGAAGAAAATTAAAAGAGATTTCCGTTGTTGCTAATTGTACCATGGTTGGATCGCTAATTTCCTTTGCGGCTACGAAATCGGGGGATTTTGAGTTCGAATTGTGTGAAGTGGCCGGGATGAAGAGATTTGTTATATATAAGTTGGGGCTAGCCTATTTTTTCGGGCAAACTCTGTCATTTCCGGCAAATGATTAAATGGAACGGAGGAAAAGGAATGGTGGGGGCAGGGGTGGCTGGGGAGGGGGGTTTGGGTGTAGAAAATAGTTTTTTTTTTAAAATATATTCACAATTCAATTTTTAATGAATTTTTTTATTCCAAATGTGATGTGTCCTGATTTAATTCATCGTTTTGCCACATTAACCGCGAGTGGGATACACACATTTTATATTTTTCACTGATTATCAAAAAAGTGTGTAAGTGGTTCATATCTGGAGTGGTATAGGTGTTCAATCAGAACAAGCCAAAATTAAGGTGTCTAAGCGAAATCTGTGGACAAGTTTAGACGGTTGTCGATTACTTTGACCAAAAGAAAATGACATCAAGGGAACCATTAAAAGGCATTGAAGACTTGCTTTTTTTTTTTTCTTTTTTTGGTTTAAATGCTACACAATAGTCCTGGTAATTTTTTTTTCATTTAGCCATATGGGTTTACTGACTTGGCAATATGATTCATAACATTCAAGTTAATTAGAAGATTCTCCAATGATGAGTTTAAGAGCCCGTTTGGATTGGCTTATAAGTTGCTTATAAGCTGTTTTCAGTTTTTTTGAGTGTTTGGCTAGCCAGCTTAAAGTCATTTTGTGTTTAAAATAAGTTCAAAAAAATAATTGGACCTATAAAACAGCTTATAAGCCAAAAAAAAAAAAAGTTAGACTACCCCAACTTATTTTTTTTAACTTATAAGTTGTTTGAGCTGCAAACAACTTATAGACATAAGCCCATCCAAACAGGCTCTAAGGTCTCTCCTGAACACGAAGTCTAAACGGAAGAAATATTTGTGAGGGTTGCTTGGCATGGCCACTTGTGGCCGACAAAGAAAATTTCTTTGCAATAGGTCCAAAAAGTCAGTGTAGAGAAAGGGAAAGTCTTTTCAACCCCAAAAAACTGATTAATCCTAATTGCTAATTATCGATCTTACTGAGCAAAATACTTGTTGTGATTCAAGCAAGTATTTTAGGTTTTGTTTTTGGTTATAACAAATTTCCACACTGAAAAAAGTTTTGTAAAGTCAAAGCTACCACATAAAAGTTTTTTAGTAAAACTTTATCGTCATCATATTATATATACATGTGTGTATATATAGTTGCGGTTGATTCCTATATTTTATTTTATTTACAACTGTTTTTTATAAAAGAAAAATCATGGTGTGTTTAATTCGTGTAGGTGTTATTGTGACATTATATCCTTTTAAGTAGTGTACTTGCATAAATTAAATATTGGATGCTATGTGTCACTATTCTTGATATTTCTATATTTGTTATAGAATTGTTGATTATTCAGTCTTGAATTTTTGTAATTTAAGATGAGTATTCCTTAAATAATTGATTATATTATATTTATTAAATATTAGAATTTGGATTATGATTGAGAATATAGTGAAGTCTCGATTCCAAATTTAATGTGAAATAAATTTTAATAATTACTTATTGTAATGATTAGTATGTATATGAATTTTAGGCTCTAAAAATATACATGAATGTCTCAAATAGTTTAAACTTTGTTATCAATATGTCAACTGCTATGAGAATATTAGTCTCCAAGCTTAACGTAAGTGAAAAGTTAAACGGTAACGTAATATCTATGATGCCTCAATATGTCTATGATGCCTCATAATTTATCTTGTTTGTATATTATCACATACGAGATACAGTGCTGGTTATTCATATCATGGTTTCAGTAAATTGGATATTATTTATAATTCCAGTAAGAATATTTATTTGTGCTTATTTGGGTTAAGTGTTGATGCAAATATAGGGCATGCTAGACTTGACCATAGTGGTTAACAACGAAAGAGTTGTTTAGCAAAACAAGATTTACTTGGTGCTATAGATAAATTACATTTGTCTACTTACCAATATTGTCTTGCTAACAAATAAATAGAAAACCATTTGGAAAAGTTAAAACGCCGATACTCCATTTCGATTAATCTAATCTAACATATGTGATCTAATCCTTTAAAGTTAGTTACTTTTACTACATATAAGTTATTGATAGATGGCAACCGAGAAATATTACTTCCAAGGGGAAGGAATTGTATTTATTCATGATACTCTTTATAGTCCAAAATTTAGAATGTTCATAAGTGAAGGTCTACAACACTATAACTGAATTTGGATCACGTGATAGATTATTTTCTAAGTAGGGTGAGATACGTCATGACTTGTCTCTTTATGAAACTACAGACCGAATTGCTTCCGATGTATATACTTGAATGGATTTGGGTGGATTCAGTTGGTGATAATGGAAATTCCCTATCACACCAATAAACCATCAAAAGAGAATCCACTTAGTATTGTTGGTCCCAGTGGGAGTAACTAATTGACTGATATTCAGTTTGTCAATCTCAATCTCGACGCACAAATCGTCCTTGCATCCTCCCTCATCGATTTGAGATTGAAGGGGAAGCATATATAGTTACTCCACTCGATGAAAACAGCTACATAGTGTAATGTAGATTCTTACATACCCTACTAAAGATAAATAGTTACAACAATGAAAATTGAAGTGGAGTCTGTGAAATCAAATCAAGTGGGAGTTGATTGAGATTTTGGGATTTTGGATCTAAAAGCTATACGGAACAAAGGGTTCTATTTTTAGAGGCGAAATTTTGAGTGGGAGGATGTGTCGTCATACTCCACTAGACAATAATACTGGAAAGCAGTTAAGATGATACAGAGGTATCTTAAACGCACAGTAGAATATTCCTTGTCTTGTCAAGAAATGGACAAGGAGATTTCGATCAGAGAAAATTTAAATCTGAGTAGGTTCTTCTTGCTATTGAGAATATAAAATATAATGATATTAAATGTAATTTTGTGTTGGAGACATAGTTGTACATAAAGAAGTGAACATGAAGTATATATCTACGCATCACTTGGTAGTAGACCTATTAACAAAACGCATAGTATTTGTTGCTTATGAAAGATATGATATCGTGGGGTTTGCGTAGTGCTGATGTATTTATATTTTTAATACTTCCTGCTCATGTTCAAGTAAAAACTGCATTTTGAGATACATGTTAGTTAATGCCTAAATGATTTATTTTTTGTTGTTTCATATACATAAGATGCTATTTATGTTTAGAACATAAATTTCAAGTGTAAGTATGTCCGACAGACAAAAAGGTTGGCCCATTGACACATGCAATTGCCTCTATTGTCTAAGTGACAGATAGAGATGAGACAATTATAAACTAATTATTGTTAGAAGTGATGATAAAAGAGAGCTCAAAGTTTATAATAAGAATGTCATTGGTTTTTTATGTTTAATCATATGTGATTAAAATGAGAGTTTGTTCTTAATGCCAGATGTGAGTTCTGATGAATAAAATGATTGAGTAGATTTGTGAACTCAAAGTTAGACATGAGTTGTTTAAACTATCATCTGCACATTATTTAATTTGTAAATACATACGCTCCACGGGAAAGTAGTCAATATTGTGATACATGTTTCATACCATGTATGCATGTGGTGACCCATAAGGGCGATACAAGTTTAATCTCTACTTGCTATCGTGTGAAGCCCTGAAAATTATAAGTAATTTTCCACATTGTACCCTCGTGACTTTGATCAGTTTCTCAAGATTCAATTCGGTGTTTGCTATCTTAGAGTGTTGCCAAAAGTATATGTCTGATTCGGTCTGGCAGGACATTTCTAAAAAAGTATATCATATTGAGATTAATAGAATCATGAGATGAGGAAGATCATTAAGTATTGTTACATTAAATCTACTCCAAGTTCCGTAAGTCGAGAAGTTATATATTCCTAACAGATGTATAGCAATTGTGCTCTTGAAGTATGCACTGATCACACGGTCTAGTCATTATGTATAAATGTTACAGAATAGGAATGAGATCTAGTTGGCCCACCATGTGTGAGTGGGAAATGTTGGAAATACGTTTAGGCACGTATGTGGGTCAGCCTAAAAGGAAATAAATAAAATAAAAGGAGAAGAGACACAACCCTTCCCAAAGGGTGTGTCACTTAAGATATAAACTAGTTGCTTTGTTTATAAGGATTCTTCTTCTTTTTCGAAAAAAAGTGCATTTCTTTTCGTCATCTAAAAAATAGAATTATTTCTTTTTTAAAAGAAAGAAAACAAACTCTATTCTTTTCCATGAAGAATTCCGGTGGTAGATTCCTACAAAGATGAAAGTGATCTTGATCGAATATCGGAACAATCTTCTATAATAGGTACAACTTAGACTGTGAATATTTATGGTGTAGTTCGTGTTCTTAACATGTGATTACCCTTTCGACTAGTGAAACAAATCTATGGATCTTGGAAGAACTATGTGTTCTTGTGGGTTGTTGTATTTTCCTTTAGAAAGAAAAAGGCTAAACAGAAACTAAAACTAGAAATTGTAGCAGAAATAATCAAAACTCTAACTAGATGTTGATGCTGCTATAATTCTGTTGCTTTGGAGTGATGCCACTATCGGTCACCTCAAAGCCCTCACCAATTGCTATGGTATCAATTCCAATATGAACAATGTCCAGCAGTAAACAGGCAGCATCTCCATCTGGTATTGTTTTCCTTTTCTGCATATCAATTATGTCTTGAGAATAACTATGCAGCCTGAACCATCTGTACTGTACTGTATTCATTAGCTATGGACATCTTTCTAATAAACTGAATAGAAATTCTGTTAATACCATACACTAGATAGAATGCCCTTAGATAACTATACAGTCCTGAAATTGATTCTTAATTCGGACTGATGCAGGTTTGCTGAAAATCAATCAGGCTCCCTAGTCTTGAAAATTGAGTGTCTGAACACTCTCTAATTCTAAGGAGAAGGGGAGGATTAATTACATATCACAGTTTTATACATTTAAAAGGTGACTTTTCAAACTTCTTTTCAAATCACGGGCTAAGTGCTGCTCTTGTGCTTAATTACTAATGGAGCACCTTGATGACATCAAAGAGTTAAGACACTGAAACTAGAGTTAATTCATAATTCATATCTCGCGGATCCTTAATGTTCTTGTAGGAAATCAATCCGTGATTTGTATTGATGTATGAAAGTCATTATATACAAAATAGGTATCTCACTATCAGAATGATACTCGGCTAAATTATAGGACCTAATTACTATACATAAGGAAGAGAATATTTACAATATTTACATAGACTATTACATAGTCTATCACACCCCCGTAGTCGAAGCAGGAGGTTGTCGTACGCTTAGACTGTCCCTGAAATCATCAAAGAGCATGCGCGGAAGACCTTTAGTGAAGATATTTGCGATCTGGTAACGGGACGGGACGTGAAGAACACGAACTTCTCGACGGGCAACTTTCTCACGTACGAAATGTATGTCCATCTCAATATGTTTAGTGCGTTGGTGCTGAACTGGATTACCTGATAGGTATATGGCACTAACATTATCACAATAAACTAATGTAGTTGTCCGGATGGAACAACGGAGCTTCAAAAGAAAGTTGCGAAGCCAACAGGACTCAGAGATGACATTAGCGACGCCATGGTATTCGGCCTCGGCACTCGACTTAGACATAGTAGGTTGTCGTTTGGATGACCATGAGAGGAGATTATCGCCAAGGAAGACACAGTAACCTGATGTGGATCGGCGAGTGTCTGGACAACCACCCCAATCTGCATCTGTATAAGAAACAAGAGAGGCAATGGAGGATTTGCACAGATGGAGACCAAACTCAATAGTACCTTGAATGTATCGGACTATGCGTTTAAGAGTATGCATATGTGCAACCTTTGGATCATGCATGTGAAGGCATACTTGTTGAACCGCATAGGAGATGTTTGGTCTTGTGAATGTGAGGTATTGCAACGCGCCGGCCAACTTACGATATTGGGTGGGATCATCGCAAGGAGGCCCGGCCGTGGCACCAAGTTTGGCTTTGGTGTCGACCGGTGTCTGACTTGGCTTATAGGCAGTCATGCCCGCACGCTCTATAATATCTGCTGCATAATTTTTCTGAGAGAGAAACATGCTGTGTGAAGTCCGGGTAACAACGATACCCAGAAAATAGCTTACAGGGCCCAAATCCTTCATAGCAAATTCGGCACTAAGCAGAGACATGATGGGTTTTCTGAGAGCATCTGAGGAAGCTGTGAGAATAATATCATCAACATATAGCAGAATGTAAGCAATGTCAGAACCTCGACAATAAATAAAGAGAGAGTGATCAGATCGGCTATGTGAAAAACCAATAGTGGAGACATAGTCTGCAAAGCGTTGAAACCATGCACGGGGAGCTTGCTTAAGTCCGTACAACAATTTTTTCAAAAGACAAACATGATGTGGATGCTTTGGATCCTTAAACCCAATAGGCTGATGCATATAAACAGTCTCATTAAGATTACCGTGTAGGAAAGCATTCTTGACGTCCAACTGATGAATGGGCCAAGAGTGTGCAAGTGCAATGCTCAAGACAGCGCAAATAGTAGCCGGTTTGACAACCGGACTGAAAGTCTCATCGCAGTCAACTAACCTGTTGAGACCTGCCATCACAGACAAGACGGGCTTTGTTCCTCTCAAAAGAACCATCAGATTTCTTTTTATGACGAAAAATCCACATAGAACGAATAAGATTCACATCAGTGGGACGTGGAACCAATTCCCACGTCTTATTACTAATTAGAGCATTATATTCATTAACCATGGCAGCTTTCCAATTGTGGTCATTTAGAGCACTGATAGGATTTCGTGGGATAGGCGAGATGGAGGGAGTGCTAGAAGTATTTAAGTTGAACGGTTGTTTGGGCTTAAAAATCCCATGTTGGTTTCTAGTGACCATGCGGGTGGGCTGCTGGGCAGTCGCGGGTGGGGCTGTGGGGGGGTAGGGGCTATAGGGCAGTGACCGTGGGGTTGGACTGCTGGGCAGTGGGGGGAGAGGGCTGCTGGGCAGTCACGGGTGGAGCAGCGAGGGGGAGGGGCTGCTCAGCAGTGGGGGGGAGGGGCTGGACCGAGGGAACGACGGGTGGAGGAGGCTGTGACAGAAAATGTAGGGTATATGGAGAAATCCCATGGTCCTAAAAATCATAAGAAGTTGGGGTTGGTGAGTGCAATTTGGAGAAGGGAAATTGAGTTTCCTCAAAGATGACATGCCTTGAGATGATGATTTTGTTGGTGGATAAATCATAACATTTATATCCTCTATGATTCAACGGATAGCCCAAAAATACACACGGGGTGGATCTTGCTTGTAACTTATAAATAGTTGTAGATGGGAAAAGTGGATAGCATAGACACCCAAAAACCCGGAGATGAGAATAGGAGGGGGTTCGTTGATAGAGAACTTGCGTTGGTGATTTATACCCAAGGACTTTGGTGGGAAGTACATTAAGGAGGTATGTGGCCATTTGGAGAGCATGATGCCAAAAAGAGGGGGGCATGGAAGAGTGGACAAGAAGAGTGCGCACTATGTTATTAATGGATTTAATTTTTCTTTCCGCTTTGCCGTTTTGAGGAGAGGTATGGGGGCAAGAAAATCAGAAATTTAAACCATTTGAGGCGCAAAAAGATTGAAAATTCCCATTGGTGAACTCCCGCCCATTATCACATTGAATGTTTTTAATGTCTCTTTCGAATTGAGTCCGTATTAATGCCTTAAAAGATAAAAAAGTGGAATAGACTTGGGACTTGTTAGAGATTGGAAAAGTCCAAAGAAAATTACTATAATCATCAACAAAGAAAACATAATAGCGGTGCCCATTAGAACTTAAAACAGGAGATGTCCATAAATCACTATGAATGATATCAAATGGCATAGTAGTAAATGACAATGAATCATAAAATGAAAATTTAACATGTTTCCCAAAGGACAAGAGGTACAAAAAGAAGTTTGGGCCCTATTACATTCAATTAAGGCATTACTACGAAGAGAACTAAGGATAGCATTTCCCGAATGGCCGAGTCGGGAATGCCACAAGCTAGGTGATGCGGCAATGAAGGTGGATGGTGGAGTGGTCCATTTTGTGGCAATGATAGGATACAATTCCCCGGTGCTCTCACATCTCATTAGGCGGCTCCCCGTCGGTAAATCCTTCACAGAAAACCCAAGAGAATCAAACTCAACAGAAACATTATTGTCCTTAGTGAATTTACGTACTGAAATAAGGTTTTTGATGAGTTTTGGAGCATGCAAAACATTTCGGAGACGTAATTGATGATTAGGAGAGGGTAGGGATGTATGACCATAGCCTCGAATTGGAATAGTGCTACCATTACCAACAATGATTCCAGAATTATTGCTCAAATTAAAATAAGGCGTGAGAGTACCTGAGTTGGCAGTCATGTGGGAAGTCGCTCCGGTGTCCATGTACCAATTATCATCCGGTTGATGCATGGACAGAGTGTGCATGGCTGCCTCCACGTCCGTCGGAGTGTACCCAGAATAGGTCGGACCATGCATGGAATAGGCCTGCTGAGGTCGTGGACCCGCACCGAGAATGCCGCTGCCGGGCCGCGGTGTGGTGGGACGCTGCTGCCACTGTCTCGTCGGATACGGACAGGGGAGAATTGGCCACTGCTGGAGCGGCCAGGCAGGCCAGTAGTAGCCCCCTGCCGGTGGCTGTCCCATCGACCACTAGTCGTTGCTGGTCTGTCCGCCGCCGCCGCGGCCGGATTTCCCGCGGTTGTTGTTGTTGTTGTTGTTCCCTTTTCCCTTGTTCCTGTTAGAATTCCTGCCACGATTATTATCACGACGGTTAGTTGAATTATTGTTGCCGCCAGGTGGCGGGGAGGGAGTATCATTATCAACAAGTAGAGCCGCGGGACTGGAATCGCGGGCACGTTCCTTGGCTGCTGCGTCTTCGAGCTTGAGTCTGGAGCACACTTCAGAGAAAGAGGGCAGCACATCCTTTTGCTGGATGGTGGTGACAAAGTGTGCATATGTCTCCGGTAAGCCTGCAAGGAGGCGTAAGACCAGACGTTGGTCGGACACTGGCGACCCCATGTTGGCAAACTAATCTGCGAGAGACTTGAGCCTATTATAATAGGCCATAACCGAGCCGAAGTCGGCCATTTTTGTGGTGGTGAATTCAATTTCAAGGTACGCTGCCCTTGAGTGCTTGTTATCTTGGAAAAGTTAAGCAACTCGATTCCAAGCCTTCTCTGCAACATCATCCGCCACGAGAATAGAGGTAAGAATATCATGGGATACGATGGCGTATATCCATTGAAGGACCACCGCATTTAGCCGTTTCCAGAGCGGAAGGTTAACCGCCTTTGTTGCGTTGTACGCGGTGAGTTCAGTGGTATCAGTTGGTGGTATGATGTGTTCAAGTACGGAGTGGACGCGGGCTAGAACTTTGAATAGTGTCGCCCATTCGTGATAATGGTCGGTTTCCATGTCTAGAGTTATTGGGATTAAAGATTTCACATTCGTGACGATTAAAGCAGAATGGAAATTTTTGTTGTCAGCCATTGAAGAGAGAAGAGGGAGGAGGAAGGGGTGGCGGCTACGGCTAGGGTTAGGAGAGAAGAGGAACGTGGACGGCTAGGGTTTAGGAAGCTAGGGTTTTTAGGAGAAACCTAGTCTGATACCATGTAGGAAATCAATCTGTGATTTGTATTGATGTATGAAAGTCATTATATACAAAGTAGGTATCTCACTATCAGAATGATACTCGGCTAAATTATAGGACTTAATTACTATACATAAGGAAGAGAATATTTACATAGACTATTACATAGTCTATCAGTTCTATCATGTTTCTCTTTACCAACATGATATACTTGCTGAGAAATGGTTTATGCCACTAAATTTGTTATGACACATGATTTGAAAATGCACCGAAATGCAAGTGAGATTATCTGATCTGTTGATAAGTTAGAACAAGATTTTTAGTTGTTTCGAGGCGAATTTAGGATTTCTAAGACATGGGTACACAACTAAAAAATAAAGGAGAAAAAGAAAGTACCAAGTGGGAATCAATCTCTGATCCTTTATCCTTCAGGGAAATAACTAAGCATTCAAAAGTGCAACATTCAGCCCTTTTGGAGCACGAGTGTCAGACGATAATATTACGGTCAAACCCATCTATAGTTGTCATTCGTTATTACAACATTTTACTATAACGGTCTGATTTTATCCGGAATCGATTTTTCGTGTTATATTTTACTTTTCTATAATAATATTCTACCTATAACAGCAGTGACATTCATTATAGCGGTACACTCTTTGTAAAGTTACCTGCCGTACTCAATATTCTGTGATAATATTTTGTAAGAATATATTATGTATAAAAATAAAATATAAAAATATTTATGGTAATCATCAAGGGAAAGCCATTAAATTCCTTTTTGCTGAAAGTTTGGACAAGAATCTTCGCCAATTCAAGCGTTTATTATCACTAAGATATTGGAATTACGAAACAATCTACAATTGTAGAATTCTTACGTCAAATTTGAAATATTTAAATTTTTAATTAATTTTAAATGTATATGTTCATTAGATTTTAATTCTTTATTGATTCGGTACAACTAGTCATGGATTTATTAGTTAATTCAATTTTTAATTAATGAAATATGAAAATCAATTGAGATTTTAAAATTAACAAGTATTTTGTTTTCGTTGATAACATACAGAAAAATAATTTTTTATGTATTTTTGTTTATAACAGCTAATTGAGATTCAAACATCAAATGTTAATATACATACATAAAAGCAACTCACTATAGCAGTCACAAAATTTTCGGATAAACGCTGCCATTATAGAGAGGTTTGACTGTAGATCAATTCTTGAAAATATGTACATATAAAACTTAACTTTTCGGAATGATCATGGATTCACGTGTCCCTTTTTTAACCTAAATTCACCCCAGTAATTCGACTTTAGTACTGAAGCTAAGTCAGTTTTCTTGAGCTAGGTGCCTAGACTAATGTGTTGTAGTGTTGGATTAGTACTACCTAGGTGCTAGGAACAAACATAAGTGAGGGTAACTATAAACTTACATAAGTGCTGCCACTTATGAAAGTTGTCAAGGCACACACTTTGTTGCTTCAGCTATTCCTTTACTTTATATTGCACACAAACAAACTATACGAAAATTTAACTGTCATTTCTTTCGTGATGCAAGTGGGATGAAATAGGGGTATGAAACATGTTGCCTAGAGCTGGAAATGCAGCATCAGCAGATCAAATAACAGAGAAAGTCACTGCCCTCCCACAGGGATAAAATAACACTACAACGGAATAACTAATCTCGGGATTAATTATATTACGATTTTATCCCAACCAAACATGGGATAAACTCATCTCAAATATAATCTCCGAATTATTTATCGTTATCTCTCGTACCAAACGAGCCCTTATAATATTATTCAATTAAAAACTTGTGAGAAGCTGCTACTAAACTCAGAAAGGTGACTATTGTCCATAAAATACTTTTATATGTTTTTCACTTTCTTTAGTTTAGGTAATAAGTAGGACAAGCCTAGTTGGATAGAATATTTCTATTTTCTGGAGGACATTGTTCCACAAATCACACTTCTGGACAGAAGGCATCAGAAGGCATCGAATCATAAACTACCTCTTTTCACTTTAATTGATGTGGTGCAAACTCCAAAGCCTACATGGCTCATTAAAAAGAGAAAGAGGGAAGACAGAAAAGGATAAGACTTACGATATCAACAAACTACTACATGGTTCTTTTATAACCACTTATAAATGTGTAAAAGCAATATCCAAGAAAAAAGGTCATAGATCTACCACATTAAACAACAACAACAACATAAATTTATAAAGAACAAATGCAGGGAAAGATAACACTTCTGTCTATTTGTACCTTGTCTATTTGTACCTTAATTAGACTCTGCAAAATTTTTGGTTGGAGGATCCGATACGGGTGTGACAACATTTTGAAGAATCTGAACAATATAAATACCAACAAGCAGAGTCGGGAGAAATATGTAAAATACTGATTCAACTGAATTGAATACTTTTTACACGAAAAAATGATACATAAGTACAATAAAAGATCAAAAATATTACGAATACTAAAATCTGAACCCATAATTATAAAATGAATTAGGTCCAACAATGAATATATAAAAGTGTTGAACTCATCAAATTTAAATCTTGAATACCTTTGTCGAGAAGTCATTTATCACAAAAGAAGCAAGCTGACCAAAACACTTAGGGGAAACCCAAAAGCCATAAGATAGCGATGAAGCTGTTGTGCACTTGATTTACCTGAACCATCCACACTCACTGTTCTATTTTCCACAGTTACATTATGTCTCTTACTATACCAAAAAATAACCTTGTACCTGACTGTTGTAGTCACATCCACCCTAAAAACAACATTTGACCCATTTGAAACAATCTTTAAAGCATCATCCCAAGGCAATTTTTCAGTTTTGAACATCCCCTTTTTATGTGCTTTCTTGTCATGGCCTTGGTAAAATCGAGGTACTGTATAATTACCTATAAGGAAACTGGTATTTGTACCATAGTAAAAGCGTAATTTAATGTCGTCGTAACGAACACCTTTGTCCTTCATCTTGTTGTTCAAATTGAGCTGAAAGAAGAGTGTATGGTTGGATCTTGTTGTGTTGGAATTATCAGATTTGTTAAGGGCAGGTAAGTAAAAATTTTCTATGGAGCATGATGGTTTGGTGGTTCTTAAACTTAGCCAGATGAAGAGAGCTGATAAGCCTGCAGTTAATACAAACTTGGCGCAACGAAAGCAGCATGTGTTGTCGGATCCATAGTCAGACATGAGAAAAAACTTGGTTTTTCAAGGAGAAAAACAGATGAGATGAAGATATATTAAAATTTGACTTTAGATCACTAATTTTATAGAATGAGAAGGAAAAATCTTGAGTTTAAGAAGAATCTGGGAAAATTACACTTTTGGTTTTGGGAAGTGCTTGTAAATGAGTATGTGAGCACTTATGAATTTCTGGTCACTGGGTAAGTAAATACCCACTTGGTGACCTTCCAAGTCTTTGAAGTCAATGGTAAGGGGTCAAGCTGCTGACTAGCCAATAAAATTGTGTGTGCGTGGCCAGTTTGCAGAGGGGTTGGTGTAGTAAAATACTTATCGGTGTTTATGTTTATACCAAATCGTGTAAACGTATTATAGTTAAATAATTTAACAATGAGAGAATACACGTTAATTAACCATGATTATGTGCTAAGGGACTATATATAAATACATATATATTATGCATTTATTATTGGCTTGATGTAAGTATCGAGTGCTAATAAGTTTTTATCAGTTGAAAGTGGGGTTTCTTTTATATTACTCTGTCACTTTAAATTTATGTTGCATTAGCTGTTTACTTCATTTTGAAAAGAATGAAAATATGTTCAAATTTAGAAGAAATTTAGTTTTAATTTTTTAATTTTACCCTCAATAATATGATTTGGTTATGACATAATTGAAACTATATATTTTAAAATTCTTTTTTTATTGTTTAATAATGTGCTTAGTTAAATACGATCATATAAAATACAATACGATATTTTCCAGTTAATTTGTTATATACTGATAATATACTTTATTATATTATTTCTAAATTTGCTTTGTTACTACAAGATGATCAGTCCGAGAGTGCTTGAGAGAAGAGAGAGCAGTAAAATCTCTCTTATTCATTCACTAAGAAGTCGGACGACTTCAGTAACCCAGGGTGATCCGACCCCTTCGACACTTTTTCATTGTATACTCCCTCCATCCTTCAAAGGTGGAAGAAAGGGTACCCTAATTTTAAGACATAATAGGGCCCAGTGTTGGGATCGAAATAAACAGGGCGTCATGCAGAAGATAATAATTGCAAACCTCGAACAACAATAAATCAGAAACAAGCGAACTATACTAAAAAGGCATAATATTTTAATAGGTTTGATCAATTAACCTACATATTAAAAAACTAATATAAAGGAAAGCATAGAAACTATAGAGAGAATAATATCTACATAAACAAGACTCGATAGAGGACTACATTGTAGATGTTATTGTGTTTTTGTTTGAAGGAAATATCCTTGATTTATAAAAGTACAAAACTTCTCCTCCAAGAAAAGGGATAAATATGGTAGAGTTCTTTTTGTTATACCCCATTTTAACCGGGTTAAAGTAGAGTACAACATATTGGAGATTCCTATTTTTTTCTTTATTTTAAGGAGTCGCCACCTAATTGATTTTAAGGTGAATTAGGGCACCTAATTATTAACTAAGGTAAAGTTGGCTAAACCTCCGTTAATAGTCTGCTTAATCAGTGTGATTCTAGGTAAGGGTTTTATATTATCCTAAAGGGAAGGGGTTAGGCATCCTTTAGAATCCGTTAACTACGGTTATCCAGCCAAACTTAGGTTAATTAATTAATGCTAAATAAGATGCTTGAAATTTTAAGAAAAGGTGCTAAAAAATGTTGCTAAGGTTTTTAAGAAAATATAAGAATGTTGCTTAGGATAAGATTTAGAGAAAATATAATAATTTGCATAAAAGAAGATTTTAAATGCCATTTAAAATAAAACTTATAAAAGTTAATAAGGCTTTAAATAAAAATGCTATTTAGAATGAGATTTGCAGAAAATATAATAATTTGCATAAAAGGAAACTTCAAATGCCATTTAAAATAAACTTATAAATGTTGCAAAGACTTTAAATAGTAATTCTATTTAAAATAAGATTTGCATAAAATATATAAGTAGAAGAAAACACGGGTTTATGTAATGTTTTAATAAATATTTGAAACAACTCAAATGGTGAGATATTAATTGATTTTGCGATTTAAGAGCATAAACAAAATATAAAAACAGCTTATGTGAGTTTTCTTTATCCTTTTATTAACTATACTTAAAAAATATGCGTAATTGACTCAAAACTTAAAGAGTTATTTATAAAATATATTTATATTTGTGTATTAGTGAAATTCTGAAATTCCTAAGATAGTAAGAATAAAAATGATTTCTTTAACCCAAAATATGTAGGCATGCTATTTTGCAAATCAATTATTCCAATAAAAATAAATATTATATATGCTATAAATAGTTTAACATAAAAGAAACTTATGGGACTAATGGTGAGTTTCTCTCTTAAATTAACTACCCATCATACTAATGCTAACCCACTAATCTTACTAGAATTCATCTAAGTTAGAAAAAAAAAAAAAAGTAACGGGTTAGTCAAATAATACAAGTTAAGTGCACAAAACAAAATAAAAGAGCAAAAGATATCAAATGGGCTCAGCCCGTTTTGGACTGCTGCAATCCATAGCTGCTATTGGGCTTTGGCCCAGAAAATTCTATATGTTGCTGCTGCGGGCTGCTCCTGTCTATTGGGTTTTGGCCCAGGATTTGTTTTCTTATTTTTTGCTGCGGACAAGACTGATGGGGGATGACCCGAGAAGATTGTGAGATTATGTTGGGCTTTCAGCCCAACACCGAATGCGGAAGAAGAACGAGTCCGTCGGACTCGTATGCGATGGTCATGCATAAGACGAAAAGAAAAGGATTAGAATATAATCAAATGAATAAGATCAAAACACGTAAAATATACACTCAAAGCAAATTATGTATATGCCGTGTATAATTAATGTATATCTCATACATACATATGCATAACCAACCGAACATGCTTGCAATATAGGAATCACAACAAAAAAATCAAGCAAACAGCGAACCCAAACATGCTCCACAGATCTGATTTTATACTTTACTAAGTATAGCAATCTATGAGCAACTTAATGGCTTTTAATTAACACAGTGGACTGCCTCTGGTTCATATATCAACAGTTTCCAAACAAGCAAACATGAATTGATATTTGTAAACTGGACAAAACTAAATAACATTCTTGACATGCCACTAATGTTTCAACATCAATCAGTCAATGACACACCCTTAAGACACACATAGAATTCCTTAAGATGTGCTTCACATTATAAAACACAATGTTTTAATGGTTGGCTTAGACCAGCAGACCACAGAGAGGACCAGTTCGAACAACATGGGTATAGAAAAATCAACATCAGACAGGGATTTAATCTTTCTAAACACGCAAACCCACATATTTGGCATTTCTTTACCTTGGCATGGTCACTAGAGGCCAAGCAGGTATGGTTTTCCATAGGAACATTAGAATGTCAACAGTTTATCCAGATTTAAACAAGTATTTGTATGAAGAGGTACACTTAACTGATTCATGTGATTGTTTTTTTTTTAAGTAACAATAGCGAGTGAAACAAGGTTAATCTAACAGGGAGTAATCATTTAGTATGCAGTTGTCATTTTTTTTATCAATAATGGACTTCAATACTCCTACATAACTTAGTCAGATATGTTATATGTATGCAAAATATCAGAGTTGAACTCAGAGGAATGAAAGGGAATGAAGGAAATAATTATGACATGCAGTTTCGGCAACAATTTGAGGAAGGGAATAATACAAGGTCTTTTAAACAAAGCCAGTGATTTAGATTTGGCACTTTCTTGAGCATATTTTAGTTCAAAGCATCAAACCAACATTATTTAAGCTATTGTATAATGAATCTAAATAATAGAAGAAAAATTTTGACAGCTCATGCCAGCCCAACTTCACTTTACACTTCTCCGAAATAAGATACAGGGGAAACAGTGGGATAAGGGGACAAGATGAGGACAACCTAGTATTCCATGTCAATGAATGCCCCAAGCAAAAGTATGGCCTCCCAGAACCTCTCTAAGAACAAGAGTCCTCACAGAGAGCATGTATGCATAAGATTTAGGCAAAGCACCACAATTTAAAGGTCGTGCAAGGTCTTAGGTCAGTGTTACAGATATAGGCAGGATCACATTAGGGAGCACATCAGCACACAGTAGTATATTGAAGAGTGATTCAAGCAAGTAAAGTGGGACATGAGGCTAAAAGTAGTTTTGCATATCCAAAGAACTCTAAATTTATCACATGATGGTCATGGAGGGTAATAAGTGGCACTACAGGGGGTAGGGTAGGGTAGGGTAGATTGGCTTAGGATACATGGAAGTTCACACAATGGAATAGACGAGCGCAATGAAGTAGGCATAGCATCTCAGATACCATGATGGCTCAGTAGGCTAATGAAGTTGAGGCATTGCATAGAGGGTACAAAACAGATAGGAAGACATCTAATACACATATGCAGTGAAGCAAGAAAGAAAGACATATATGTTAACCAGTTACACCCAAATCATGATGCAAATGAGGTTATACCATATGCAGATGAGTAGATGCTCATTGAGAGTGAGTTCAGATGAAGCAAGGTGCAGACAAAGATACAAACATGAAACGTTTAAAGCTCAGATCCTTTAAAACAGAGACACTATATGTTTATAAACTAATTGAAGTTGAATTCAGATCCTTGTTGATCCTATTTAGACCTGCTAACATCATTTAAATCCTATTTTTTATCATGCTGAAGAATATATGAACCAAAAGAAACTCAGGCCAACACCGAAACCTATCAGAATCAGCTTATAGCCTAGCATAGAGACATTAATGGTATCATATTAGTATAGTTCATACTGACGCATAACCAAACTACTAAACTGGAAGTTTAAACCAAACTAAATGGGAACATCCCAATATTTACCTTCTGGACCGAAACTAGCCTAACTGAAACAGGGATATGCCTAATGCTGCCTAGCTAAACTGAACTGAATAAACCCAACTGAGACCGCAATCATGAACGAATATACAGCACTTACTGAGCTACCAGGCCGCAATTGACTAATTAAAGAAGTGTTGTTCACATACTTAAACAAGCTAAACTGCATTATCACGTAAAAAAACAATGCTTAGCCACGCAAACAGACCAATACAAGAAACAAACTTATCCATCAAACTAAATCAAATTAACCATACTAACATGCTTAATCACAGAATGACAAACTACAATAACACAGAGCAACCAAAATGGGAAAGAAAATATATATAAAAAAAAAGAAATGGAGAATTACCTTCTTCGGGTGCAGCGAATTAAGGCTTTGAGTCTTCGATCTACCTCGAAAGACTGCCAAATCCGAGCTTGCGAGGCTCGGATTCACGGCAACAACAGAGCAAACGAAAAGCAGAAAAATTGTCTTAGTATTTTTGACTCGATATTCAGCAATAGAGCTGATGTACTAATATTGCTTAAAGGATTTTGGCCCTTGGAAAATATCGGGTTTTGTAAGGGATTTTTGCGATTCCAAGGCTTTCCAAAACTTGTCCTCAAACGATTCAACCCGCCCCTATTTATAGGGTTTTGCTTTGTGTTGAAGAAAGCGTGAAGGAGGAGCGGGAGAGAGAGAAGAGCGGGGGACAAAGGGAAGTGGGAGACAGCGGGGAACAGGGAGAGAACGGCGGTGGTGGGGATGAGAGGAGAAGAGAGAGACGAAGGGGAGAAGGGAGAGAGAGAACAGGGGGCGACTCAAAATGGGAAGGGAACCCTAGTGATTCCCTTGTTTTGAACGAAAATGGGTCGGGTAAGAGTAGTGGGCCGGGTTGTGGGTTAATGGACTGGGTCAACTTCTTTTGGGCTGGGTATTAAATTTTGGACTGATCTGAAAATTGGGGTTGATGGATATAAATATGGCTGGTCATTAATGGACTGGTCCAAGAAGGTTTGTGGATTAATCGGAACGGATGAGTCCGCAATTTGGCTGATGGATTTAAAATATGGGGCTTTATAAATTTGAATAAAAGACCATCAATTAATGATATAACAACGTGTGCTAAAATATTACTTAATATAAAAAACATAATTATCGGTCCTCAGATAAAAAATAAAATTATACGATATCGTAATAGCCCAGCGATAATATTTTAAAATTCAACAGTAAATAAACGCTATTTACATTAATTATGCGAAGATAAATGCGATGCGTGTGCGTAAGCTGGTAAAATGCTGAAATGATAAAAAAAAATGTGAATTATAATAATACTGGTAGCAAAATAATAATAATAATAATAATAATAATAATAATAACAACAATAATAATAATAATAATAATAATAATAACAATAATAATTATTATAATAGTAATGATAATGGTGGTGGTAATAACGGTAATAAAATAAAAGATAAGAATAGTAGTGACTACAACAGTATAATGAAACGCCAGTGTTAATAATTATAGTAAAAAAATATAAATATAAATAATTACTTCTTGAGTTGCCAAAATATTAGGAGTGTAAATAAATATTTAGAGGAAGGCGGGACAAAATTGGGTGTCAACACTTTTTCACAAAGAAAACATTTTATACCAAGAAATCCTTTTTGAAGTAAAACACAATTATGATAGAATCCAACTAAGGTAGGAAATTCAGGGCAAATCCTAATAAATCTCCCCTTGGCCTGAATTTTCTGGCAAAATAATATAGATTCTCTATCTACGCATAATCTTCATCGTTGCTGCTTGTCATGTTTAAAAATAAGGTTAAAAATTGATTTAAAAATATTTTACTGTATTTTTAAAGATGCAGCGCAGCAGCAGTGATGTTGGAAATATGGTTGAAAATTCATCTCCACGTGTAGTACTTCAGACAAAATCTTCATTATCCTGATATTGGCTTTGCAACTTGATTTGAATCTGTCTTGAACCTATCTTCAACCTCGTTCAACCATTGACTCTGCTACCACTTGTTGGGATCGAAATAAACAGAGCATCATGCAGAAGCTAATATTGCAAACCTCGAAAAACGATAAATCAGAAACAAAGAGAACTATACTAAAAAGGCATAATATTTTAATAGGGTTTGGTCAATTGACCTACATATGAAAAATTAATATAAAGGAAAGCATAAAAACTATGGGGAGAATAATATCTCCATAAACAAGACTCTCTAGACAAGTACATTGTGGATGCTATTGTGTTTTTGTTTGAAGGGTATATCCTCAATTTATAGAAGTGCAAACCTTTTCCTCCAAGAAAAGGGATAAATATGGTAGAGTCTTTTTCCACAAACAAAACCTTTTATACCAAGAAATCTTTTTTGAAGTAAAACACAAGAGATAATGGTCAAAAACATCTCAAGTATCGCATTCTTTTAGTTTCCTACCTGAACTATCAGGTGTGAGAGTTTTCTACCGAAACTATGACCAATTAGTTCGTGAAACACACCTAAACTATTAGTTATTCTCTTACCCAAACTATCACCAACTAGTTTGCAAAACACACCTCAACTATCAGTTGTTCACTTTTGATGAGGTGTGTTTTGCAAACTAGGTTGTGATAGTTCATGTAGGAAACATGAACAACTGATAGTTGAGGTGTGTTTTGCAAATTAATTGGTGACAATTTAGGTAAGAAACTCTCATACCTGGTAGTTCAAGTAGAAGACTCAAAAAAGGTGATACTTGAGGTGAACTTGTGGTAGAATCTAAATAAGGTAGGAAATTTAGGACAAACCCTAACAATCAGAACAGTAAAGGTCGGGAAATAAGAGTTGTAAAAATAGAAAGATAAATAAATAAATGTAGTGTTCAACAACATGGAACACAGTATGAGAGATTTTGAAGGAGGGTTTGTTGCTGCCTTATATGCATACTAATAGGGTAAGTATGTTTTTCATTGTGGTTCACCTTCATATTTTACGTGGTCTATGTCATATCAGTTATAACAGTCCTAGAGAATTTGTTCAGTGTCCCGGCATTATAATTTTCCAATTTATGAATGATTGTGACTACTTTTATAGGATATGTACTATCTTGAAGTTAGACAAGCTTTTGGGGAGCTACGGTAATACAGGCTTAGCTAGCACCGTATTATTAGCTAGTTAATTTGTTTTAAACACTAAGAAGGGGAATTTCTAAGTAATTATCCCTACAATTTAACATGTTATTACCAGTGTTTTAAAATGCAATTTCAGGACTCTTCCCGGGGCTCGTCTTGGGGCGGAGCACTGACAAAACGCTCCGGGACTCACGTGCGGGGCTTAGTTCTTGTGAGGCTAATGCCCTAAGCGCCCAATTGTATGCCCTAAACACGCCTAACACCTAACGCTCAGGGCTCGCCTAACAGTTCTTACACAAATTATATGTTGACTTTCTTAATTAAAATCGTTAACCCTCATAATTCTTTAACAAATGAATGATACTTAATAGTTTTTCTCCTATAGAAGAGATAAGAAGATTGGGTGTAACTCAAATAACAAGTCGTAGTATTGTATATTTACTAATTGAGAATATCGTGAGGGTGGTGAATATCACTTAATGTTTCT
This sequence comes from Lycium barbarum, assembly GCF_019175385.1. NCBI lineage: Eukaryota > Viridiplantae > Streptophyta > Magnoliopsida > Solanales > Solanaceae > Lycium > Lycium barbarum. Next base: position 124,494,511 of record NC_083340.1, on the reverse strand, counting down.
TTGAAAAATACATAGGCGAACTGTATATTTTCACTTGTCATTGGTGTTTTTGCCTATATATCAAAATTATCATATTTTATTATTTCGTTATTTGAAAGTAGTTTTATTTTTATTCATGAAGGAGTTAGTTTTAATTATAATACTGATAAAGTTTATCGATTATTTGCTTATAGGGAGATAAAATGAATAGTATGATAGTAATATTGTTTTAAGAAATTGTGATTTTTTCATTGTTTGAAAGTTAAGATGTTAGAGTTGATTTGCATTTCATAATAGCTTTCATTTCATTGTATAGTTTATACATGTAAAATTATGTTATATATAATTATAAGTTGTAAGTGGTGTTTTGTTATTAGTTTATCATATATATATATATATATATATATATATATATATATATATATATATAGACACACACACACGCACAAAGGTTTCTTTTATTTTTTTTATGTAATTTTACCCATTTAAAAATATTTATTGCAATTATATTATTTTATGAAATACTAAAAATAAATAACCATGAGGCTCAAGTCCCGTGCCTCGAAGCTTACGCCTCACCGAAGCATATGTAAAATGCCCCGTCTTTTAAAACACTTATTATTACACATTTCAAAGTTACAACAGCAGACTTGATATAGAAACTATTTGTTACCATAAATTAACTTTAACCGAGTACTCTAGTAGTGCTAGCTGTTTTGCACTGCCCCTATACTGAATATAAACCCTATCGGCATGACCATTTAGTCAACAACAATGGCTGTATATTTCTGCACTACTTGTCTTGTGTGCATAATAATCAGCGACAACGACAATAACCTCTCATCGTAGCTACATATACTCAACCCCTTAAATTAAGGGCAAAGGAACGGCCCAAAGTAATGTCATATTTGACCAATATTTGAGTCTAATATCGCCAGCTGGCCGGCCAGCCCAAAATAATGTCAAGCGCTGACCGGCCCAGCTCAAGGCAACAACCAGATTTTTAGTAAATAAGTAAAATATTTCATAATCCACAACTATTAACTAAATTGCATAATCTACAATATATACTCTATATTTAGGGTGTATGTATAATTTTATACCATAAATAAAAAATGTTGCTATGAATAAAAGGCTAATAATAAGGAGTTTCCTATATTAGTGATAACCAAATTAAATACATATCAAAACACATTAATTACTTTTCTAAACATTCCAATATACTCAGCTAGCATTAATCCATAAAATAGTATACTACTGTTTATATGATATATATTATACAATTCCTTGAACAATTATATATATTCTTGTACTTATATATGCGTATATTTCACTAGTATATACTATATATAAAATAATTTCTTATGTATATTAAACAAAAAATATTATATATATATATATATATATATATATATATATATATATATATATATTACTACTATATAGATAAACCCATGCTTCGTCGTCAGTCACGGACCAAAAAAAAATAGGTAGGCCCCATACTAAAAACACCAAGCAATACTAAAAAAAAAAAGTGGACCCCACCATCTCTAAACTCATGTAAAAAAAAAAAGTGAACCCCATATTAAAAAAACAAGCAATGTCAAAAAAAAAAAAAAAAAACGTGTACCACATATTAAAAATCAAACAATATTCATGTAATTTCCAAAGTATCCCCATTAAGTCAATAATGGTGGATTCATTGCTACATGCGTATCAACCCATTAGTGGGAGCAAATGAAATTATTGTACAGCAAAAAATATGGACTCCGTATTATTGCTTTTCTTCAAAAGGTTAAGTAGCCAAACCATGCAATTTCCTTTCTTTTCTTATATTAGCATGAGATCTAATCTAGATATTTAACTGTTGTATTTTTTATTCCGCCATGTTATTTATTTGTTATGTTTACTAAAATAAATATACTTAAAATATTTATATTTTAAAATAAGATAGAATTTAATTACTTTTTCATTTTTATTCTTACTCTAATAAATGTGAAAAGAGATTAATGTCATAAAAGAAAAAATAATATTAAATGGAGATCAAATAATTAATAATATAAATTAGTCAAATTATAATTCTAATTGAAGTTTCGTTAAAAAACCGTGCAAAAGACAACATGACAAGTAAATTGAGTTAAACCAAGAATATTTACCAAAAATTAAAAAATACTAGTTCTTTGTTTATCAGGAAATCAAATTTCTACTTGTTTCGTTTTAAACATGTAAGATTAATTTAATAATTTGAATTAGAATTATCAAAATCAAAATTTTGATAAAAAATAATAAGTATTGTTTAGGTCCAATCTACATACATTAATAATAGAATATTCTACACCTTTAAATTAATCGAATTAAAATTCAAAGTATCAACTAATGCTTAAATATTACTATTGTTTTATCTCAAAGAGAGGAAAATAGTTTCCTTTTAAACAAATCTTCTCTTTTAAAAAGTATTAATAAAATTTTGCCAACTTTGTATTCGTAGCAAACACTAAGTTTTTGATACGGAGCACAAATTACCATGTTATATTAATCATGTTTTGAACATAGTATATATATATATATATATATATATTATCACTACCCAAACACAACTACATACACATAGATACACTATAATCCAAAGTACGCACGGGCATACGTCGTCTAGTGTATATATATATATATCTTTGACCACATACATTATTGTATATATTAGGCATATATTGTTTATTATATTAAATATACACAAATATAAATTTAATTGATTTAATTTTCCTATTTCATGGAATAGAGGGAAAAAAAATTGAATAGTAAATATGTGATGGCAGAAAGGAAGCCAAGTTTAATGGGATGGGGTGTCAATTATTAATTAAGATCCTATGTTAATGGTAATCCATAAGTAATTATATTATTCTAACTAGAGTTTAAGTTTGGTGCACTGCATCATTTTTTTACACTATCAGATAAGTTTAAAGATAAATAAAATAACTTTCTTAAGTAATATTATTATTTACCTTTTAAAAAAATGTGAATTACCGAAGAGTAAATATCATTAAAAGGAAGTTGTATCGTACGGATACTCTAACCAAATTTATTTTCTTATTTACGGTCACTAAGATTATTTCCTTTTCAAACGACATTTAGCATTTTGATTTTTTTCATCAGGTTTACTCAAGATCATTACTGAAGCAATTTTTTAACTCTTAAAACATTGTCAACGGTAATACAGTAGTACTTATGCGTTTTCTAACAAATTGTGAATGTTTTTGGTTCACATTTCACAAGCATGTAAAGAGTACTGTACAATTTTAAGGAGTTAATAAGAAATGAATTTCAGATTTAAACTATATGGGTTCAATATTTAAGAACTTAATAGTTATAGATTCGTACCTAATATTTGTTGTAATTTTAGTAAATAATTATGTAGAAATTTATGCTCCACGTCGAAAGTACTGGGTTCAGATGACTCGATATCATAAAATTAGATCCACCCCTGAGTGCTATCATATTGTCTCCAATATGTCGTCATGCTCTTTAGATTGTTGGGATGGAACTTTAGGAATTGAAATTTGATTAATGTTGAATATTTTAACAATCGAAAACTAAATTTTCAATGTAACAAAGAGATGCTGATGATCCAATTCGTAATGAATATAAAGGGTTCTGGATTGAAGGAGGAATAGAAATTTACGGTGGTCGAAGAAGCAAAGAGAAAACGTGGATAGACTATTGAAAGAGATGAAGACAAAAAGAAGGGAAGAGAGAGGGATAAAGAAAAATTCAGTGTGTAAATTTTAAAAAGAAAAAATATATGAAAAGTTGGTAACCTGTTATAGTAGGTCAAAGTTACCCGATAGTGTAAAAAAGTGATACACCGACGGTGCATAAAACTTAAACTCTTCTATCTATATATTGTATATTATATTATGTACTATATATAATATACAAACTTAAATATACTAATTTCTACTATTATAATCACAAACATTTTGTTATCATCTTTTCAGTTTAATATACCAATTTGAATATACCATATACTTTCTAAGGTATATTTTCATGTACATTTCTTATACCATATTTCCATATATCATATCTTTTCATGTACTTTTCTTAATATTAATATATTCAAATAATTTCTTTTAGTCACAAAAAAATAATTGAATCATCATCAAGTGAAATTTAAAAAAAAAAAAAAGAAGAATAAAAAGGAGGAAACGAAAGGGAAAAAAAGACTTTTTAAAACGGTAGATAGAATATGGTATTAGAAGTTGATTTTGTTATGTTTATTTGGAAAATTATATTCTAATGATTTTGAAAGAAAGAGAAAGTAAAAAGTCGATATGCATTAATAGTAGTAACTCCTAAAATTAAGTATTATTGATATTTTAGGAATGTAAAAAGTTGTATTTTTGTAATTAAGAAGTTAAAATTTTAAATAAGTTGTATTTATGTAATTTTTTTAAAGTAGTTGTAATCTTTTAAATTACCATTTGAAAAAGTTGTATTTGTGTGGCTTTCCCCTTCCCCTTCCCTTGTGTTTTGGGCTTTTTATTCAAATAATCCCAAAACATGTATAATACGTGTATATTTAGTAAGAAATATCCTAAGATATGTATAACATGTGTATATTTAGTAAGTATATACAAGAATGATACAGTTTATATACATATGCTGGAATTATATATACACTTTCTATACAAGAATGATATACTTTATATACATATGCTGGAATTAATTATACATTTATTGTACATAAATTATACGTTAATTATACATTTATTATACACATATTATACAATAATGATACAGTTTCTATGCATATGATATATTTTCTATACGTATATGTATAATACATTTTTTATACGTATGATACACTTTCTATACAAGAATGATACAATTTATATACATATGCTGGAATTATATATACACTTTCTATACAATAATGATACGGTTTATATACAAATGCCGGAATTATATACACACTTTCTATACAAGAATGATACAGTTTATATATTGTATATGTATGATACATTGTGTAGACGTATGATACATTTTCTATACAAGGATGATACAGTTTATAAAGTATTGGTTAATGGATGAGATTAATTTAGCGGGTATAATTTGAGTTTAGAAGAACTTTGGCCACCGGGTGGAATTAGTTTCACCCGGCTGGCCAATTATGTCCTTTCCCCTTAAATTAATCCAAGAAGGAAGCCCATCAAAGATACAATTGATCTAGCAGTAATTATCCAAAAATAATGTAATTATATATCCAATTAATTCGTTAATTAATCTCAATCAATTATTTAGAGTAGTAGGGGAACAATTGCCAGCAATCAGGAGGTAGGATGATTGATTGTTCTAATATTCCAGTTATAACATTCTATACTTACACGTCAATCAAATATATCATTCCGTATAGATATTTAGCAATTAGATTACTATCAAAATTCAAAACGTCTATTCCAAATTTAAGTGTGTCATTTCAGTTGTTGAGACTCTGAAGACATTTTGTAGCTATTTTGATTGAGTAGATGTACATGTATCCAATAATATTTCCTTCATAATAAAGTGATAAAAATTCTCCATTAGATACTCCTTCACTTGTCTCAATTTATATGACGTCTTTTTTATTTTGATATGTTTCGAAATATGTAATATCATTTCTTGAACAATATAATTTACAATTTCAAGAATTTAGTATCATTGAATTATTCAGATTTTAGTCATAATAACAGCCGGTCCATTTCATAAGATAGTTTTGACTGGAATCAAAATTTGAAAAAGTAATTTAACTTATACTATACTAATTACTATACTAATTTTTGAGTTGGAAAGAAAGTCAATTTGATGGAAAAATATCACATATATTAATACATGAAAAAAATTTTAATAAGTATGTGGTGTTTGCACTAAATCAATAATGAACAATTTGTGTTTTGCATACAGTTTCCATATCATAAGTGATGTTTTGAAAGTAACTCTAATGTGCATACTAAAGTCGTGCAAAATAAAATACGAGTTAAATATTGTTGTTAGTGATCACCTAAAAAACATGTTGTTTATTCATTATATATAGGTTCTTTAGTTTGAGACCCACCACTCTACCACATGTAGTAATAGTATTCATGTGACAATAAAAATTAAATTGTTACTCATTCAATGCAAAAAGAGCATAAACTCATTATAGATTTCAGAAATTAGAAATTAAGTTCTTTCCCCGACAATCATCAAGATCATTAACATGATTCTGTACATTTTGTATTACAATGACATGAGATGTGTTACCATAATATTTAAGGTAAATTTCGTGGTTTAATTATTAATATTGCTTTACCAGTACATATACATCTTCTTGTTAAATGTGAAGAGAGACAAAATAATAATTACAAAGGTCGAGTAGGAGTATTATGTTCACGGGAAGAAGAATTTTGGGAGATTATAAGTTTTTGGATTACTTCTGTTGCAAATTTTAGTTCTTTAACAATTATAAATTTTTTTGAGAATTTTTAAAAAATATTTCATGTTATATAATGAGGTTCTTTTGACACTTGTTTGTGAAGCATTTTCTAAAATCCTAGAAGCAGTTCTTGTTAAACGTGTTGTAAAAAGTTTCGTTACACAAATGTTCTTAAAAAATCTTTTTTTTTCACTCACAAAAGGCACATAAATCTTTAAAAAATGCAATTATCCAAACACATGTTATTTTTTTTTGCAAAAACTCTTTTCTTTTTTGATTTTTTTTGCTGAGAGTTCTCCTAAAAAAACAGCTCCTCTTTTTGTTTTTTTCTTAAAAATATTTTATTGAAAAGTTGAACACACCCTTTAAAGTGAGGGCCAACTCCAATTAAGTGAGGGCTTAATAGTTCCTCCTACTTTTGCCTCAAAGGCACTAGAGGCAGGCAAATTAAGGAGTAGTTGTCGCGCCTTTAAATGGGGGCGGAACATGATTGACATTCAAATCCTTACTATATATTTAAGGTTAGTGAACCTTATAGTAACCTTCATGGTTTGAAATAGGGCTGTACAAAGAAAATTCACAAACAACACTAAACTGATAATCTGAGTCAAATTGAGAAAAAACCCAACTATTAGTGTGGTTTGACTTGGTTTGGTATTAAAAAAAAATTCAATCATCATTGGTTTGGTTTGGTTTAATTAAAAAAATTCAAACCGAACCAAACCAACCCGACAATACATATAGACAATTTTGAAAAATATTTATTTGTAAATACTTTTTAAATGTTTTCATAGTTTTTGTCTTTTAACATACTAGTCTAGCGCACGCGCTTTGCGTGTGACCAAAACGCGTACCTCATTTGACAGCAAACACTAGAAAAAATGGACTTAGCTACGAACTTCGTCGCTAAATTGATTTTTAGTTATGAGCAATTGATACAACAAATCATCTTACTGTTCTGAAAGTTGCAAACTGTGGCTTCTACAATGAACTGCAACATGTCAACACAAAGTCTCAAAGTATTGATGTTGAACTATTACAATCTACACAAAATTTGAGGTGATCTCTTGTTTGTCAGTTCTGACTCTAATAACAATTAATTAAAATTAATCTCTACTCATGTATAATTCATATATAATGTTAAAAGTTATTAACTACCACGGATAAAGAAAGCCAGAAATAAGAACTAAAACATCTCTCAAAGCAATCCCCATTCAACGACATATAAGATACATTCATACTTTAATCTCCAAATTTTCTATCAACGATGATAGAAAACCATGTTTCAAAGTGAATAAAAGTTTGTCTGGTTCCAATTAATACTATGACTCATAATTTGCGTTGGTGTCCACTATCCAACAACTTTTCAAAATTCTTGTTGAAATAAAAAGGTCCTTTTATTCCTTACATAGTTAAACGAAATTACTTTTGTATTATTTGTTGTATCGTGAAATTATGTTTTTTTTTAATTAACTAACAATCATAAATTAAAAGAAAATCAAAGTTGCGAAATCCTAGAAGGTTTATATGTTTGTTTTCCGATGACATGTCACAATTGTACTGAAAGTTTACTTGGTGACTCCATATCTATATATAATATAGAGCTAGGCATTAAGGGAATGATGTGACACATCTCTATGACCATCATTCCTATTTATATTTTTTCTCATTTTTTAAAAAATTTCTCTAATTTTTATTTACTTATTATTGTACAAAAATAAATGTGTCAATTACTACTCCTCTATTCATTCTTATTCTTTAATGTTTATACTTAAATGACTCAAAATTACTACTCCACTAATTTCTATTCTTTATTGTAAAAGAAATTAAAAGTTTCAACATTTATTACTCACCTTAGTCTCCTTTATTTTTGGCATTTTGTTTTTCCATTTTTCTACTTCATTCTATTAAACACATTATTACGGGAAAACAAAATCTGATCATCTTTCTTTCCTTGACATGTAGCAGAGGCTATACGGTAGTACTTAATACCTTTTTCAGTTATCTTTTTGTCTTCTTTATTTGTTTTTTTCTCCTATATTTGTTTTCAAATTTTCACCTCCATAACTTATACCAATTAAACTTCTACTCTTAATAGTGTCATTAACTTCATGATTTTAAAGTTTTCATATTAATAACCCCCAACTATTTAGTTTTCAAATTTAAGATACCTTATGGTATTCCTCAAATTTTCTCTACATAAATTTACAATTTTTTTTCATGAAAACCACTACCCAATGTTATTATTTTCATTCCATATTAAAGGAGTAATATCCTCATAGTATTATTGTAGTGTCAGATTTATGCTTTACCTTGACTCGATGAAGAAGGCTCTTGAATGATGATCAGTTTGTGGGGAGGAGATGTCGTAAAGAGCTCAAAAAGTGTGCATTAATTATGTATTTCTTTTTTAGCTACTTCTTATTATTAATGTCCTAAGGAAGAGCGTGTGTTGTATTTTTTCTTTCTATTTACTTTCTCATGTGTTCTCTCTAGGAAACCTCTTTAGTTAGAGTTTTTATGAATTTTGAGTTTGACAAGTCTGTATATTCGTTTAGGCTCAAAATTAATTTTCTGTAACTTTGTCTGGAATCTGCTAACTATTAACGAAGGTTAAAGAAATACTACTAATTGCTTAAAAGGAATATATATTAAATATTGAAATAAGCCCTTATTTAGGTGTTTCTTATGGTATGAAGAACCATTTACGCTTTCTTTAAAGATTTGTTCATTTTTTTCTACTTTCAAAAAATTAGCAAAAGAATTGATAGAGTCCGTATAATTTAATAAACTAAAATTAATCATTTATAAGAATATTAGCAATATCTTTAGGTAAATTCTTGATCACAGTTGAGGTCAAGATGAAATGAACCGGCGACAATCCCAATCTACAAAAGGTAAATGAAAAATAATTCTAAATGTTCTTGCTGAAAAGAAATTTAAATTACCTAAAATGTAAGTTTTTTTCTTTTGTTTTTTCCAACTATTTGCTCTCTCTCTTTTTGGAGATGTAGTTTTCTTTATTTGTAAGACGAGCAACTGAAATATTGAAATAGCAATAAATTTTGATGTCTTAGAATAAGAAATAGAAATTTCTAGGCATGAAAAAAATAATATTTTTTTCTTAGTTTTTTAGAGTAACGGTAGGACAGAGGAAGGAAAAGGAAAAAAAAAAAACGAAGAACAAAGTAATAAAGGAAGAGAAAACAAATTTTGTAATAGAGGATAGAGACAAAATTAACAAGAGGAATTTATTTATATGATGATGAAATATGAGAGAAAAATAAGGACAAAACATATTAAAAAAATGAAATAGATACTTATCTTTTTTTCCTTCTATTTAGTCTCATCACTTTTCTTTTCCTTCTTTTTTTTTTACTTCAGATTCATCGAACAAAACCGTTTAATAAAAGCAACAAAAAAAAATCAAGTCCTTAAATATATGAATTCGAAATAAATTAAACTAATAAAATTGTGTATTAACCTTATAATATATGAAAATTTTCTTAATAAATTTCATTTTATAGAATAATTGACAATAAAAATGTAATAATTCATATAAGCTCCAATTCTACTAAAATGTCTATATTGTAATTTTATCATTTTTATGGTTGAATTTTTTTGTTTGTTCTATCTCGATTAAATTTACAAAAGAATTATTGCTAAACTTACTGGGGTTCCCTAACTGCACGAAGTGCGGCAAATTCCCTAGTTAATAATTTAAAGTAGTCCTTAGGCACATAATTCAAATAAGGAAAGGTTTAATAATCAAATTGTAACGGATTTTTAAGTTTAGGGTATAGAATATTCATGTATTATAAGATTGAATAATTAAAATTTTAGTTATTGTACATGCTGGCTCATATTTTTTTTCCACTGAGATACATATATGTAACTAATCTTTAAGACATAATTCACGTGATCAAGAAGATTAAATTACCTCAAATAGGACTGATGTTCTGTGAATGTGGCAATATTTGATAAATAACCTGAAACACACAAAAAGAAAAATGTATCACAAATATTATAATTTAATAAAGCGAATGTGCAAGTCGAAGTATTTACGAAAATCCCGACAAATTAGTTTTATTAAAATGCACAAAATGCACCACATAATTATACAAAGAGAAACACCCATAATCAAAACCTGATCAAAGCTCTAGCCCTCATATCCCAAAGCACAACCATCATTAACCATTATGCAGAGGAAAAAAAAAAAAGAACAACAAAAACGAAAGGATAAAACTACAACATGCTGGCATAATTTATTTTCAATTGAGATAAATAAACGAAATTAATCTCTGAGAGACAATTCTTGTAATAAAGAAATTAAATAATGTATAAAATAATAATAATATTGCGTGTGTATTGCATCGGAATGAGGCAACAATGTAACATCTTCCTTTATATAGAAAGCCAAAGGCAGTTCAAATTATGTTTTCTTGATTTCTTGTCATTGTGAAATTTGTATGAATGTAGGATTTACAGAATACGTAGGATATGAAGTTTAATAGTGGAAGAAGCTATATAAGGTAATCGAATTCAAAGTTCCTATGTAATATAAATAAGGAAAAATTTAGTAATCGCAATTTTAATTGATTTTGAAGTCCTAAATATTAAAAAATAACTAATGAATTCATTTACTTTTCCAAAAATAAAATGTTTGCCAAAGTAAAAAAAAAAAAATCCAAAAATAACGGTGAGTATTATCCATAAAACAGATGAATAGAAAAATATCATAGAATAATTAATTGCCAAACCAAAGGGCAGTAGTAATTATTGCCGTGCCTTTTTTTTTTTTTTGGTAAAAAAATAATAACTATAATTCAACATATCTAGCATTCCATATTTGACTTGGACTCTAAAACTTTTCCTTACGTGACATAATTTTTTACGTCAATTCAAAGTCTTAATTCTAGGACTTCTTACATAATTCAAATAAGGAAATATTGAAAAAGTGAAATTTAGTTAATTTTAAGTTCTAAATATTACGATAAAAATTAATTTACAATGACAGTTTTGTCTATTGTGGAGTCTTTTAATAAAGGACAAAAAGTTCAATCAACATTTCTAAGGCCCTTCGTGCTTATAGTATAGATATAGATTTTTTGTAAAAAAAAATAATAACTATAATTCAACATATCGAGCATTCCATGTTTGACTTACTTCAATTCAAAGTTTTAATTTTAGGACTTCTTACATAATTCAAATAAGGAAATATTGAAAACTGAAATTTTAGTTGATTTTAAGTTTAAAATATTAGGATAATAATTAAATTACAATATTACACATTTATTTAATGAGGAAATTAGCAAATGACAGCTTTGTCTATTGTGGAGTCTTTTAATGAAGGGCAAAAAATTCATTCAACATTTCTAAGGCCCTTCGTGCTTTTAATATAGTATAGATTATTTCAAGCTTGGACTTAGAATTTTGAATGTTCCAATAAGTTTTATAGCCCAATGAATGTTAGCAATTCAAATAAAGTTCAAATCAAAATCAAATCAATAATAATGCTAACAGAACAAATTCAATTCTATAACTGAGAATGAGAATAAGTTATAGGAGACCAAATTTGATTTCGTTTGTTTTTTACTGATTGCTGACTGTGGATTATTGGGTTCATAAGTTATGGGAGTACGACGTTGATTGTTGGAGTGTGTTAATTGTTTCTTTTCATCTTCAATTTTTCCTTGACAAGAATCTATATATAATATAAAGCTAGGCATAGACAAGGTGATGTGACACCTCTCTATGGCCTCCATTCCTATTTATCTTTTTTCTCCTTTTTTTGGTCCTTTCTCAAATTATAAAATCAAAACCTCTAATTATATCTTAGTTATTGTGTTTAATAATGGACAACTGAAAAGACTTACTAAATTTAATATGACAGGAGCTTGCCACTCTTATAATGTAACGTACTTTTCTACGTGAAAAGTGTAATGGCAGAATTAAAAATAGTACAGTACCCAACTGAGCACTTCTAATATGCATAATTAATTGATATGTACTACGTGAAAAGAGTGCAATGGCAGCATTAAAAATACTAACGGACTCAGCACTTCTAATATGCATAACTAAAATGATAAGTACGAAGAAAAGAAACGACATATATTAATTAAAACGTAAAGCTTTTAATTCTATTAAATTCGTGAAACGTTTGGTAGAGATCATGGAGATGAAGAGTTTGCGCAAGTTATGGAGGTAGGCTTTATAATTTGTGAAATTGTTGGGTCTCAGCTATTGCATCCAAGAAAATTCTCAAGAGTCTAGATCCAGTAACAACGATTTCATTAGAAAATGGAGAGCAAGAAGGATTTCATGAATGCTACTTGGCAATGTATGTAAAAACGATCGTCAAATTAACATCTTTACGGTTTTGTTATATATATTTCTACTTATATATTTTTCTTCTTTTGCATATTTCTTAGTCATCATTTTTTGTTATGAAGAAGACCGTCGTTTGGCAAAGAGATCTGCAATTATTGTATGAACACGTTCAACATTGTTTTCTTAAAATCTTTCTTTATTTATTTAAGATATTTTAACAGAAAGATGCTCAACATAAAAAAAATAATTTATTCAATTGTATTTTCGCAGAGGTGCTTGTGTTTGAATTACTCCATTGATTTTGGGTAGTGAAATATACGTACAATTGGCGAGGTTGTGGTAAGATTAGTTTGAAGAAACACTCATGTTTCAGTTAAGAAGTCTAGGACTTCTACAACATATATCAAAACCATCAACCATAATGTTAATCAAGCTATGATTGCTTAAACTATGAGAATATTTTTTTCGTTAATCTTAGGGTTACATAAGTTATCAGATGTAATTTTAAATGTTTGAGGGTGAAAGAAGCATTTCAGGGGATGATATTGAAACTAGAGAGTTTTTCACTTTCTCCTACTCTAAGGTAAACTAATTTATCTAGATAGCATGCTGATCCCAAAATTAAACTTTTCAACATAACAACTTGATATATGATTATTCTGGTTTGGGCTTTCAGCAGGAAAATACCCATGATAGCAATGACATTAAAGGTAGATGTAAATTAAATATTACATATAACAACTAACAAGGCAACAAAGTATCAATAACCTTATCAAGTCCCTAAGAAAGGTTCGAGGCTAACAAACATGTGTTATGTTCTTTCGAATAATAATTAAATTTGCAGCAGTTTATGAAAACTTTCTCATTTACGTTCTATTCAATGTCTTTGTGCTCTTAATCATCATGAGAATACAACATGTTGTTTAGTGAATGTAATCTATTTGTCTTTTTTTTTTTGTGATTTTCCTCTGTACCCTGCTTTATTCTCTTCTCTTTTTTTTTTCTTTTTTTTCTTTTAGCGTTCTTTATTAGCCAAAGTACTAATTTTGTGACTCCAACGATGATCCAAAGGGTGAAAATGCTATTTTCTTATGAATGATAATACAAAATGTAGCTTTAGTCATTACTAGAGTAGTACTATTTTTATAATATACCTTTATTTTTATTTTTCGTTTTGTAATCGGCATGTAATTTTGATTATTTTTTAATTTATCCTTGGGGTTAATATAATCTTTTTAAATTTTAATTTTATTTATTTTTGTATCAAGTTGAACTGTTGAAGTTCTAAGAGAGAGGTTCGAGTCTAACAAACAAATGATATGTGTTATTCTCCTTTTTCGTTTACTCCATATTTATTTCTTTCTTTTTCAGTAAATTTACAACTTCATGCTTATTACCATTTTAGTTTTACTTTTTGATCATTTATATTGTAAAAATTCATTACCTTGATAGAAATAATGTTATAAACTAAATGTAGGTATAGTAGGAATTATACGTTTATTCTTACTTATTTACAATAGTTTTTATTGTAATTTTCCTTATTCTTCCGCTAAATTTTTAATATTTGTAAAAGAAAATATATTTCAACCGCGCGAAGCGCGGATATATTTACTAGTATTTTATATAATTGATCTTTAGAGTTTGTTGTGCTATTTAATACTTTAGCACACTGTCTAAAAGGAATACTAGGGTACATGTTTTTGGAAATGTTGTGTAACAATCACATTATATATATATATATATATATATATATATATATATATATATATATATATATATATATATATATATATATATATATATATATATGCAAAACATATCGTAATAATCTTTAATTTAATTTACAGATTATTTATCTAATATCTCTGTGTAGGTACTATTGGATAGGGGTGCTTGTTGGAGATACTATTGATGATCAGCCACATGTATAGCATTAGTGTATAGCTTAGTATGCTTGTATATCATTAGTTAGGACCTACATTTCTTTTTCATTATTCTGCATTCGGCTTGGCCCGATATTTATATGTTTAGTAGAGATAGTTTAAGTGAATCAAACCCGGGTCGCTATACATACCTTGGGCCCAGATATTTTATACTCAGATTTCATTTTCTCATTTTACACAGATATAGAAAATTCTCTCTCTACTTTTCCTTTTCCATTCTCTCTCAAAGTTTAACCGACCTTATGTACATTTTCCACTTTCGTTGCATCATTTGAATGTTAACATGGTATCAGAGCGCAGATCCTATTAGATCTCGCGATTTTCTTTCGATCGATATTACCCTCGAGTATTTTTGATGTTGTTTTCGAGTTCGTCAAAATAAGGGTTTTGGCTAATTTGTGAACGGAGTAATTTTTATTTTTGCTTCTGAAGGCCGTCACTTTTTCCGGTAGAGAAAAAGCCTGGTATTTTCGTTCTCATTTCTTTGTTATTCTCATTTTTGTTGAGGTATTGTCATTTGTGCTGAGATTTTGTGGTTTGAAATCGTTTCTTTTTCGATTTTGTGTTGAGATTTCTGTTATTTGAAATTAGGACTCTTTTCGTTTTGGGATATTTGTTTTGAAATTAGAATTCTTTCCATCAACATTAGGGTTTTCTACTGTGAATTTTGAGTTTCTTCGTTTGATTTTGGGGATTTTCATCGCGATTAGGTTTTTCTTTCGTGAACATTGTTGCTATGACGAATTTCGATGACAACAATACTTCTTCTTCTCCACCTGTTGCATCTGCATCTACACAACTTACTGCGTCTCGAACTGAGTTTCACAAGGATGATTATACTCATCCATGTCATCCCTTGTATGTTCATCCCTCTGATATTTTAGGAGGCTCTCAGTTTTTGTTCCTTTCGATGGTACTGGTTATGGAAGTTGGCGACGAACAATTTTGGTGACTCTCGGTGTGAAACAAACTAGAATTCATTGATGGTACTTTTGATAAGCCTCCCACAGACTCTCCTTTAGCTAGGCAATGACAACGTTGTAATGATTTAGTGTTATCTTGACTTGTCAACTCCTTAACTAAAGAAATTGGTTGTAGTGTTGAATACTCTATCCTTGCTAGTGAAATTTGGAATGAATTAGAGGACAGATATGGTAAAGCTGATGGTGCTAGGGTTTTCGAATTGAAAAAGGAGTTAGCACATATTTCTCAAGGCTCCCTTGACATTCCCTCATACTTCAATAGAATTAAGCAATTATGGGATGAAATTGCTTCTATATTAGTCAAACGATCTAGGGTTTGTAGTTGTGGGGCAAAGAGTTTGTATCAGGAAGATGAGGATGAACAAAAACTTTACCAATTCCTAATGGGACTCAATGAGACATATGTTCAGGTCTGGAGTCACATTCTCATAATGAAACCCACTCCATCTATTGGAACTGCTTATGGTATGTTGCTTAATGATGAAAAACAAAGACACATGTTTGCCTCATCTCAGTTTTCATCAGGTTCCACTTCTTTTAGTGTTAGGTCATCTTCCTTTAGTGCTGGTACTGTGAGGCAATCTAATACTGTGAGATAGTCTTTCCCCACAAGAGTGAATTTTGATCCATCCAAACCACCTCTTATTTGCAAATATTGTAAAAGACTAGGGCACAACATTGACAAATACTACAGGCTACATGATTTTCCTCCTGGGTTCAAATTTAGCAAATCTGCTGGACCTAAGAAGACTGCAACCAATGTGGAAGTTGAATCTCCTTTCACCTCTGGTCCTAATGTTGTTTCCAACTCTTCTGATGATGTTTTAATGTTCTTGGTCTGACTCCTGACCAACATTCTCAACTCATGTTTCTCCTACAACAAACTCAAATCTCCTCTGAAGCACTTGGTTCCTCATGTCATGTAGCATCTGCTGACTTTGCGGGTAAGGTCATAGCTCAAAGTTTATTACTCAGGTCTTGCATGCTCTCTCAAGTAGATAGTTTTATATGGATAATTGACTCTGGAGCCTCTGACCACATGACTTCCCATAAGAATTTACTCTTTAACATGCAAGCTTTACCCATTCCTATTCTTGTAACTCTCCCAAATCGATACAAAGTTAAGGTCACAAACAAGGGATCTTTGACTCTGTTCCCTCACATTACTCTTCACAATGTCTTGTATATTCCTACTTTTCATTATAATCTAATTTATGTTCACAAACTAGTAGATCAGTTGGATGGCATTGTTCATTTTACTAGAACTCTTTGTGTGTTATAGGGCCCTTCTTTGAAGATGCCTCTGGTTCTTGGTAGGGTGGACAATGGTCTCTACAAATTGCTGCTCCCTCCCGCCAGTTTTGCTAGTAATCTTACATCTGCTTGTCCTGTCTTGTTCTCCAATTCTGTCACTAGAAGCATTACTGCTCCTGTATCTTCTTATGTTCTTCCTAGTTCAATTACTTCCACTGATTTACATACAGATGTAACCCATATTGTTTCTAATAAAGTAGATGATGCACATATAGATGTAACCTATGTTGTTTCTAATAAAGCAGATGTTAATAATGTTGTTTCTACCAAAATAAATAAATAAATTGGACATTGTTTGGCATTACAGACTTAGGCATAGTCCCTTTTCTAGGATGAAAGACATACCTTACATCAAGCCCCGTTTATCCCATAAACAATCTTTCTCTTGGCTAGTATGCCCTTTAGCAAGACAAACTAGGCTACCCTTCTTAGATAGCACTATCCAGACTACTAAACCTTTCCAACTTGTTCATGTTGATACTTGGGGTCCTTACCACTCTCCTACACACAATGGTTGCAAATATTTTCTAACACTGGTAGATGACTATTCTAGGGCAATCTGGACATAGTTGATGGGGGGCTAAAAGTAATGCCTTTGATATGTTAAAAGCTTTTATCTTTATGGTAGAGACTCAATTTAACTACAAAGTCCAAATTGTGAGGAGTGACAATGCTTTTGAATTGGGTTCTAGTCACCTTGGTTCTGCTTTCTTTTCTACCAAGGGCATTATCCATCAGACCACCTGTCCACACACTCCGTAGCAAAATGGAGTGGTGGAAAGAAAACACAGACATCTCCTAGAAATTGCTCGGGCTCTTCTCTTTCAATCCTCTATGCCTATTCTTACTTCTACTTATCTAATTAATAGGTTTCCTTCTTCACTACTCAATAATAAAAGTCCTTATGAGGTCCTTCACTCTAAGCCTCCTACCTATTCCAATTTAAGGTCATTTGGTTGTCTGTGTTACTCCACTTTTACTAAACCACATAAATATAAATTTCAACCCAAATCTATCCTTTGTGTGTTGTTAGGGTATCCATTTGCTAAGAAGGGGTATAAGTTGTACAACTTAGTCTCTAAATCCATCTTTGTTTATAGGGATGTAGTGTTCCATGAGCACATATTCCCTTTTGCTAGCCTATCCACCAGCTCTTCCTCACCTTCTTATTTTCCTTATCCTCCTTACTTTGATGATCCTACTTCTAAATTTGACTGATGTTCCATCATTTCCTCCTCCTGAGGCTTTCTCTCCTGATCCTTCCCCTCAGTCTGCCTTTCCTCCCCTTACTCATTCATCTCCTTCTTCCCGTACATCTTCACCAGATCCTCTTGGCCCACCTAGTTCTGTATCCCATGCTTCCATTCTCCCTGTCAAGACTTCTTTTTCTTCTACCTTGCCTGCTGCTTCCTTGGCACCTTTAAGGCAATCCTCCAGGTCCCACTCTCTTCCTAAATATCTTCATGATCACTCTCTTCCCAAATACCTTCAACACTGTTCTGCTCATGTCTCCAACTCACTTCCATCCATTACTACTTCTAGGGGGCATCTTGTAGCTGAGCCTTCCACTTATTCTCAAGCTGCAGCCATCCCTGCTTGGCAGGATGCCATGAAGTTGGAGTTTGAGGCTTTAGTTGCAAATGGTACTTGGGATATAGTTGAATTACCTCCTGGGAAGAAACCCATTGGGTGCAAATGGGTCTATAAAATCAAGTATAAAGATGATGGTAGTATAGAGAGATACAAGGCTAGACTAGTAGTTAGGGGTGACACCCAAGTTGAAGGAATAGATTTCCATGAGACTTTCTCTCCTGTAGTTAAAATGTCAACTCTCAAAACTTTGGTTGCTATTGCTGTCAAGAGACAGTGGCCAATGTTTCAACTTGATGTCAACAATGCATTTTTGCATGGTGACTTGGATGAGGTGGTTTTCATGAAACTTCCCCCTGGTTTAGTTGTTGACTCTTATTCCTCCTCTCAGTTGGTTTGCAAGCTTCAAAAATCATTATATGGTTTAAGGCAGGCTTCTAGGCAATAGTATGCCAAGCTGTCCCGGGCCTTGTGTTCCAAAGGGTACTCCCACTCTTTTAATGATTATTCCTTGTTCAAAAGGGTTTCTGGTGATTCTTTGGTCGTCTTAGCAATCTATGTAGATGATATAATCCTTACAAGGATTGACTTGACTGCATTTTTTTATCTCAAGTCTTTTCTCCATGCTAAGTTCAAAATTAAGAATTTGGGTTCTCTAAACTACTTCTTGGGTATTGAAGCTTTATACACTCCTTCTGGTGTTGTTCTTCATCAGAAGAAGTTTGTGCATGATCTCCTAACTGCCTTTCACAGTATTGATTGCTCACTAGTGGTGTGTCCTCTTGAACTGAATGCTAAACTTAAAGCTGGGGTTGGGCATCCTCTTCCTAAGCCTGAGGAGTACAGATGTTTGGTTGGAAAATTGAATTTCTTCACTCAAACAAGACCTGACATTAGCTTTGCTGTCCTGCACCTTAGTCAATTCATGCAGCAGCCCTGTGTTCCCCACATGCATGCTGCCTTACACCTGCTAAGATACCTCAAAGGGACTTCTGATTTTGGTATTCTCTTCAATTCATCTCCTGATCTTTCCTTGGCTGTGTATTGTGATAGTGACTGGGGTGCCTGTGTTGATAGTAGAAGATCTATTTCAATTGGTTGGAAATCCAACAAGCAGGCTGTGGTGTCACTCTCATCTGCAGAAGCAGAATACAAATCAATGAGTAAAGCTATTGCTGAGATTCCTTGGGTTGCTCGTTTATTGTCTAATTTTGGCCTGACTGATCTCTCTTCTATCTATGAAGCACATTGAGTTGGATTTTCATTTTGTGCGGAGCAAGTTACATGAGGGGCCAATCACCTTATCCTACACTTCCAGTTCTTCTCAACTGGCGGACATGTTTACCAAGCCCCTCACTGGTTCTGCTTATCACTTGCATCTTCACAAGTTGGGAGTTTTCTCACCCTCCAACTTGCGAGGAGGGGGGGGGGGGGGGGGTGTTGGAGATACTATTGATGATCCGCCACATGTATAGCATTAGGGTATAGCTTAGCATGCTTGTATATCATTAGTTAGGACCTACATTTCTCTTTCATTATTCTGTATTGGGCTTGGCCCGATATTTTTATGTTTAGTAGAGATAGTTTACGTGAATCAGACCCGGGTCGCTATATATACCTTGGGCCCAGATATTTTGTACTTAGATTTCATTTTCTCATTTTACACGGATATTGAAAATTCTCTCTCTACTTTTCCTTTTCTATTTCTCTCTCAAAGTTTAACCGACCTTATGCACATTTTCCACTATAGTTGCATCATTCGAATGTGAACACGTATCATATTATACTAAAAGCGGAAACAACCCAAGTAAAAGTTAAAATACCAAAATGTCCTTATAAAATTAAATGACACTATTGCCATTTTCTTCTATTAAAGGCCAACAAATTTATTTATTTTTGTTAAAACCCTTTTTATCAATCAATTCTTTTCATTTCCGTTTAAAGACAAATGAAGAGTCATCAATACAGTCAAACCTCTCTATAATTGCCATTCGTTATAATGACATTTCACTATAACGGCATGATTTTCTTCGGAACCGATTTTTCATGTTATATTTTACTTCTCTATAATAGCATTCTGCCTATAACAACAATGACATCCATTATAGCGGTACACTTTTTGTAAAATTACCTCTCTATAACAGCCATACCCAAATAGCGTGTAATAATATTTTGTAAGAAATATATTATGTGACAACAAAAGTGTCGATGAAGAGCCTCAACCTATTGCTACTTGGAGATAGAAGAGTCATCTGTTAAGCACTTAGACAGCCTTCAAGGGAAAGCAATTGAAGTTCCTTTTGCTGAAAGTTTGGAGAAAATTCTTTGTCAGTTCAAGCGTTATATTATCACTAAGAGACTAGAATTTATGAAACAACCTACAATTATAGAGTTCTTACGTAAAACTTGAAATATTTAAATTCTCAATTAATTTAAAATGCATATGTTCCATAGATTTTAATTCTTTATCTATGTGGTACAACTAGTTATGGGTTTAGTAGTAATTTATTAGTCTTTTCAATTTTTAATTTATGAGATATGAATATCAATTGAGATTTTAAAATTTACAAGTATATTATTTTCGTTTATAACATAAAAAGTACAAAAGTTAATTGTTTGCGTACTTTTGTTTATAACAACTAAATGAGATCTAAATATTGAATGCCAGTATACATGCATAACAACACCTCACTATAACAGCCATAAAATTTTCGGACAAACGCTGCCATTATAGAGAGGCTTGACTGTATATACAGTCAAGCCTCTCTATAATAGCATCGCTTGGTCTGAAAATTTTCAGATGTTATAGAGAATGACTGTTATACACCTATAACAACATTGACATTTAAATAATACTTCGCTGTTATAGGCAAAAAAAGAGGCATAAAATCTAATTTTCATTTTTAATTGTCAAATTCTAAGCTTAATAACAATTTATACAACGAAGGAAAATCGTTTAATAATGAAAATATATATATTCATATGATATTTTTTATCATAAATAGTGTATTAAATGATCAAATATTTGGTCAAAATCTATACACTTACTATTGGTAATCATAGATATTCTATTTTTTAAAAAGATAGTTAGTTATTATATTACCAAAAAAAGAAGATAGTTGTTATATGGGGGGTAATTTTACAAAGAGCGTAGTTGTTGCTGTTATAGGTGAAATGTTGTTATAGAGAAGTAAAATATAACATAAAAAATTTGTTCCGAAAAAACTTGGCTATTATAGAGAGGTGATGTTATATGCGGGTGCCGTTATAGAGGGGTCTGACTGTACACCATTATCTTATCTTTAACAATAGGGAAATCAATCAGCAAAATAATAAATTTGCTCAATAAATAATTTATTTTTTAATCCATTAAGATGCTGCCATTAATGTACACAAAATCATAACTTTCACGATTAAAAATAATAATTATGTCTCTTCCATTACCTATCCTAAATATATACTCTTTAAACAAGTAGAAATTTAAAAGTTAGTTTGGTTAATCTATCCTTGAAAGCAAATAAAAAGACTTATGTTATAATTTTATTATTTAGGTTGAATAAGTAAAAATTATAATATTTATATTATTCTAAAAGTGAGTTTCAAATATGAATATATTGATAGGTTAAAATAACCTAATAAAATTGAGAGACTATAACACCCTTAGGTAAATAAATAAATTAATCCTTGTTAAATTACTACATTAATTAAATTTATGTTAGCCAACCACTTGGTTGCTATAAGAAAACCGTAGAATTCACAAAGGTTCCAATGAGTAGTTAATGTAAATTAATCCAAATGATAAATGCATTACTAAATTCTCAAGGAATGACAAAGCAAAAAACAACTATAAAAAGGCAAGATAGGGTTTATTTCTCTCTAATCTCTTCCTCTTCATCTTCATGTACTCAACATTTTACGTGCATTTATCAGATTTTCGTTAATTTATCCTTTTTGTCTTCTTCTTCGTTTTTGCAGCAAAAAAAAAAAAAAACAGAAAGAGAGATGGGAAGCACATGTAGCTGTTGGAGGTTGAAATGGAAATAGCCGTAAGAATCAACTCTTGCTACATTCGCTACATTCTTGCCCTTGTAATGATAGAAACTAAGCGTCCCCAAAACAGATAAGGGACCAAGTACCTTATCTGTTCCCTTAAGCAAAACAGAAAGTAAACAAGACACAATGTTTACGTGAAAAACTCATTGCTCAAGGGATTAAAAATCACGACCTACACTGGTAGGATTTCCAACTTCACTAACTGAGCAATGTTTTTCAGATTAAAAGACTTTTGCAGCCGAGGAATTAGACAACTAATCCCTTCCCTTATAATAACTCTATTGCAAGCACTTACTTGACCAACTCTAGCCAAGAACCAAACTAATTCAACTACCTCTAGGTGAACTTCAACTCACCATAACTAACTATAGTTAGGCGTCTAAACAAAAAGCTTAATAAACCAAACACCTACAAAAGCCCTTCTTAAAAGAAGTGTAGGTTTACAATATTTAGACCAAAAGATAAAGACTAAAATAACCTAGGACTTAAGACATCTTCAGTATTGGGATCTAGTCCTTGGAGTTATTTAGTCTTGATCTTGAAAGCTTTGAGAAAATAGTGGCAGCTACTCTGTTCAACAATGAGAATAATATGTTTTGAGTTGCTAGGTCAAACAAATGCCAACATGTTGTTTATATAGGGGCAAAGTGAGGAACATGTGAGAAGCATGTGATATATATAGAGACATTGCAATGATCCATCTGTCCTGCTGTGGCTCTGCAAGTCGGAACATTGCCACAGCTTTACAGCTGTCATGTTCGTATAGTGCCCAGGGGACCTAATCAAGGACCTGGTCCCTGGTGTATATGTCGATCATCAAAACTCATAACTCATCAATTTCCCCCTTTTTGATGATAACAAACTCGTAAGTGATGTTCCCTTGCAGAACTAAGTTCCTCCTACAGATTTGGCCCCAACAACATGTAGCATATAATATTTTCGTTTTCGTTTTCATTTTCATTTGGAGAACCAAGGTTTCCTTTTGCGATACTCACACATATCTTCCCCCTTTTGGCATCATTGAAAAGAGATAAAGATTGGCACAAGCAATAAGAAGTTCAGAAACATTGACCCAGGCCACTTGAGCAACTCAGCATGAGTACCAACAGAAACAGCAAAGCACCAAAAGAAACATATGCGAAAATCAGATAATGTACCAAGCAGAAGAAAATTTTTGTATAAAAACATAGTAATCAATGCAATACATATATACTAAATTAAATGTCAAAATGCCAATATCAAAGAGAAAGTTCAGGAATTGTGACGGAATAGAGGATCAGGGTTGGACGAACTGGCAAGGTTGAAAGCTTTGACCATCATGTCTAGTCTAGCATCCGCAGCTTTGTGATTAGCCAGGATTTGCTCTTGGATCTCGGAAACTTTCTTCGTGACATTAACCTCTCGCAACTCCGTTACTTCTGTCGCTGAATCACCACTGGGACCAGGCCCCTCCAGCTTCAGTCTGGTGATTTCTGCCTTCAGCCGAGTGTTCTCAACCTGCGACCTCTCAACATCAGCCAAGATTTTCTCATTTGCTTCAATTAGAACGGATATAGTGGATGTGGTCCCTGATCCTCCTTTCTTTGGGACACATTCACACTCCTCCAAGGTGGACATAGAGAGTATCTGCTTATTGGTCCCTTTGGAAGCTTTACCAAGAGGCACCTTGAAATGCTCAAACACTTTGGTAAGAAGAAAACCATAGGGCAGACCATACTTACCATCCTTGATATCCACCACCTTCATCATGTGTTGCAACATTATGCCAGGAAAGATGATCAAATGGCCACCATACAGAATTTCCATAAGGACCAGGTCCGTCCTGGAAGCAATACACCTTTTCTCAGTGCGAGGAAGCATGACCTTGTTCACAAACTCAAAGAGCAACTGATACTGAGACTTCATTTGTTTGTTACAGATGGTCTCAGTGGTCACATGCTCACCTCTTTTAACTATGTAAAGCTTGGAATCTGCAGTAGCCTTGTCTCCTTCCTCCAGTCTGCTTACTCCATCAATTGGAACACCAAGAATTTTCCCCAGCTGTTCTTCATTGAGGGTGAACTCCACCTGATCAACTTGGCAAACCAATGAGTACTCATCAGTGTACTAAAGATTTACAAAGAAATCAGTTGTTTCTTTCTCATAAGCCACTGTAGGACCTTCCATTAGGTGCTCCCATTGTTGAGATTTGAGCACTTCCATTAAATCCTCTAACGCTTTGTGGCCGACAATATTTTGATCAATTACTCTTCCCAGTAAATTTCTGCCAGTGGAGATTACGTTGTCTTTCCTTCTCCAGTGCTTAGGTGCTTTTCATTGAGGAACCAGGTCCTTCGATACTGACTCTTCTCCTCTTGGAAGAACCTTCCTCTTTACTAAAATCGTTTTTTCTCTTCTTAGGCGATTTTGACACCAATCTCTCCTCTGCCATAGCTTCTTCCTTTCCACTTCCTTCAGCCACAATTTTCTTTTCAACAACCATTGACGTGCTTTTACTTTTGGAGTTCTTTCTGACCAAGGAGGCTTCCTCTTCCTTTTCTTCTCCATCAGACACAACAATTACCTCTTCATTTTCATCCCTCAACTTACTCAAATTTGCCAAATGTACTCTCATCCGCCTCTTACCAGTTGTCTTTGCTTTGTTAACCAGTGAGGCAGAGTCTAATCTTGCCTTAGATTTTTGCCTTGTAGTGGGAGGTCTCCTTCTTTGCTTAGAAACAGGCCTCCTATCAGCGATGTTTTCTCCTGCTTTCCTCCTTTCTCATCTGCTTAGCACCCCTGACCTTTGTCTATATACAGTTTTCAATATAATATCATCATCACAGTTTAATTCATTTCCTTCAGAGTTAACCCTTTCAGAATAGTTAGAGGAACCAAGTTCCTCCTCTGAAGAGGCTTTCTGTTCAGGTGTGGTTTCTTTTCATGGAATCGCAATTGTAGACACTTTTTGAGAGGCAAACGCTATTTCAGAGGGACCAGGTCCCTCACTCACCATATGTCACGCCCCAAAGCCAGCTTGTGACGCCCCAAAGCCCACCCTAGACGTGACCGGCATCCGACGTCATGAACAACATCGGAAGAACCTAAAAAATGCAATAATAACACTTGAACCCGCCAGGTTCAACATTCACCTCCAACAGTTTATGAAATAAATGTAACGTCAAGTTCCTTTTTAATAATATTTCCTTATTAAATTAAAGAAAGTAATAAATAACTGCATATATCAGGATCATAATTATAAAATAAGATCAGCGGAAGTCTAATATAAGTAATAGTCATAAACGTGGCAAACACCCATTAAGTCGTACGAGACTTTGACAATCTACCCACAATTCTGACAACTATCTATGGAGCTTCTAAGAGACACAACAATCGTCTAACTTCGGGACACAACCCGGAAATCTAGAATAATAAATGAAACAGGAAGTGTCCCACGAACAAGGATGTGAGCTCACCAAATCAACAACAGCAACAAGTTCTCCTAAGCGTCGAGAGTATCACGAACCTGCTCTTCTCCGTTTCCTAACATACCATAAAAAACAACAATGGTATGCCTGAGTACTTTTGTACTCAGTGAGTGCCTCGGGGACAACAAGTATTATAAAATAAAATATAATAATACATAAAGAAATCAGTTCTGAAAAGATAATATAAAAACAGTCATTCCACTTTGTGATTCTTAATATCATTTGTTAAACAGTTTACAAAGCAATTAATCAATATAAAAACAGGTATTCAGCATGTGTATCTCAATAAGAATTATCAAAACCAATTATAAAGTCTTTTGTCAAGTTACAACTTTCAATTATGCCTTTTAAATTGATCATGATTGTCAACAACAGTTCCATGAGAGAATAAGAATATCACACATGCCAATACAAGCCCAAGAATAAATCATATCGCCCATAGCGCAGCACACCGGAACATATAATTTTCGGTGGCTATCCTTCCTCCCGAATAGCTAGGCATAAATCACACCCTAGGTAGCGAACCCAGCAGTAGCTATCCTTCCTCCCGAATAGCTAGGCATGAATCACACCCCGGGTAGCGAACCCAGTAGTGGCTACTCTTCCTCTCGAATGGCTAGGCAATTACCACACTAGGATCCATAGTGACTACCCTTCCTCCCGAGTAGCTAGGCATAAATACACCGGAATATGAAATCCTCGGTGACCACTCATCCTCTCGAATGGCTAGGCATAAATACACCGGAATATGAAATCCTCGGTGACCACTCATCCTCCCGAATGTCTAGGCAAAATCACATCAACAGAGTTCATAGCATAAAAGCCGAATTACAATTCATCTAAAGTAGTCACATCACCATTTACCATTAAGGTTCGTTATGCCATATCGTAAAGATAAATCATTTCAAAGAATGTCTTGAAAACGTTTCACTTCTTTAAACAAGTTTCAATTTCCACAATTCGTGATAACATACTTCTATGAGTTAACAACCTTTCAAGTAACTAGTTAAATCATCCATCAAGAGAATTCCAATATCATTACCAATCGTTATCCTTCATTATTAAGCATCTCTTATAGAGGAAAACATTCATAATATCATATAAATATATAGATTTTGTTACAATCTAGGTTTAATGTGGGTTTGTCCCCTCACACATATTAACCACCATTTAGACATGAATTGGAGTTCAAGAACCATGAAAAGAATTGCTTTTTCTTTCATTCATTAAAGAATCTTGAATAAAATTTATACTTCCAACAATAGTTTCAAAAGTGATTTTCATTCAAAATAAGCTTTCAAAAGAGAGACATACAAATCACCTTCATAGTCAAAAAGAATTTTCAAAAGCGACATACAAATCACAACCAAAGAGTTCGTACAAACCGATAGAAAGAGTATGTTCAAAAGAGACATACAAATTACTTTTATATTCAAAAAGGATTTTATTTTTAAAGAGACATACCTTAATATGTTAAATAAAGTTTAACAATTCACTTTTCTAATGAAGAACACCCAAACCCTAGCTTGAATCACTTTGGGAAGAATTATGTTGCAAACCCTAGGTTTTGGTCACAAGAATCATGTTAAGAATCATGGGTTTGATGTTAGAATCGATTAGTAATGTTAGGGATGTTCTTATCTTTGATTTGGAGACTTGGAGGAATGATTTTCGTCCTTAGGGTTGTTCAGAAAGTGGAGGAATAAACAAAACAAGTGTCTTATTTATACTTTTCTGGTGAAAACGGGTCAAAGGACGCCCCTGAAGGACGGACCGTCCTTCGTGTTACAGACCGTTCTTTGGATCGTCCTTTAGTGGAAATTTCCAGAGAGTTCTGATGATTTTTGAGACATTACAGTTCCATGTTACGGCTCATAACACGTGTTACGGTCCGTAACGTCTCACCGTAACACAGGCCAAATTTCCAGCGAAGATAGGCTTTAGTAAAACGGGCATAACTTTTTGTACACAACTTTTCTTGGGCTGGGCGACCTACCGTTGGAAAGATATTTCAAAGATATACAACTTTTATCAAGGACGTTTTTCTAAATTCACAACAAATTTTCATGAAAATCGGCCAGAAGACAGACCTACCAAAACTTAGACGAATTTAAAAGCCCTTAAGAACTTCAATAGTTGGTTTGACTTCAAAACGACCATCTTCCACCTGAATACATCAAGAATGGATTCATATAGAAAAAATATCATCTTAACACTAGATTTTTACAAATTCACACCTAGTTCAAGTTTACGGGGTGTTACACAATATGACCTAAACTACTCTGTTCCCCCTAAGTTGAAACGCACACTTCCTCAGTTTCCATCCCCCACTGTTTCCAGGTTCATCGGCAACAACAATTTCTACACTATCCTTTGTTTCACCACCCGTTACCACACTCTCATCCAAAACCCCAAAAATATCCATATTTTCAAGAGAAGTTGGATTACTTGAATCTGGAGGAACTTCCCCTTTTTAATTGCAGTCTCTGTTTCCACTCCTTAATTTGTCACTTCTATACCGTCGTCCTTCTCAATAGTGTCCACAGATGTCTCAAGATTTTCAGAGGTCGTCATAGTATGAATGCTTTCTTCTGAATTGGGTTTCTCAGAGGATGTGAAAGTAGGCACAAACTTCATTGGGATTTGGTTTTTACGAGTCCTAGAGAAACCAATAGGATTTGGGGAAGACGTTGTAGAGTTTGGTTCTTTGGGAAAGGAAACTATTAGAGATGGTAAACTTGTGTTACACCTCGGAAAACTTTTCGCTCATGCACAGTGAATAGACTAATGAAGGGTACGACGTATACGATGTTTTGATGAGTAAGAAATACTATTTGATGATTCTAAATGACATTTCAAAGACATTTGAGGTAGGAGACGAAAGTTGCTAAGGAAAGCAAGGTATATGTTGTGTGTCGGGCAAGAAATTACGAGCATCGAATTAATGAGGACTTAATGATGTCGTGAAAAAGAGTTATAATGTCCTTTAGATTGCTAACGAGGTGTTAAACAAGTATCAAGAAGGTTCCATAAGGATTGGAGATCAAACGAAGTGACGAGAACAAGATCGGAGAAAAGATGGGTTCCACGGCCGATTATACGGTCCGTATAATGTTATACGGTCCGTATAATGGACCGCAGAATCATCACAGTGAAGTCCCTCATTGGTGATATTATACGGTCACTTATACGGACCGTATAAATTTATACGGCCCGTATAATGTGCCGTATAATGGTCACATAGGCAAGATGTTGAAGAGGTGATTTTACGGTCACTTATACAGACCGTATAAAATTATACAACCTGTATAATGTGCCGTATAATGGTACAGAAACGATATGTTGTTGGGACGATTTCACGGTCACTTATACGGACCGTATAAGTGTCCGTAGACTGCACGACGGGTCAGATTTCTCCAATTATAAATACCAGACCTTACGTTATTATTTTTATTTTTCTCACTTCTCCACTTATCTCCAAGTCTCTAGAACATTCTACACCCTTCATCCACAAGAATTCTAGGGAAATCAAAGATCAATATCATAAATCCAAGGGAATCAAGTGTAAGAAAGCTATTGAGGGTTTCTTGAAGTCAAGAAATCTCTTGGATTGAAGCTAGGGTTTTTCTTCAAGTGGAGTATTGCTATCCAAAACCCATTCCTACACCACCAAAGGTAAGTTTTATGATCAATTCATGTTATTTAGAGTATTGAGGGGTTGAAAGACTTGGATTATAGAAGGAAATAGAAAATGGGTTACAAATATGAGAATGGTGACATTTTTTAATAGTAGCTTAATATGAACCATGATTCTTTGTATATTACGAGTGTAGATATGTTATAAATGATAATATGAACATAGGAGTAACATTATATGAGGATGAAGGTAATGTTGTATTATGACCATGGTTATGGATGCCCTTGAAATGGAAGTAGGAGAATTGAATAATGTATGGTTGATGAAGATTATTGGGTATGATATTATGGATATTGTTATTGACGTTTGGGAGTTGATATGTACTATGAGAAAAGTTGAATAAATAAAGGAAACGCTGCCCAATTTTCTCTAGCTTTAGTATGCACGTTCATATAATCAATTAGCTAATATGAATATGAATTCTCTTGAAGGTAGAAACGTGAGCATTAAAGCAGAACAATCAAGCGATGGAAATTGTTAAACGAAAGAGGTATGTAAGGCTAGTCCCTTCTTTCTAAGGCATGATTCCTATGGTATGAATCGTCCTATCTTTCCATGATTCTCCTACGTATCGAAAATTATGAGTCTACGAGTATAAAGAGCTTCCTATGAGATAAAGATGAGAAATATGTCATGAATACGGAAATAATGATGGTAAGTTTAAGCCTAGAGATTCTAAAGCAAGATATGATGTCTATGAAGTTAAAGATCCTACTTACAATCCCTTGATGTTGTTCATGGTGTACACTCACCTTAAAATGTTAGTTCCTTCTAGGTGAGTTATGATGTATATGATCACTCCATAATGTTATCGGGGGTTCTCGACCTTATGTCACCCCGAAATTGTTATAGATTGTCTGTAAGTTCTAATGTATGTTCTATGACCAATGTTCCGAAAAGTTACGAGTCTATGTTCATAGGGGGTTCCATATGGAATAGAGGTAAGAGATATGCCACAGATACGATGATGGTAATGATGAGCCTAAGTTTAGAGATTATAAAGTCTATCATGCGATATTTTTTTACGAAGTTCATGCTATGAATATGATATGATTTTCATAGATTGTCCTTAAATTCAAATGCATGCTCTATGAAAGGTTATGATAAGCTTATGAGATATATGTGATGATAATGATGACGATGTTGATAGTGATGATGATAATGATGACGATGATAATAGTGATGACGCTAAAGATGTTTGTGGGTTTCTATGTATATGTGCCTATGTATGGTTATTATGAAACCTTGAGCTTATATGGCCGGGTGGAATATATATATATATATATATATATATATATATATATATATATATATATATAATGCGCGCGCACCACTGCAGTTGGGTACGGATACCACTGAGCCTTGGTAGGGCCGGGTACGGATATCACTGAGCCTTGGTAGGGCCAGGTACGGACAACACTGAGCCTTGGTAGGGCCAGGCACGCATAACACCAAGCTTTATTATAGTTGGGTACGTAAGACACCGAACCTATATGATCGGGTACAATACTACTATGTATTCCAATGTATAAAAAGCCTGAAAGACATGTATGTGATATTGTCGAGCCACTACGTGGCCGAATACGGATAATGTTTAAATGTGTAAGAGCAGATACGGTATTATGATATATGTATGATACGATGATGTATGCGCTATGATGATATACGTACTGTGATTTAATATGATATAGGCATGAAAGGTATCCACCCTTAAAAGTTACGCAGGTTATATCTACACCTTATGTCTTATGATTTCTCTATTATGTTCATTTCATTCATGCCTTACATACTCAGTACAATATTCGTACTGACGTCCGTTTTATTTGGACGCTGTGTTCATGCCCACAAGTAGACAGGGAGGCGACCCAGATTTATTGAAGCCGATAAGCAGACTTTTGAGAGCACTCCATTATTCCGGAGGTGCCGTTGATTCACTATTTCATGTACATATATGTTTTGGGCACGACGGGGTCCTGTCCCGTCCATATGTCTAGTACTCTAGTAGAGGCTTGTAGATATGTATGTGTGGGTAGTATGGTCTCACGATGTCATTATTGTACGTATATTATTTTGATAGCCGAAGGGCTTATGTATATAAATGTAATTATGTTTCCAAATAAATAATGGTTTTCCTATGATTTGAGCATAAGATTAATGAATGAACGCTTGATGAGTACGATGGGTAATGGTACGAGCGGTGCTCGGTGGTTAGCCCCAGGTACCCGTCATGGCCCCTAGTCGGGTCGTGACAAAAGTGGTATCAGAGCAGTTCAGTCCTAGGAAGTGTCTGCGAGCCGTGTCTAGTAGAGTCTTGTTTATGGTGTGTTGCACGCCACATCTATAAACAGAAGGCTACAAGGCATTTAGGATGGTTACTCTTCTTTCATCTCTAAGATCGTGCGATAGAGCTAAGCCATAGGGAATGAGATTCCTTATACTAACCCCTGATTATAGCAGAAGAACGGTATTGACCGAAGAAAGTGATTGATGATGTTGAAGTTACAGAGGTAAGCCCCTTCGTTGAGGCTACGCTATCGGAATATGTATTTATATGAAAATGAATTGATTGTCATAGAGGCAAGTCAGTGTTCATATGACAGAGAAATTGATTAAATGTGTATCTTGATGATAAGTTCAGTTATAAGTTGTGAACTAAACAAATTGAATGAACCAGAACAAAGGTAAGCGACGGTACGAAAGATGTGTGTCGAGTAAGGTAAGAATATTGAGGTATAATTGAAATGTAAAGCTGAAGGATGAAAGGGAAAGTAAATAGGAAGGGATAACAGGGCAGATCGCTAAAGGATCAGGCACATCTCGAAGTGTGATATATGAGGTAAGTTTTGACATCTTTGTGCTTTTACTTGAAAGTGGGAGCCCTGTGTGGCTGAGATATGCCGTACATATATATTGGCCCTGTGAGGTATTGTTGGTATTTGCTGCGTGCAGGTTTTGGGATAGTAATAAATATAGAGGAAACTCCGCCGAAATTTTCCTAGAATCTAAAGGAAATAAAAATATAAGCTTGTAATATGTCCTAACGGGAAGAGATGTTGTGCAAAAAGTAATGGCAGGACGAGATTAAGTTAGGAGTATCATTGACGATTACAAGAGATGAGCTAAATGTTGTTGAATTGATAGTAAGGGTAATTATGAGATCAACATTCATAGGGTAAAGAGATATACTAGAGTGAATTAGGGAGACTAGTAGTACTAGAACATGACATAGAAAGAGAAAAGGGTAACTCCAGTAAAGTGTGATACCGGGAGTATTAATTTGATGGATAAGCACAAGTAAGATACGATAAATTTATTAGCAAAATAGAGTAACAATATGATTGAGACAGGGGTGTGAAGTACAAAGGGGTATAACGAATGAAGATACCTTGATAAGATGACTTATGTGGTAAGTGTAATAGGGCTGATTAGAAAGAGTAACAGGTTGAAAAAGGAATCAGAGAAATGTGATATGGCAAAGTAGTAGTAGTTGTGATTGGTATAATCAAGAGTATAAGTGGTATCTTTAGCTGGATGTAAAAGACCAAGACTACAAAAGGATGAATAACGAAATAGGACGATTGTTAGAAAAAGGATCAACACAATAAGGATGAGAGAAGAAGATTAGAATGAACATAATAAGTTTTGGGAAGCGAAGAATGGATGGTACAAAGGTGGTATATTCTAAAGGACAAGCGGTACTAAGTTAAGAATGGGGTTCCTCGTGCGGAGGATAAAGAATTGATTATAAAACGGGAGGAAATAAGATAAATTGAGGAGGAAGGAATGTGAACGAATAAGAATGGGAATAGAAAGAGAAGGAAAATGCGCTGCAAAGTACGCGCACTTAAGAAGTAGTTGTGTTATGATTAAAGGAAGATGCATCTCCTACGAATATCCTATACCAAGTTAGAACGAATAAAGTATATGAAGTAATGAGTCGAAAAGAAAAAGGTGGCCATGAGTTATGAGTTTACCGTACAACGATAAAGCGATAGAGCAAAGCTATCATAAACGACAAATACAGTATGATTATGATTGGTTTTGAAATCAATGTCGAGTGCAACACATGAGTAAAATATTATGAGGCATAAGGGGTGTTAGTTGCGCATGAGACTTAGGCCCTAGAAAACAAAGATGACGTTACAAGTAAATTTTGAGCACCGAAGAAGAGAGCAGGTGACATTGCATGGATGGTATGGGTAACTAGACAGAATACTATTGTGAGCATCCCTATGGGGCAAAAAAGTTGTTAATTGGAGCAGATTTAGACATTGACTCATAACTACCAGATGAGCTAAGTAAAATACATCCTGCTTCGGATTGCTATGTCGGTTGTATTAATTGATTACAAAACTGCAAGATGAGTATGTTAAGACTTCACACATGAATTATTCGTAGCTATAAATTAAGGTAAACGGCATGAATAATATGTAGTATAGTAAGGGATATATGAATTCAAGATTTGAAGGAGAGGCAATGGATTTGAGAATGGTACAAGTAAAACCCTTAAAGGAGGGAAGCGAGTAAAGAGAATACAAGTGTAGAGATTGAAACGATGGACCCTAAGATGTGACAGATATAGACTCTAAAACAAAGAGTGAGAGTTGCGCAAAAATGAGTCCAATGACTAGTAAATAAACGAACACGAATTGAGCAGGCATCTGAGGCTGTACGGGAAATCATTCGCGAAGACCTTGAACCACGTGACATTGAGAGCGAATAACTAAAGGGCTATTGTAAAGGATGGCAATGTTATGCTAGAATAGAAGCAAAGGCACTAACGGTAAAGTCATGATTAATGATATTGCGATTTATAAGCAACAATTAAGCAAGGGACCTAAGGTTTTCTATAGTAGAACCTAAGATATGATAATCAAGGGAAAAATAAAGGAAGGAAGAGATCATGATGAGATAAGTTACTACAGATAGACAAAAAGGTTTAGGTATATATAATCACCAAGCCTAGCCATGGTCGGGTACGCGAAACACCGAACCTTTGTGGTCGGGCATGCTATGTAAATAATATGTATATAAATATGACTATGGATACCATATGTAAATGAGTATGATTATGAATACGGATACGGATATGGATACATGTATATGTATAGATGTGTATGTACACGAATCACGCAAGAACGATTATGTAACTTGCAAGTATTTATACGTCGCCAATGAAACCAAGTGGGTACTTAAAAAGAGGAGTAAGAGGTAAGCAAGAATAGTGTGGTCGTGATATTGCGGGTCAGTTGAAAGGAAATATATGACGAAATTTTCGTAGAATCCCGGATAGCTTAACATTCGAGGACGAATATTCTCAAGGGGGGAAGAATGTTACACCTCGAAAAAAATTTCGTTCATGCACAGTGAATAGACTGACGAAGGGTACGACGTATACGATGTTTTGATGAGTAAGAAATAATATTTGGTGATTCTAAATGATATTTCAAAGACATTTGAGGTAG
Organism: Lycium barbarum; assembly: GCF_019175385.1. Classification (NCBI taxonomy): domain Eukaryota; kingdom Viridiplantae; phylum Streptophyta; class Magnoliopsida; order Solanales; family Solanaceae; genus Lycium; species Lycium barbarum. Next base: position 124,459,245 of record NC_083340.1, on the reverse strand, counting down.
GAGATGAAAGTTACTAAGGAAAGCAAGGTATATGTTGTGTGTCGGGCAAGAAATTACGAGCATCGAATTAATGATGTATTGAAGAAGAGTTATAATGTACCTTAGATTTATAACGAGGTGTTAAACAAGTATCGAAGGTTCCATAAGGATTGGAGATCAAACGAAGTGACGAGAACAAGATCGGAGAAAAGATGGGTTCCACGGCAGATTATACGGTTCGTATAATGTTATACGGTCCGTATAATGGACCGCAGAATCATCACAGTGAATTCCCTCATTGGTGAGATTATACGGTCACTTATACGAACCGTATAAAGTTATACGACCCGTATAATGTGCCGTATAATGGTCACAGAGGCAAGATGTTGAAGAGGTTATTTTACGGTCACTTATACGGACCGTATAAAATTATACGGCCCATATAATGTGCTGTATAATGGTACAAAAATGATATGTTGTTGGGACGATTTCACGGTCACTTATACGGACCGTATAAGTTTATACAGACCGAATAAGTGTCCGTAGAATGCACGACGGGTTAGATTTCTCCAATTATAAATACAAGACCCCACGTTATTATTTTCATTTTTCTCACTTCTCCACTTCTCTCCAAGTCTCTAGAACATTCTACACCCTTCATCCACAAGAATTCTGGGGAAATCAAAGATCAATATCATAAATCCAAGGGAATCAAGTGTAAGAAAGCTATTGAGGGTTGCTTGAAGTCAAGAAATCTCTTGGATTGAAGCTAGGGTTTTTCTTCAAGTGGAGTATTGTTATCCAAAACACATTCCTACACCACCAAAGATAAATTTATGATCAATTCATGTTATTTAGAGTATTGAGGGGTTGAAAGACTTGGATTATAGAAGGAAATAGAAAATGGGTTACAAATATGAGAATGGTGACATTTTTGAATAGTAGCTTAATATGAACCATGATTCTTTGTATATTATGAGTGTAGATATGTTATAAATGATATTAATAACATAGGAGAAACATTATATGAGGATGAAGGTAATGTTGTATTATGACCATGGCTATGGATGCCCTTGAAATGGAAGTAGGAGAATTGAATAATGTATGGTTGATAAAGATTATTGAGTATGATATTATGGATATTGTTATTGATGTTTGGGAGTTGATATGTACTATGAGAAAAGTTGAATAAATAAAGGAAACGCTGCCCAATTTTCTCTAGCTTTAGTAAGCACGTTCATATAATCAATTAGCTAATATGAATGCGAATTCTCTTGAAGGTAGAAACGTGAGCATTATGTCACGACCCGGATAGGGGCCGTGACGGGTACCCGGGGCTAACCACCGAGCACCTCTCATTCTACTACTCATCATACTCATTAAACGTTCTTTTATCAGATTCATACTCAAATTATAAGAAAATCATCTTTCATTTGAAAACATAAATACTCTTATATACATAAGCCTTTCGGCCATCAAAATAATATATATACATACATAATGGAAACCTCGTGACACCATATAACCCACACTACGTACCTACGAGCCTCTACTAGAGTGCTAGACATAGGGACGGGACAGGACCCCGTCGTGCCCAAAATATACATATGTACACAAAGAATAATCAAAAGCACCTCCGGAATAATGGAGTGCTCTCAAATCGGCTACTGGCTTCTGCGAGTCTGGATCAAGCTCAACTCCCTGTCTACCTGTGGGTATGAACATAACGTCCAAAGAAAACAAACATCAGTACGAACATTGTACTGAGCATGAGAGGCATAAATATCAACAATACATCAATAAGATAAAGGAAGCATCAATAAGGAACATCTGTATCTGACTGTCATTTATAAGAGGAATAATACATGATGTCTTACTCATAATCATCATCATATCATATATGCATAAATATATAAGCTTCCTGTCCATATCGGATCGGTGTGAAAATCATTAGCCTGCGTCCAGGCCTCCCGCGTCCGGGGTATCATCTCATGCCGCCCACTAGTGGTGTCTGCCCATGTCACTTAGACATGGTGTATACATATAGCTACCCGCCTTAGCGGTGTCTGCCCGGCCATATAGGCGCGGTGTGATAGCATCATGTACATATCATAGACTTATCATATTCTCGTCATATTATTATCATAATGCATGACTGGAAACTTAAGACAATTATACTCTATCGGGGTGACATAAGGTCGTGGACCCCCGATTCCATTATGGAATGTTTATAAGTATTCTGCCTCACCTTGAAGGAAATAGTATATAAGGTGAGTGTATACAATAAATGACATCGTTAACTTTATAGGAACATCATATCATAAACTATAGAATCTTTACACTTAACCCATCGTCAACTCTATTGTCTCATAACATATCTCTTATCTCATATAGTCATTCATGAACATAAACTCTTAGCTTTCCGGAGTATAGAAGATTCATGGGAAAGAAAGAATAATCATGTCATAGGATTCATGCCATAGAAAGAAGGGACTAGCCTTACATACCTTTTACGCTTAACTAATCTATTGCTTGCTTGTTCTCCTTCAATGCCCTCGTTTCTACCTTTAAGAGAATTCGCATCAACATTAGTTAATCGGCTATAAGAACGTGTTACTATTTCTAGGAACTTTTGGGCAGTATTTCCTTTGTTTATACAACTTTTCCATGTTATATATCAACTCCCAAACATTCATAACAACACTCACAATATAATAGACAACAATCATCATTCATCTACATTATCCGCATTTCACAATTCCCCTTCAATTTCTCCATAATTGTGGTTATAGCTCACTATCGTGTTTTCTCATATCTAATACTTATTCCATGTTTTAAATGTCATTCATAACACATTTACAATCACAACATATCAATATTCGTAATTCACTCCAAACTACTATTCAACAATGACACTATTCACATCTTCATGACTCGTTTCCTATACCTTTCTACAATCCAAGTGTTTTCAACTTTCAACACCTTAACAACAATGAATTTTCATAAAACTCACCTTAGCTAATGGAAGAATAAGCCTTGAGTGGGAATTATCTTCTTGCACAAAAACCCTAGCTCAATTCCTTTGAGATTTCTTGGTTTAGATAGACCCTAGTGAGCTTTATGCACTTGATTCACTTGAATTCTTGATATTGATCTTTGTTTTCCTTTGTATTCTTTTAGATGAAGTTTGTGGAACCTTCTAGAGGTCTTGATAGGGATGAAGAAGTGTGTGGGAAATGAAATTAATGAAGTGGAATCACATTTATATAATTGAACTTACTCAGCCCGTCAGGACTTCGTGGACACTTGTACGGTCCGTGGAACATTGTACGGCTCATACAACTAGTCGTGGTTCACCACAGGAAACCATCATTTCTGCTGGGTATTATACGGTCTGTGGAAAGTTTCACGGTCCTTGCAACATGGTCGTGGAACTCACAGCTTTTTCCGAAGTGTTCCGCGTCGTTTCGTTTGATCTCCAATCCTTATACAACCTTCTTAACACTTGTTTAATACTTCATTAATGATCTAAACATCCCTATAACTTGTCCTCAAGACCTTACCAAACAATTCTTAACGCAATAATTTACGAAACCTTTCATAAACCTCACTTATACTCCACTTATCTTTATCAATCCTTATTCCATCAATTCATATAGCTTCAAGATCTCAACGTACGCATTCTAAGACCACTAATTATCCGTCTTATAATCTTAAGAACTTCCTGTTATCCTTAAGCTCGCAGTAGTTCACTCACTATGCTACGACATGAAATTTCCAAGGTGTAACACATTAAAGGAGAACAATCAAGCGATGGAAATTGTTAAACGAAAGAGGTATGTAAGGCTAGTCCCTTATTTCTAAGGCATGATTCCTATGGTATGAATCCTCCTATCTTTCCATGATTCTCCTACGTATCGGAAATTATGAGTCTACGAGTATAAAGAGCTTCCTATGAGATAAAGATGAGAAATATGTCATGAATACGGAAATAATGATGGTAAGTTTAAGCCTAGAGATTCTAAAGCAAGATATGATGTCTATGAAGTTAAAGATCCTACTTACAATCCCTTGATGTTGTTCATGGTGTACACTCACCTTAAAATGTTAGTTCCTTCAAGGTGAGTTATGATGTATATGATCACTCCATAATGTTATCGGGGGTTCTCGACCTTATGTCACCCCGAAATTGTTATAGATTGTCTGTAAGTTCTAATGTATGTTCTATGACCAATGTTCCGAAAAGTTACGAGTCTATGTTCATAAGGGGTTCCATATGGAATAGAGGTAAGAGATATGCCACAGATACGATGATGGTAATGATGAGCCTAAGTTTAGAGATTATAAAGTCTATCATGCGATATTTTTTTACGAAGTTCATGCTACGAATATGATATGATTTTCATAGATTGTCTTTGAATTCAAATGCATGCTCTATGAAAGGTTATGATAAGCTTATGAGATATATGTGATGATAATGATGACGATGTTGATAGTGATGATGATAATGATGACGATGATAATAGTGATGACGCTAAAGATGTTTGTGGGTTTCTATGTATATGTGCCTATGTGTGGCTATTATGAAACCTCGAGCTTATATGGCCGGGTAGAATATATATATATATATATATATATATATATATATATATATATATATATGTATATAAAATGCGCGCGCACCACTGTAGTTGGGTACGGCTACCACTGAGCCTTGGTAGGGCCAGGCACGCATAACACCAAGCTTTATTATAGATGGGTACGTAAGACACCGAACCTATATGATCGGGTACGATACTACTATGTATTCCAATGTATGAAAAGCCCGGAAGATATGTATGTGATATTGTCGAGCCACTACGTGGCCGAATACAGATAATGTTTAAATGTGCATGAGCAGATACGGTATTATGATATATGTATGATACAATGATGTATGCGCTATGATGATATACGTACTGTGATTATATATGATATAGGCATGAATGGTATCCACCCTTAAAAGTTACACAGGTTATATCTACACCTTATGTCTTATGATTTCTCTATTATGTTCATTTTATTCATGCCTTACATACTCAGTACAATATTCGTACTGACGTCCGTTTTCTTTGGACGTTGTGTTCATGCCCATAGGTAGACAGGGAGGCGACCCAGATTTATAGAAGCCGATAAGCAGACTTCTAAGAGCACTTCATTATTCCGGAGGTGTCGTTGATTCACTATTTTATGTACATATATGTTTTGGGCACGACGGGGTCCTGTCCCATCCATATGTCTAGTACTCTAGTAGAGGCTCGTAGATACGTATGTGTGGGTAGTATGGTCTCACGATGTCATTATTGTATGTATATTATTTTGATAGCCGAAGGGCTTATGTATATAAATGTAATTATGTTTCCAAATAAATAATGGTTTTCCTATGATTTGAGCATAAGATTAATGAATGAACGCTTGATGTGTACGATGGGTAATGGTACGAGCGGTGCTCGGTGGTTAACCCCGGGTACCCATCAAGGCCCCTAGTTGGGTCGTGACCATTTGTTTGTGGGTTGGTTAAAGTAAGTTGTTTGTGAGAGGAAGGATTGATTTCTGAGACACTAGGAGGTAAAGCTTCGTTGTTTGACATGGTCAAATTGATGTGAGAAGATAGGGACGATGAAGACTGAGTGTTAGGAGTAAAGTAAGAGAGAGAGAAATTTATGGTTGGGTTTTTAAAAGAGGGTGAAGGAACCGATTCCTATTGGCAAACAAACCGTTTCATTTAAGTCGGGTTGGTTCTGAAATAGTGTGATAATTCGACGTTGGATTTCTAAAGGAGGTGGGGACAAATGATGACATGGCATTTTGACAATTTAAGAGCATATAAGTACTAAAAATACTACTAACCTGAGTCAACGGGACCAGGTCCTTTGACTAATTTGCTTTGATAAAGCTTAGGCAAAACTCTGAAATATGCAATGGCTTCCGTGCTTTGGCTGTCCTGAGAGTGTCTTGTGAGTATACCTGTAACAGTATAAGAGTGAGTCAGATGTCTCCAAAAAACTCGTTGAGCATTGTACCTTTTCTATTGACATAGCCAATCATTGGGAGACAATTAGTTTAGCTTGATCAAGCCCAGCTCCAAACACTTTCCTTCAAATGTTCTCTGCCCATTGCCTTGCTGAAAATATCTGCAATCTGATCTTCTGTGTTGCAGAACTTCATGCAGATCAAACCCTTTTCCATATTGTCCCTTAGGAAATGATGCCTCACATCAATGTGCTTGGTTCTTTTGTGGTGCACTGGATTTTTTTCCATATTCAGGGCACTAGTATTGTCACACATTAGAGGCACACAAACAGTGAAGACACCAAAGTCCTCAAGTTGTTGTTTGATCCACAGTAATTGAGCACAACAAGAGGCGGCAACCACATACTCAGCCTCAGCAGTAGAGAGAGCCACAGAGTTCTGTTTCCTTGTACCCCATGAGATCAAGCATGACCCCAGAAAATGTGCCATACCAAGGGTACTTTTTCTATCCACCAGGTAACCAATATAATCAACATCAGCATAACCAACCAAGTCAAAATTGTCTCCAGAGGGATAGAAGAGGACCAGGTCCTGTGAACCTTTAAGGTACCTCAATATTCTTTTTGCATATTTCAAGTGAGACTCTTTAAGACTTGATTGGAACCTAGCACAAAGCCCTACACTGAACATAATGTCAAGCCTGCTAGCAGTTAGGTATAGCAGTGACCTAATGATACCTCTATACATGGTTTCATTCACAGAGAGACCAAGTTCATCCATGTCCAGCTTAGTATCAGTTCCTATAGGGGTATCAATAGGCTTTGCATTTTCCATTTTCAAACCTTTTAAGAAGTTCCTTGATGTACTTTTGTTGACTAATCATGGTGCCCTTTTGAGATTGCTTGACTTGTAGTCCCAAGAAGAAATTTAGCTCACCCATCATGCTCAGTTCAAATTCACTTGTCATAAGCTCAGCAGATTCTTCACATAGGGAATCAAGAGTAGCACCAAAGATGATGTCATCAACATGTACTTGCACAATCAACAGATTCTTCCCTCTCTTCTTTAGAAACAGAGTGTTGTCAATTCTACCTCTTGTAAACCCATTTTCCAGAAGAAAATTTGACAATCTTTCATACCATGCTCGAGGAGCCTGCTTTAAGACATAGAGAGCTTTGTCAAGCTTGAAAACATGCTCAGGATGATCATGACTTTCAAAGCCAGGAGGTTTCTTGAAAAAGACCTCTTCTTTCAAGTATCCATTGAGAAATACACTTTTGACATCCATTTGGAACAATTTTAACTCCATATGGGATGCAAAAGTAATTAGAATCCTGATTGCCTCCATTCTTGCCACTGGTGCAAAAGTCTCATCATAGTCAATACCCTCTTCTTGATTATACCCTTGAACCGCCAATCTGGCCTTGTTTCTGGTAGTGTTTCCAAACTCATCGAGCTTGTTACGAAATACCCACCTAGTCGCAATCACTGTTCTATCTGCTGGTCTATGGACCAGGTGCTACACCTTGTTCCTTTCAAATTGATGAAGCTTTTCTTGCATAGCACTAATCTAGTCAGCATCTTTCAATGCCTCCTTGATATTCTTGGGCTCAATTTGGGAAATGAACGCGGAGTAGGAAAACATGTTTCTTGCCTTAGATATGGTTTGGATGCCAGAGTTTAAGGGAGTGATTACATTTTCAAGAGGGTGAGATTTTTTGTGTTTCCAGTTGGATACTTGAATTTCACTGCTTGAGGGACCAGGTGCCTCCGCATTGGAACCATCATTCACATCTAGAGATGTATGATCTCCACTTCTCTGATCAGTACTAGGAGTGCCTGACATAGCATCAACAGCTCTATCTTCAGCCTCAAGTGGAGTGATGGAGGGACCGGGTACCTTTGCATTAACTGGATATTATGTTGCATCTTTTTCATTGCTTGCTTCAACTTGATTCATCATTTCAGCCTTTCCATTTGTGATTTCCAAGACCTCATTAGGAATTGAGAGGTCTTCATCATCTACTTCATCCCTTTGTATCCCTTTGCTTCCCAACTCATCTGTCTCATCAAAGATCACATGCACACTTTCTTCCACAATTTGAGTCCTCTTGTTGAAAACTTTATATGCCTTGCTGTGAGAAGAATACCCAAGAAAGATTCCTTCATCACTCTCAACATCAAACTTTCCTAAGGCCTCCTTGCCATTGTTAAGAATAAAACATTTGCATCCAAAAGCCTTAAGGTAAGTTAGCTTGGGTTTCTTTCCATTTAGCAGCTCATAGGGTGTCTTTTCAAGCAACGATCTGATCATGCACCAGTTGATCAAATAACAAGCGGTGTTGACAACCTCTGTCCAAAAGATTTTGGCCATATCACTTGCAATCAGCATTGTTCTTGCCATGTCTTCAAGAGCCCTATTTTTCCTTCCACAACACCATTTTGCTGAGGTGTTCTGGGAGCAGAGAAATTGTAACTAATCCCATTTTCAGCACAGAATTCGTTAAAGTTTGCATTGTCAAATTCAATGCCATGATCAGATTTTATGCTTACAACTTGATATCCTAACTTTACTTGAATCTATTTCACAAAGGCTACAAAAACAAGGAGTGTTTCATCCTTGGTTCTTAGAAACAAGGTCCAAGTGAATCTTGAAATGTCATCAACAATCACAAAAATGTACTTCTTTCCACCTCTGTTTTGAATCCTCATAGGCCCACAAAGATCCATATGAAGAAGTTCAAGTGGCGTAGAGGTGATTACTTCCTTCTTTGGTTTAAAGGAGGTTCTGACTTGCTTTCTTTTTATGCATTCATCACACACCTTGTGATCTTTGAACTTGACATTTGGTAGCCCACGGACCAGGTCCTTTGCCACCAATTTGTTCAGCAAGGTAAAGCTTGCATGTCCCAATCTCTTGTGCCACAGCTCAGTATTATCATCCACAGTACTAAGACAAGTCAAATCACCATCATCAGATGAGCCAAAATCTGCTGCATAGATGTTCTTGTATCTTTTTGCAGTTAGTACCACATCTCCGATTTTGAGATTAGTAATAGTGCACACATGAGACAAGAACTCCACTTTGTTTCCTCTATTGCATATTTGTGACACACTCAGCTGACTGTAACTTAAACCCTTCACATAGTAAACATTTTCAATAGCATGGGAGAGTGTTTTTCCAATTTTATCAATGCCAAGAATATATCCTTTCTTCCCATTACCAAAGGACACACTCCCACCTTTCAAGGCCTTGAGTGAGAGAAAATTTTCCATCCTTCCAGTCATGTGCTTTGAGCAGCCACTATCCACAAACCATTTTTGACTGCTCCCTCTCACTCTGGCCTACAAACAAAGTTATTTGTTAGTCTTAGGAACCCAAGCTAAATTGGGTCCCTTGTAGTCATAGAATGGGTCAATAAGAGATCTATTCGCCCATGCAGGCAACACAGATTTCATTTTATGGGGACCAGGTCCCGCATTCTTGGGTTTGTTATCAACATAAGCTCTGTTTCTGTACATAGACCGAAATCTTGCTTGCAAGAGTCTTTATAATGACCAGTGTTGACACAGTTGGTGCAAAACCAATTATCAGTTACAGAAACATATTTGATGCGAGGATTGAACAGGGTCTAGGACTTTTTATAACCAATGCCCTGTCTACCGTCATTACCCTTGCACAGAGTAGCCACCTTGTCAGAGGAGCAGGTCCAATGAAGAGATTTATCAAGTTCAGATTTCACACGGCTTAGATCTTCTTGAAGTTCTCTATTTCTTTCTAGATGAATAGAGAGGTTCGTTTTAGCCCTTTTGAGTTCACTATCAAGCTCAAAATAAATCTCACTTCCCACTTGTTTTCCCTTAGAAGGAGTATTCACCCATTTGTTCATCTAACTAATCAACAAAGCATTATCCCTAGTTAACACTTCAACTTGTTCCTTTAAATCCACAATATTTATTATCATATCATCCCTTACTTGTTCTAAACCTTCAATATCTTCATTTAAGACATTTTTCTCATTGATAAGGCTATGAAAGGTATCAATTAGCACATTTGCAAGAGATATTAATTTCTTTTGAGAGTAATTTTTTAGATTTTTCTGAACATCAAAGAAATTTACCTTTTCATTTCCATTGTCATCTTCATCTTCCGACTTGGACATGAGTGCAAAAGTGGACTCATAGTTCGCAGGTTCATCTTCAATAGCCATCATGGAGGTATCCCCTGTATCTTCATCTTCAGACTCACAAGAGGAGTCTCCCCAAGAAGCTAAAGCCTGTTTTACCAAGTTGTCAGCCACGTCTCTTCTATTGAACTTCTTTGTTATGTCCCGTATTTTCGTGTAAGTGAAAATTTAGAAATAATAAAGATTGTGCCTTATGAAGAAATATTTTTAATTGTGGTGAATATGACGATGTTGGTTATGGAATCATTGATGTTAAGACATTGGGAAAGGCCGAGGGTAAATTTGGAATTTCGGAAATTAGTTTCGGGAATTGCAAAACGGGACTTTTAATGAGTTGGGCCAAGAAAGTGAAACAAGAAATGAGGCCCAAACAATTTGAAGGGGGGCCGGCCACTAGGTTGGCCCAAACCCAATTGTTTAATGTCATGTGCTATGCACATGACTTTCAATATTGGATATATATCACTTTGTAGCTAGTAATTATCTAGAACAAAGAAAAAAAAAATTGGAGAGCACCCATTGAAGGCTCTCGGCCGAACCAAGATAGAAAAAAAAAAAATTCTTGGCCTTTGTTTCTAATCCAATCACCTAGTCTCTTTTGGAATAATTGATGAGTTCAAGGTGCTCTTCGTGGTGGTACAATTAGTTTGACGAGAGGACGACGTTTGCGGCGAATCGGAATTTAAAGAAAGAGGTAAGATTTCAATGTTTTTATGTTATGAAAGGGATACATATGTGTTAGTGATTGAATTAGCATGAAGATTTTGGAATGGTGTTGTGTTTGTGTATGGTGTGTGTGTGTATAAAGGGTGTGTTTGGCCGAAAGTGAGGGAGGTGAAAGGCCTAAGAATTTGAGCTTGTTTAGTTTGAATAATGTGTTGTTGTGGTCGTTATGTTGTAAATGATTGATTAAGGAATTGAGTTGGTATTAGAAAATAATTTTTGACGTTATTGGAAAGTGTATACCCTTGGTATATTTGTGTATATCATAGTATATTTATGATACTAAAGACTTTGAACATGATTTATGGTTGATGATAATGAGTTTGGAATGAAACGACGCAAGTTAGAACGTTCGTCGTAACTTTTGGTGTTTTGAATGAAAATTGGAAAGTAGTGAACGTTGGGGATGTTTGTATGTGATTTGGAACTTGTATGTAGTGTGTTTGAATAATTGAGAATGAGTGAATGAATGGACTAATGTGAAAATAAATTTGGAATTTTGAAGTTGAATCAAGAATTTGCCAACTTATGTATTAAAGTGAAATTTTGAAGTTAATGTAATATGGTTGTGGTTTGTATGGTTTAATGATGTTTGGGCTGTTGTTGTTGTTGTATTTTGAGCCGAGCTAAGTCTCGGGGGTGTTAGATTTATAGGGGAAGTGCTGCCGAAATTTCGGTAGCCAAATATAGCCCAAAGACTAAAATGTTAATTCTCATGAATAGTAACTGGTAAAAGTGACCATTTGCAGTTTCTGGACGAAACGGGAATTTCGATTTGAGGAGCGTAAGGCGCCAACCAGGTATGTAAAGCCTACCTCTCATTCTTTTGGCATGTCCTAGACCCACTAGGTAAATTTCGGAATCTCGGGAATAATCCTACTCTTGGAAATCGAGGTTCAAGTTCGAGCACTATTCACTCAGCGCGATTGAACCCTCTTTGTCACATTTGGTTAAAAGAATGTTCGTACCTCCATAGCTTGTGCTGTTGTGTCCGAAACTCTTCGAAACTTTTGTAGATGGCTCTATGGAGCCGAAAGTCTGTGATTTGTGTCCGCCACCTCAATTTGACTCGAGGTGGGCCCGCGAGCCCCGAGGCTCCCCTTATTCGGTTTGTTTGATTCGCTTGTGTCTGTTATGATTCGCAATCTTCTGTTTATGACTCAAGGATGTGTTTGAAACTTCCTATGCCATTAATGCATGTTCTGTACTTTGGGATGATGTGAGAATTCCGGAAAAATGACTTATGAACAGTTTTCTTACGAATTTGACGGTTTGGAACTTCGTAACCTTTATATGCCTACTTTTATCAATTCGATTCCTACTCCGAGCCTTCTGGCGTCAGTATCTACCTATATGTAAACGATATGTTGAGTCCGACAAATTATTTTTTTTATATGCATATGGTTTCGGCACTACTCTGTTCGTGCTGTCTGCTATGACTTCGTTCGTCGGTACCCGGGCCGACTTTGTGATCGTGCGCGCTATAATATATTCGGGAGTTATGATGTGTTACGGTTTCCGAGGCCTCGCCATAGGGCCGGTTACCGTTTATGGAGTTATGATGTGATATGGCATTTGATATGTTCTGATGATATGATGTGTGTGTGATATGATGTGTCTGGAGGCTGTACGGAGATTTGAAAACTTCTGGAGTTATGATGTGTTGTGGCACCAGCGTCGGGGGGTGACCACGTTCCTAAACCCTATACATGATTTGATTTGCATTTGTACGTTCGCCTCCCGCACAGGTTTGCTTTGTTTGCGATGTTGGTGTGTTTGTTCTTTCTGTCTCCAGCTATGTTTGTGATTTCTGTACCTTCTGCTTTACATACTCAGTACTTCTCCCGTACTGACCCCCGTTTCTTCGGGGGCTGTGTTTCATGCCCGCAGGTACAGAAGCTCGTTTGGGTGGTCCTCCAGTTTAGGCTACTCATTCTGCTGTGTTGGAAAGCTCCCCTTGATCCGGAGCCTACTTTTGGTACATATCTTTTGTTGTGTCTGTATTCTACATATTTGGATGAGTGGGTACGGCGGGGCCCTGTCCCGTCCTATGTTCTTATGTTCTGTTTTGTCTAGAGGCCTGTAGTCAGATTTGTGGGTCGTGGGTCCGGTGTGTTTGCATGTGAGTCTGTTTTGCGATCTTAAGCGGCCCGTACGCTACTATGGCCAAGTCGGCCTCTGAGTTTGTATGTATGTGTATGCATTTGGGGGCGATGTGCATTCCGCCACCCTTCTGATGTGTGTGTGTGAAATTTGGCGATGTACATTCCGCCTCCTTTCTGATTTGTGATTTGTCTGATCTGTACGGGCGACTGCTTAGGATAAGTGTTCGGTAGATATCTGATTGCGATGATGAGTTCGAATAACGTACGTTGAGTTCGGACGAGTCTGATTACGATGGTCTGGGTGTGAGTTCGTTTGGGGTGTCCCAGAAGGACACCAGTCGCGGCCCACGAGGCTGGGTCGTGACAAAAGTGGTATCAGAGCGGTTTTTCCTCGGAATGCCTACAGGCCGTGTCTAGTAGAGTCTTGTTTATCGATGTGTTGTGCACCACATCTATAAACAGGGAGCTACAGGACATCTAGGATGTTGTGTTGCCTTTTCTTTGGAATCTTAGATCGTGCGATAGAGCTGTGTTATTAGGGTCATTCTGATCTGACCCGTTGTTGTGTTTGCAGTGATGCCTCCGAAGAAGGCAACGGCGGCCCAAAAGGGCAAGGCGAAGGTGGGAGAGACCAGTCAGGCACAACGGGCTACTCGGGCTCGTGTTTATGATTTGCCTGAGGTTACACCTCATTCTGAGGGGTCTACTACACCCCCATTAGTACAGCCTGCAGCGGGACCTTCAGCAGCTCCAGAGGTCCGTGTACCCGCTCCTGAGATTCCTCAGCCAGGGGCGGAGGATAGGACCCTACGGGAGGCTGTACAGTTGTTGACCACGATTGTAGCCGGACAGGCTCGCAGACGCGGGCGGAGGGACGATGATGATGAGGACAGGCGGGACAGCCTAAGAGTTCGGGAGTTCTTGTTATGCGGCCCTCCAGAGTTTTTCGGGTCTAAGCCCGACGAGGACCCCCATGACTTCATTCGGGGGATGCGGCGTGCATTAGACTTGGTCAGGGCGTCAGAGACCGAGTCGGTTGAGCTAGCTTCGCATAGACTTCGGGATGTTGCCGCGCATTGGTATGAGACTTGGGAGCTATCCCGGGGTGAGGGTGCTCCTCCAGCTATGTGGGATCAGTTTGTGACTGCTTTCACCCGCCACTTTCTGCCCCCAGAGTTACGACGGGAGCGAGCTGATCGGTTTTTGCATCTGCAGCAGAGGGGTCGGAGCGTCCGTGAATATAATTTGGAGTTTGATTCCCTGGCCCGGTATGCCCCTGCCGTGGTGGCAGATATGACAGATCGGATGCATAGGTATGTTATGGGGCTGGATCGTTACTTGATTGACGGGTGCATGGCGGTATCATTGCAGACAGATATGGACATTGCCCGTCTACAGGCCTACGCCCAGGGGATGGAGAACCGGCACCGAGCAGATCGGCCCAGCCGAGAGTATGATGGGAGACGGCCCAAGAGGGCCAGATCAGCGGGGTATTCTGGAGATTCTCGGAGCGGGCAGCCTCAGTATCAGTCCAGTGGGTACATTCCTCCGTCAGGCCGGGACACACAGTCTGTTGGTAAGAGGTTTGATGGAGCAGGACCGTCCAGGGCAGACCAGAGTTCCAGAGCCCCAGGTCCTCAGGTGAGCAGGGGTCCCAGTCAGTCTAGGCCACCCATACCCCAGTGTTCGTATTGTGGAAGATCGCACCCAGGTGAGTGCTTCAGGGCCACAGGGGCCTGTTTTGCTTGCGGCCGCCAGGGCCATATCATGCGGGATTGTCCGTGGGCAGGCGGTTCCGGTAGCGCAGCACCGCCGATGAGATCTGTTGCGGGTTCGTCATCTACCCCTTCGGCCACGCGCTCTACAGGGCGAGGTATGCCAGCACCAGCGGGCCGCGGTAGAGGCCGTGGTGGGGGTTCAGATTCTAGCGGTCCCTCGAACCGCATCTACGCTTTGACTGGTCGTCGGGACCCAGAGGCACCCCCAGACACAGACCCAGGTATATTACTAACCCTTTTTCTGAATAAAATATGTGCAATGATAGGTTTGTACCTCAGTATTATGCGATATTCTTTTTGTGTGTGTCAGTAAAGGTAGGGTAAGAATCCGAATTAATAAAAATATCCGAGGCAGTTATCTGTACATGTGGGAGGAAAATATATGGGATTTGGAAGGCTAGAACGATAGACCACACCGCCAGAAAAGCAAACGACCTCTTTGGGTCAGAGTGGGACCCGCTACGAAAAATTTCCGAAAATTTTGCTAAGACCCCGTTTGGCCTAAAATTACGTGACAAAGGTCGTACGGGGCAATTGGCGAAATTATATCAGCCCTAAAGCGTCAAAATGTGTAAAAGTTTCAGGGTTAAGCGTGCTCAAGCCAGAGCAATTCTTGGATGGGTGACCCCCTGGGAAGTAATGCAAAGTTTTTCATAAGTGTAAGTATGATTAATGTAAATGGGAATTTGAGGTAACCAAAAGATAATAGAATGTGTGTGGAGTAATTGGTGCCCTTTCGGGAGTCGCGCGGAACGAGGCGGACTAAATGGGCAAAAAGGAAAGGGTACGACACCTCTTGGGAAATTGAACGAATTTGAATAACAGCCAGAGATGTTCGCCAGCAAGGTATGAATAAACGTGTGTATGTGTATATGTATGTGTATGTGTGTGTAGGATTCTCATTTGGTGCCTATGAGGGCTAAGAGCCGAGCCCGGAAATTAATGTTGTGATAAATAAAGATAAGCAGTGTGAGTAACTGGGAATTTTGAAGGAGTCGATACGTAAGACGCAAAGTAAATTGTGTGACGACTGGATGAGTGAGTTTGCGAATAAAGGGAAATTCTCATGAATTATTGGAGCCTTAATATGAATGATTTGATCCTAAATTGACAATCTATCTCTGGTGCTTCTGCACTTCCGATTTCGATGAGGCTCTGCCTAGTACGCCTCTGTGATTCTGAGTTCGACTATGTACCCATCCGATGAACCTTTTGTGCGTTTGATTCTGAATCCGTTTCTGTCTGGCACACCTCTGTGGGTCTGACTCTGGATATAAATCCGTCTGATATGCTTCGGTGCGTTTGATTTTGACCGCGTATGTGTTTGATACACTTCGGTTTGACTGATCACGACTTTGTATGAAACAATTTTGTATATTCGCTTCTGAATTCTGATCTGTTCGATATAATCCCATACGTCTGATTTCGATTATGAATCTGTTTGGTATACCTTCGTGTGTTTGATTCTGCTTACGAATTCGTTTGATACGCCTTTGTACGTCTGACTCCGATCTCAGATGTGTCTGATATGCGTCCGCACTTTTGATGTTGACTACGAATCCGTCTGATATATTTATGCGCGTCCGGCTTAAGTTCTGAATCTGTTTGGCATGAAGTGTTTGCTATGAAGTAAAGAGAGATTACGACAATGTGGTAAGGAAACTCAGGAGTGTGAAAAGAAGATGATATTGACGAGGATATCTGGAAAGCGTCCGTCCCTTACAAGAATATAGTGCAGAGTTCGGTGATTACGTAAAGTATGAGAAAATGTATTATGAAGGCATGTGAATCGGTGACGTGAGAAATCTACCCCTGGTATTGGTAGAGAAGATATGTCGGAGAAATCAATAAAGGACAACTATCAAGAGAACCCTCCCGGAGTAGTGCGACACCCATGAGGTCGATTCAACATTCGAGGACGAATGTTCTTAAGGGGGGGAGAATGTTATGTCCCGTATTTTCGTGTAAGTGAAAATTTAGAAATAATAAAGATTGTGCCTTATGAAGAAATATTTTTAATTGTGGTGAATATGACGATGTTGGTTATGGAATCATTGATGTTAAGACATTGGGAAAGGCCGAGGGTAAATTTGGAATTTCGGAAATTAGTTTCGGGAATTGCAAAACGGGACTTTTAATGAGTTGGGCCAAGAAAGTGAAACAAGAAATGAGGCCCAAACAATTTGAAGGGGGGCCGGCCACTAGGTTGGCCCAAACCCAATTGTTTAATGTCATGTGCTATGCACATGACTTTCAATATTGGATATATATCACTTTGTAGCTAGTAATTATCTAGAACAAAGAAAAAAAAAATTGGAGAGCACCCATTGAAGGCTCTCGGCCGAACCAAGATAGAAAAAAAAAAATTCTTGGCCTTTGTTTCTAATCCAATCACCTAGTCTCTTTTGGAATAATTGATGAGTTCAAGGTGCTCTTCGTGGTGGTACAATTAGTTTGACGAGAGGACGACGTTTGCGGCGAATCGGAATTTAAAGAAAGAGGTAAGATTTCAATGTTTTTATGTTATGAAAGGGATACATATGTGTTAGTGATTGAATTAGCATGAAGATTTTGGAATGGTGTTGTGTTTGTGCATGGTGTGTGTGTGTATAAAGGGTGTGTTTGGCCGAAAGTGAGGGAGGTGAAAGGCCTAAGAATTTGAGCTTGTTTAGTTTGAATAATGTGTTGTTGTGGTCGTTATGTTGTAAATGATTGATTAAGGAATTGAGTTGGTATTAGAAAATAATTTTTGACGTTATTGGAAAGTGTATACCCTTGGTATATTTGTGTATATCATAGTATATTTATGATACTAAAGACTTTGAACATGATTTATGGTTGATGATAATGAGTTTGGAATGAAACGACGCAAGTTAGAACGTTCGTCGTAACTTTTGGTGTTTTGAATGAAAATTGGAAAGTAGTGAACGTTGGGGATGTTTGTATGTGATTTGGAACTTGTATGTAGTGTGTTTGAATAATTGAGAATGAGTGAATGAATGGACTAATGTGAAAATAAATTTGGAATTTTGAAGTTGAATCAAGAATTTGCCAACTTATGTATTAAAGTGAAATTTTGAAGTTAATGTAATATGGTTGTGGTTTGTATGGTTTAATGATGTTTGGGCTGTTGTTGTTGTTGTATTTTGAGCCGAGCTAAGTCTCGGGGGTGTTAGATTTATAGGGGAAGTGCTGCCGAAATTTCGGTAGCCAAATATAGCCCAAAGACTAAAATGTTAATTCTCATGAATAGTAACTGGTAAAAGTGACCATTTGCAGTTTCTGGACGAAACGGGAATTTCGATTTGAGGAGCGTAAGGCGCCAACCAGGTATGTAAAGCCTACCTCTCATTCTTTTGGCATGTCCTAGACCCACTAGGTAAATTTCGGAATCTCGGGAATAATCCTACTCTTGGAAATCGAGGTTCAAGTTCGAGCACTATTCACTCAGCGCGATTGAACCCTCTTTGTCACATTTGGTTAAAAGAATGTTCGTACCTCCATAGCTTGTGCTGTTGTGTCCGAAACTCTTCGAAACTTTTGTAGATGGCTCTATGGAGCCGAAAGTCTGTGATTTGTGTCCGCCACCTCAATTTGACTCGAGGTGGGCCCGCGAGCCCCGAGGCTCCCCTTATTCGGTTTGTTTGATTCGCTTGTGTCTGTTATGATTCGCAATCTTCTGTTTATGACTCAAGGATGTGTTTGAAACTTCCTATGCCATTAATGCATGTTCTGTACTTTGGGATGATGTGAGAATTCCGGAAAAATGACTTATGAACAGTTTTCTTACGAATTTGACGGTTTGGAACTTCGTAACCTTTATATGCCTACTTTTATCAATTCGATTCCTACTCCGAGCCTTCTGGCGTCAGTATCTACCTATATGTAAACGATATGTTGAGTCCGACAAATTATTTTTTTTATATGCATATGGTTTCGGCACTACTCTGTTCGTGCTGTCTGCTATGACTTCGTTCGTCGGTACCCGGGCCGACTTTGTGATCGTGCGCGCTATAATATATTCGGGAGTTATGATGTGTTACGGTTTCCGAGGCCTCGCCATAGGGCCGGTTACCGTTTATGGAGTTATGATGTGATATGGCATTTGATATGTTCTGATGATATGATGTGTGTGTGATATGATGTGTCTGGAGGCTGTACGGAGATTTGAAAACTTCTGGAGTTATGATGTGTTGTGGCACCAGCGTCGGGGGGTGACCACGTTCCTAAACCCTATACATGATTTGATTTGCATTTGTACGTTCGCCTCCCGCACAGGTTTGCTTTGTTTGCGATGTTGGTGTGTTTGTTCTTTCTGTCTCCAGCTATGTTTGTGATTTCTGTACCTTCTGCTTTACATACTCAGTACTTCTCCCGTACTGACCCCCGTTTCTTCGGGGGCTGTGTTTCATGCCCGCAGGTACAGAAGCTCGTTTGGGTGGTCCTCCAGTTTAGGCTACTCATTCTGCTGTGTTGGAAAGCTCCCCTTGATCCGGAGCCTACTTTTGGTACATATCTTTTGTTGTGTCTGTATTCTGTATATTTGGATGAGTGGGTACGGCGGGGCCCTGTCCCGTCCTATGTTCTTATGTTCTGTTTTGTCTAGAGGCCTGTAGTCAGATTTGTGGGTCGTGGGTCCGGTGTGTTTGCATGTGAGTCTGTTTTGCGATCTTAAGCGGCCCGTACGCTACTATGGCCAAGTCGGCCTCTGAGTTTGTATGTATGTGTATGCATTTGGGGGCGATGTGCATTCCGCCACCCTTCTGATGTGTGTGTGTGTGAAATTTGGCGATGTACATTCCGCCTCCTTTCTGATTTGTGATTTGTCTGATCTGTACGGGCGACTGCTTAGGATAAGTGTTCGGTAGATATCTGATTGCGATGATGAGTTCGAATAACGTACGTTGAGTTCGGACGAGTCTGATTACGATGGTCTGGGTGTGAGTTCGTTTGGGGTGTCCCAGAAGGACACCAGTCGCGGCCCACGGGGCTGGGTCGTGACATTCTTATCAGGGACCTAGGTCCTCTTCACTCCCTTGTCAGCATTCTTGTAGTACTTTTGCTTGTGAAAAGGGCATTCCTTAATGTAGTGACCCGGCTTCCTACATTTGTGACATAAGTCATTCTGTTTGAAGTTCTTGGTGGAGCTTCCTATCTTGAAGAATCCACCATTTTTACGAATCATCTTACGAAACCTTTTTGTAATGTAGGCCATATCAGATTCATCACCACTTGAGTCACTTTTAGCCGCCTTAAGGACCAGGTTCCTCTCTTTCTTTGGCTCCCATATTTCAAGCTCCTTCTTTTTCTTCACCTCATAGGTTTTGAGATTTCCAATCCAAATCTTTAGCTTCAGTTATGGCATTAACTTTACTTTCCCAAGACCCTGGCAAAACACCAAGTATTTTTCGAACTCGCTTGTTGATTGGAATGACTTCGCCAAGAGAATGAAGCTCATTGATAATAGAGGTGAAACTAGTGTGCATATCCTGGATTGACTCATCGTCCTTCATTCTAAATAGTTCATACTCAGTGGTAAGCATGTCTATTTTGGACTGCTTGACTTGAGAGGTTCCTTCATGAGCCTCAAGAGGGTTTTCTATATTTCCTTGGCAGTTTCAAAAGATGAAACACGATTGTATTCATCTGGTCCAATACCACACATTGAAATATTTTTTGCCTTGAACCCCTTTTCAATGGCTTTTCTATCAGCTTCAGTATATTTTTTTCTAGGTTTTACCTCTAGCTTTCCAGACTCAGTATCAGTCTTTGTAGGGACAAAAGGACCATCAAGAATGATGTCCCAAAGCTCAGAATCTTCAGCCATCAGATAGTCACGTATTCTTGTTTTCCACCATCCATAATACTTCCCATTAAATCTTGGAGGCCTCGTGGTTGACTGTTCTTACTTAAAGTTTGGTGGAGCAGCCATAATGTGAGATCCTTTCTAGGTGTTACCCTTTTAGAAAGAACCCACTTTGATACCAATTGACAGAAACTAAGCGTCCACCAAAACAGATAAGGGACCAGGTACCTTATTTGTTCCCTTAAGCAAAAACAGAAAGTAAACAAGACACGATGTTTACGTGGAAAACTCCTTGCTCAAGGGATTAAAAACCATGATCTACACTGGTAGGATTTCCAACTTCACTAACTGAGCAACGTCTTTCAGATTACAAGTCTTTTGCAACCAAGGAATTAGCCCACTAATCCCTTCGCTTATAATAACTCTATTGCAAGAACTCACTTGACCAACTCTAGCCAAGAACCAAACTAATTCAACTTACCTCTAGTTGAACTTCAAATCACCATAACTAACTATAATTAGGTGTCTACACAAAAAACTTAATAAACCAAACACCTACAAAATCCCTTCTTAAAAAAATGTAGGTTTACAATATTTAGACCAAAAGATAAAGACTAAAATAACCTAGGACTTAAGACATCTTCAGTATTGGGATCTGGTCCTTAGAATTATTTAGTCTTGATCTTGAAAGCTCCGAGAAAACATTGGCGGCTACTCTTTTCAACAATGAGAATAATATGTTTTGAGTTGCTAGGTCAAACAAATGCCAACATGTTGTTTATATATGGGGCAAAGTGAGGAACATGTGAGAAGCATGTGATGTATATCTAGAGAAATTGCAATGATCTGTCTGTCCTGCTGTGGCTCTGCAAGTTGGAATAGTGCCACAGCTTATAGCTGTCACGTTCGTACAGTGCCCAGGGGACCTGATCAAAGACTTGATCCCTGATACATATGTCGATCATCAAAATTCATAACTCATCATGTAAGAAGTTCAACACAATATTATTTTTATGGCACACAATATTTATGTATCCCGATAAATTTTAAATGTTGCATATGTACTTTAGAATCCGTTAACTACGGTTATCCGGCCAAACTTAGCTTAATTAATTAAGGTTAAATATAATGTTTAAATTTTAAGAAAATAGCGTGTACATATTACTAAGGTTTCAAAGAAAAATATAATAATGTCGTTTGAATTAACTTGTAGAAAAATATAGTAATTTCATAAAGGAAACGCTGAAACTTATGACTGCTGTTAAAACTTTGAATGAGAAGAGTAATGCTATTTTTTTTTTTTTTAAGTAGGACTTATAAATGTTGCTAAGACTTTAAATGAAAGTAATAATGATGTCATTTGAAATAATACTTGTAGAAAATATGATGTATTGCATAAAAGAAGATTTTAAAGGCTATTTAAAATAAAACTTGGACATGCTAAAGCCTTGAATGAAAATGTAATAATATTCTTGAAAATAAGACTTGCAAAAATATAACAACTCGCCTATACCCTTTTACCAAATGTGAACTTTAGACAAAATTTTGTGTTATATCAATATGGTAATGTAAAAATACCCAAACTTATTTTCTTTAAAATGTGATGGATAGGGTATGAGTTTAATTTCTTTTATATTAACTATACATGGCTAAAAGAAGTGTATTATTGGATAAACTTTGAAAAATTATTCATAGAATGTATTTGAACTTATATTTGCATATTAGTGACGTTTTGAAATTTCTAGGATAGTGAGCATAAAATATGATTCTCTTAACTCGAAAATATATAGTCATGCTATTTTGCAAATCAATTACTCTAAAAAATAAATACTAGATGTCGCAAACAGTTTTGACACAAAAGGGAAAGAAAATGAAGCTAATGGAATTAATTGGTCTTTCTTAAGTTTAACTACCCTTTCACTAAAGCTAACCCACTAAATTCACTAAAGTTCACCTAAATTAAGAAAATAAAAACAAAATAAAAGTTAGTCACATAATACAAGTTAAATGCAACAACATAAAATAGAGGTGTAAAATATAATGAGATGGGCTTAACCCATTTTTGGGCAGCTGTGAACAGGCCGCTGTTGGGCTTTGGCCCAGCTATTTTTATAGACTGCTATGGCTGCTGCCTGTATTCCTGTCTATTGGGCTTTGGCCCAGAATTTTATTTCTTTCCTTTTGGGCATGTGCTGCGGACAGGGGGCTGGAGAGAATTTCATATTGGGCTTTTAGCCCAACGCCAAATGCGGGAGGAGATGACGAGTCGCTTGGACTCGTATGCGAGATGTCATGCATAAAAAAAAGAAAAGGAAAAGGATTAGCAGATAGTCAACGAATGAGGTCAGACATGTAAATATAACTAAAAAAAAAAACAAATCAACAGATTATGTATATACTGTGTATATTTAGGTATATCTTATGTATACCCATTCATAAGGATGTATAGAAGGTTAATATTGGAAAGCTTTCGCCCCCGTCCTCCCTTAAATGTATTAACTGAGATATGCTGGTCATATACATATATATACATAATTAAACACAGTACACACATTTGCTTAAAAGCTACAAAAAAATAAACAAAGATTTGATTGGCTGGTAGAAGACCTTCCATATTTCATACCCATACCATAGCCGATGCAAAACTTAAACATCTATGAAATTTAATTAACTGACCATATGCTAATTCAAACATTCAACTGTCGTTATTGTTGTTATCGTATTGTTGATACTAATTTTGAACAAACAGAAAACAGGGGCTGAAAACTACATAACGAACATTAAAACATAATGTAACCATAGCTAGCTTATTGATCATATATATCAATTAAACGAGTGGGGAATCAGTACAATCAGCCACAGGGGAACTAGAAAAAGACTAAAATAAAACTAAACTGAATCAACACATAAGCATATAGCCGTTGTTAACTACTAAGCAAGATTAAGACATAAGCATTTTATCAAATCCCAGCAGCATATCACATGCTTCATAACCCATAAACTGAATTAATATAAGAATGTGCTAAATCATGAAGACAATATACTAATACTAATACATAACGACTAAGAAACTAAAATGTATGGGGTGAAGAGAGGAAAGAAAAAAGAAAATGAAACAGAAGAGGAAGGGATGGCGTATTTTCAGAACTGTAACTAAACAAAATTAAGTGAAAATCTCTAATCACAGTAACACACCAGCAACTATCCCCATAGACAAGATTCAGACCACATAGAGGAATTGACTTGGAATATGATTAATCGACACAGAAATTCAGTTAGACTAACAATCTCCGCTGAACTTAGCAAAATGGCTCAACAGGCATAAAATCAAACACTTTAATGTTAAAGCCTATGTGTGGATTTAAACACATAACCATATGAACATACTTATTGATCAACAAAAGGGTAAGGAAGGGACAAGCCCACATGAGCAGATTCAAAATGTAAGAAGAGGAAAAGATCTGCTCAGACATGAAGAATATCACATAAATAGACATTTGGCCTTAGGCAAACAAACAAGACTTTTCGGAGTTATCATGGATTAAATAATGGCATCCAAACATACTTATGCACATTTGACCATGCTTAAGCAACCATCAATCAGGAAATTAACTAATAAGGCCACTAAATGTTTGTTTACCATATTTAAGTCACTAGCAATAAACAAACTTATCTGGATAGACATTCCACAATAATTTTAACTAAACAGTACGAGTTAAGCATACTAACTTAACTTAACCACCAAACAATACCTAAAGGCAACCCTAATCGTGCTTGCACTGCTAATGTCAACTAACAAACTAAACCATAACATGACAACAAGCAGAAGCTAAACTGGACTCGAAATACCCTTTCACTTTGCCATTCTACAAATCATTAAAAGCCTCCACAAATTAAGAATTAAGGTCTGAAACCACAGCTACAGTAGGGAATTAACAACTGGAAACTACCCTTTTCTTTTAAAGAAAACAGGCTATTGACATGAGATGCAAATTCAACTGGTTTCGAAGGAGAGAAAAAAAAGAAACACAGAATCTGTCCTTAATTCAAAAGATATAAAATTGATTCTATACTCAAAAGAGAATAAACCAAATAAGTAGTTGTCGTACTCCTAAAGCAGTTTTAGAAGGCGAAAAGGCCTGTTTTCATCACTACCCATTTTCAATCTAATATACGAATTCAGGCAGCGTACTTCGAACACACTGAGCTATCTTGGGATCTTCCAAATAAATATTTAACCTCACAGCCACATTTCTTATCAGCTATCTTAGGCAAACACACACATGGGCAGCTTCATTTTTTTTTATCAACAGGCAAATACAAGACAAAGAAACATACTTCGTCTAATCCCAATATTAGATGTTCAATCAAAATGCATATTAACATCTGCCTTCGTCCAAATTAAAACTGATATTTGATCTTGCTAAAACATGATTTCAATAATTAACAGAGTACATTACACATATGTGAATAAACCACAAACACATTAAGAATATAAACCAGCTTGAAACACAGAAGGTAATGGCCACACACAGCCTTAAGACTGCTAATAATGTTCAAGCGATATACTGAAGATCAAATTACCCACTAGAGAGTGAAACATACTAAACTCAAACTAAACAAAACTAAACCAAACTAATCTAAGCAGAACTGGAATAATATCTATCAGTATCATCACATTACCTAAACCAATGAAAATGTAAAGCATATGAAAGCAGATAATACAAAACAGAGGCTGAAATATGCACAACGTCGATCAAACTGATTACTCAACATACTGAATCTCGACTAAACAGGACCTAAGCTACCAAATAAGCAGGAATTAAATACTCTCAAGCATGATTAAACTTAGCAAATAAGAAGAACACAACTAAACACATCCAACTTTCATATATGCAATCCTAGTTTAAACTACCGAACAACATAATTATACTAACAAACTTCAACATGCCCAAACCAAACACCTGACGATGCTTACTCCTTAACTAATACTGAAACTGAAACAAATACATGTCGACATAGGAAACTAACTCATACAAAACATCGCATCGAAAGTAAAAATGAACTTCAAAGAAGAGGGGAAATTGCTGACCTTCTTCGGGTGCAGCGAAGTGAGTACGGGTCTTCGATTCACACTTGAAACACTTCAAATTCGATGTTACGAGACTCGAATTCGCGATATACTCAGATTCACAGCAACAACAAGGCAAACGAATATAAATTGAGATCTAGTATTTTGACCCGATTAAAATAAAATTACGTTTTGCTAAAGAAACTGATTTTTATGGAGATTTTGAGGCGATTCAAGAACTTGTTTTTGCAAGGCAATTTTTGGGGGTTCTAAAACCTGTCCTAAACGATTTCAAGCCTCGACCATTTATAGGGTTTTGGCTCGTTTGAAAAAGGAGAGAGGAGCGGGGAACAGGGGAAAGTGGGGAACAGAGGGAAGTGGGAGCGGGGTGTAGGCGGCGGTGGTGGGGACGAGGGATGATGAAGGAGAGAAGGAGCGGCGGAAAAGGGGAGAACAGAGAGAAAGGGGAGGAAGAGGAAGGGTGCGGCGGATGGTGGGGAAAATGAGGGAAACCCTAGGGTTTCCCTTGTTAAATGGGAAATGGGCCGTCCGGGTCGGGTTTAAAAAAAATGGGCTGGTTTGGCTAAAATATGGGCTGGGCAAAATTAAAAGAGTGGGCTGGTCCGAAAATGTTGGTTAATTATTTGGGCTGGGGTGAATTAAGTGATGTCAGGTAAATTAAAATGTGGACTGGTTTTGTGAATTGGTCCGAAAATAGTATGAGTTGATTGGGCTACTACATTTAAATAAAAGACCTATTTAAATAACTTGTGTTAAAATATTACTTAATATAAAATATGCGATCATTAGTGCTCAGATAAAAAATGGTGTTGTAATAGCCATGTAATAATATTTCAAAAATTCACAGTAAATAAACACTATTATTTAATTATGCAAAAATGCGATGTGTGTGCGTAAGCTGATAAAAATGTGTTGAAATGATAAAAATTGGGAATAATAATAATAATAACAATAATAATAATAATAATAATAATAATAATAATAATAATAATAATAATAATAATAATAATAATAATAATAATAATAATAATAATAATGCTGATGATAATGATGGCTAGTAACTGTAATGGATTAATGAAACGCCGGTATTGATAAGAGGCTAATTATAGAAAAAATATAAATATATATTTTTTAATTTTCCAAAAATATTAGAAGCATAAATAGGTATTTCGGAGGAGAGGCGGGACAAAATTGGGTGTCAACAATAATTAGCTACGATATCTTTATTTACCGCTAAACTGTATAATTCAGGAGATTGGTCGGTGATTACTCCAAACTTCAAGCCAATGATCTAACAAAAATTCAATATGCTTCCTATCCCCCACTTTTAAAATTATAAGCTGCTGAAATTCCCCCAAAGATTGTAATTTTACTTTCATAAGGTTGTCTTATTAGGCATAAGTACCAGATTGGCAGTTCACTGATTCTCCTTTCCATACTTTGCGACAATGACTTCTTCCCGAAGCTTAACAGAAGGTATATATGCTGGAAGTTGCAGAATAGCTAACACCACAGGTAGACCCATGAAGTTCCCAATTTAAATCACTTCCACTTTTAAAGATTAAGAGGGTTGGCGAAGTGCCTCCTACTATCGTCAGTGTGCATAAAGTAGCATGGTAGCAAGTAGGAACCTAACAAATTAGTTGGTGTGCATAGTTTATGGATCCAAGAGGTCCTTTCACTTTTGAATTTAGAGCATTGATTCATACTGCATCTATGTTTAAATCTTACAACTTTGAAGTATATAAGGAGATAGTTTACTTAGAATAAACTAAGACGGAAGATTGCTCTGAACAAATAACTTTCATAATGTAGGTTGAGGTAACACAAAATGTAGTTAATTTTTTTAACAAAGCATAGGATGAGAAGAAAGCGAACTTAGCTCTTTGGTTTTTCTATTTCTTCTTTGCTTGTTGTTCTTGCTTCTCCTGAAGTGTATGTCTTAAGAGGAATGAGATTAATGTAGACAGCGAGGAAAAAGAAATCATCACATAATATCTATTGTGCAATCATCACATCACATAGCATAACATAATTTTATTCAAGGTGGACCAATAAAACCTGAAAAAACTATTGAACAAAAAAGCAAAATATCAACAGATAATGCAATTTCTCTTAAAAATTCTAATAGAAGCAGCAAGAGAAAAAGAGATAAGTACTCATCATAGTGGGAAAAAATTGCAGTATCTCATGAATAATCTCAGTATCAAATAGTATAACAAAAAAGAACAAAAACTTCCACAAAAACAATTGTAATGTAAGCTGCAATCTCGCTGTGAAAAAAAGATTTATATTGTGTTATCCTATTATTCTGTACTTATTTCCAAAAATCTGCTTAAAGCCAAAGTTAGAAAGAAAAAATGATCGAGAGAAATAAGTAAAACATTCAAATGAAGGATATGCACATACACAGCTAAAAAACCAGGAAGGAATGAGGATGAGGATACAAAAGACATCTCTTACAAATGAGAATAATGTGGAAGACTCAACCGTTGTTGATTCCCTGGGGCTGGGGCTATCGTCAGAACCATTGCTTTCAAAGGGAAAAAAGTTATTTTTTGAATAAAACATAAATATTTCCATCATCACTGATCAGTGGCTTGCCGATCCTGCAAAAAAGTAATCTTTTGAACACACATAAACCTTTTCATCATGACTGATAAGTGCCTTGCTGATCCTATATGCAGCTTTCTTGGAAGATTCTCGATCTATTGAAAACAAATACAAAAATTCAACAGATTTTAGAAGGTTGAACAATTCAATCTCTCGTATTTCAAGCATTTTTTGCGAACTATGTTTGATGCATCAAAGATTACATAGTGGAAAATGAGGCCAAAAATCAAAGCTTAACTATCTAGAATAGGAACATAAGCAGATTCAAGAAATATTGTAAGCATGTATATGAAAGAACCAATTTTATGTAGATAAGTTGGTACTTGAAGTTGTACCACATCAAACTATATAATATTGAGGTATGAAGTTAGCCAATATATATCTAAAAATTAGTACTCCTAGTTTCAAATGCTTTTCTCTAAAAGAGCCAAGAGGCGTTGGCACTAAACTGTTTGTCAAGGTTACAAGCTAAATCTCAAAAGAAGATATAGGATGTGTGCTCTCTTGGTGCATTCAATTCACTTGAATTTAATCTTTCAGCATATAAAGGGTTCAACTATTTGAAGAAGCAGATTGAAGTACTACAAAAATGAAATACACTATCGTATGTATATAAGTTAAATCCAGTCCATAGTGGTAATTCTAATTTAGTAAGCTAAATGCAGAAAACAACTTGTTATCATCGGTTAAAATACACTTATAATAGAAAAATTCTTCACATTGTTACTGTATTATTCAAACAAATCTCTCTCATAAATGCACTTAATATAAGGATACCTAAAAATATTTGGGGATATGCAGAGGACACAACAAATGCAGACGATAAACTTCTTCTCCTCTATTGATTTATTCTCTGTCTTTGCTGCTATTGGTATTGAAATTCTTAAACGTTTTGTTCAAAACGACAGATGGGCGGAATTCTTCTCCTCTGTTGATTGATGGCGGCAAATGTGCGGAATTCTTCTCATCTATTGATTGATTTATGTTTTTGATTTGATGCTATGTGGCACTATGAATTTGGTGAAGAATTTTCTAAGAGAACACTTAACATTGATTGAAATAGAAGACGTTAGGTTTTGTTTGAAAACGACGGGAAGTTGCCGTTGTTGCTGGGAAACAAATGAACTGAGGGAAAAAAATCCTAAAGATTGGCTTGTTGTAAGGGAGGAGAATGGGAGAAAGGGAGGTGTATGGAGAAAGGAAGCGGTTGTTGAGTTTTGTGTAACTGGAAACGGCTTTTGGGGTTTTTCAACTGAAGGCCGAAGGCGCACTTTTAGTTCAGTTAATAATTGATTTTTTAAATTTAAAATGACAAAAAATTTAGAAAAAAGATAATAGTCATTCTTATCCTAGAGCGTGCCACATCATCGAATCTAAGTCCCTGTTTTATATATTTATATAGATATGCAAGATTAGAAATGATAATCTAATTAATAGTGCAACTTACACCTTTCTTTAAGATCAATTTATGGTCTGCAGGTTTCCGTTTCATAGAAATGACAACTTAGGAAAAACAATGTCAATAAAAAACTTTTCTACAAGTTTATTTGATAAATAAAATATGATATTACTGTTTCAATTTGATTTTTATTAATTTTGAGATCTTTTATTTTGTGAACTTTAATGATGACTATTAGCTTGCGAAATATTAGTGTTCTTTTATATAATGTGTGACAATTATTAAGCGAAAGATAAAATAATATAAGCAAATTAAATTTCATAGAGGGAATCGAATATATAGGAAATTGTTGTAAGAGTAAACTTTATTCCTAAACTATTGAGAGAGGAAAATTTTGTCCCCTTTTGTTTTCCAGCACAAAAATGCTCACTCAATTAGTCAATGGCTCAAAAAATGCGCAAATCAGGCCAATGAGAAAATAACATATCAAAACAAAAAAGAGATGTCCGTGTTTCATAGGTGCATATTGGCCAACTTTAGGTGTTCAATAGGTCGTTAAGTGGAGCGAAGTGTACAGATAGATGACTACAAGATCCAAAATTTAAGCCATGGCCAGGGGTACTTATTTTTTACAATATTTAGCTGCTTTTAAATCAACTTCAGGCCCGTGAGTCTAAAGTTTTATTATATATGAACATCTGGAATTTGGCTTGCCAAAACTTAACTTTAGGCAATTTTGAAGCAAGCAATTTAAGATATTTTTATATAAAACAATTAATATGAGATACACGTGCAACACACGTGTCCGAATACTAGTATAATGGATAAGGAGATTTAGTTCGTAACCATCCAGTCTAGGACTTGACATTCTTCATTTGTAATTTATACATAAGGGAGGCTCCTCCATCAATTATTAGATGGTATGTTTGATGTTTCATCTTCTTCTTTTTTTTCAAGAAATTTTGTTGTTTATGTTTTTTTTTCTTTAATCTTTTTTCTGTAGTATCACATAAAGGAATAATTTTTGGCAGGATTGTAGGTGGTCTATTTATCATTTTTTTTTTTTTTTTGTGTGTGTGTGTGTTTGTGTGTGTTAAATATTTATGTTGAGTCAAGGAAACTAAGGGCACTCTTCAACAACTTCACTTACCGACGACGAGTTGCCCATGATGCGGAGGAGTGCACAAGATTATTGTGATGCTGCTCACAGTGGGTGCCATTGAGGTAAATATACAGTACTCGTTTGTGCTTTTTGCCTGTACTGGGTCTTATAATATGGAAATGTTGTTAGTTGTTTGTATCAATTACCTTATCGAGTTTAGTTGTCTAATATTATTTTTTCTCTTTTCTAAATTATATGATGTTTGACTGGATATGGCGTTTAAAGATGCTAATTTCAATTGGTGTATTATATAAGTGATAGTTGAAGAAAATATAATTAAAGCAGAAAAGTTAGAAAATCCACTGAAATTTATGATTGATTAGTTAAATGGATTAGGATATTTGAAAATTTTGAATGTGTATAAAATAGTATAGTCAAAGACTTTGAATTAACCCAAAATAAAATAAAAAGGCGTATAATTGGAATGGATAGAGTACTGGAAAATGCTACTTGAAGATGTTTACTTTCGTATGTAAAGTATCATTTATCAATTCTTAGATCGATGGTTCTCGAATATTTGTATTTGCATGGTCTAATTTCTGTAACTACGCTTTCAACCACATCATTTAAGTGATTCTTCTTTTGTTCTTTTTTTTTGTTCTTTTCTTTTTTTTTTTTTTTTTTTTTTTTTGCTCAATGTTGAGTTTGGGGGTGTTGGATGGTGTGCAATTGAAGTAGTTCATCAAATAAGACGGGCATTAATAGGAAATCTAGATCTGATCTGTGAAAAAATTTTACACGCGATCTTTGGGACAAATACATTTTGAGACCTTTGTGCTTCTGTTTTGGTTATTCATTATCCAAAATAGAAAATTCCCACATACTTTTATTAATGTCGTTTTCCAGAAAATTCCTTTAGTGCATGGGGATTGATTGTTGTTGTTTGAATATGCAGATATTTGTGTCCTGAGCCATATCCCAGGAAAATTCGGAGTTTCTCCTAATTAACAATATCAAGCTTCTCAAATTTGTGATAGATGGCACTGAGGTAATCCTTTTGTGTTTTCTTTTGTTTTTCTGCTTTATTTTCTTTTCTTTTGTTTTTCTGCTTTATTTTTGATGTTCTCTACTATTAATTATCTCAAGTTGCCAATTTTATGTAGATCGTTGCTGATTATTTAAAGGACCAAAGGGGTGTAGATCCGTTTATGGTTGTTGTTCAATCATGAATTTGATGTTTTTTGGTTAAAGAAAGATGAAATCTACAAAAGCACGTGAATTTTTCTAGCCTCATTGCACATAACTAAGGAACTTTAATAATTGAGAAGTTAAATTTTGTTTTTTTTCTTTTATCTCAGACTTGGCCGATGATTTAGATAATTTTATATTTAGCCGTGTTGCAAAATAATATAGAATGGATAGGTTCCACTATTCTTCATATTCTCCGATGTTGACCGCTAAAGTTTAAACTTTTTTAGAGCTATAATTGCAGTGGATGCAGTAGCAACTATTTGGAAATCGAAGAGGCTACAAATAATATCGTAGTAATTTTTTTCAAAAATGTAACAATTCTTTGACAATGACACGTTTAAAGTATGGGTTTACTTACATTGCTACATTTATTTTCTGTTAATCTTTAAGTAACAATGGTTCTTTCTTCTTCTTTTTTATAGTCATTAGACAATGATACTTTAGTTGTGTAACCGTTAAAATTAGTAGCCAAAGAATTATTGCAGGGAGGATGAGTAATTTGAGAAAGTATTAAATATTGTTAGAAATAATAATTCAAAATTGTAGGAAACAAAAATTAGTTAGGATTTGATATTTTAATCCATGTCCAATTAGGATTTATAATCAAATTAGTATAGGAATAGGTTTTCCTGTTTTGAGTTAAAGTAGGTTTTATACTATTATAAATAGGGTTGCTGCTATTTATTTTATGTTGTGGAGATTGTAGAGAGCATTCAGAGATTCATAGAGTTTATCAATAGAATATTTTTCCTTCAACTGGTATCAGAGCTTCTACGATTCTGGTAGAAAATCAAAGAGTTTCGCTGCCGGCGGGCGGCTACAACTCTTATATGCCACCCATCTGGCCAATGATGATGATGTTGGCAAATGTTGGGCTAATGATATGCATGAAAAACAATCATGCTGACAAGGACTAACAAACTATTGCAAGTTTAAAGAGGTGCAAGAAAATATGCACAAGAAGAACGAACTGTTTTCTTTAGAAGTCGGAGAAGTGGGTTAAAAAAAAGGGTGTTGAAGAGAAAGTGCTTCAAGGGCTGCACAATTGAAGGTTGATGAGAAAGTATATCAACAAAATTGGAATGTTAGAGAGAAAGTGCTCCAACGATTGTAAATGTTGAAGAGAAAGTGCTTCAACAATTGAAGGTTGATGAGAAAGTGCATCAACAAAATTGAAATGTTTGAGAGAAAGTGCTCCAACGGTTGAAGGTTTTAGAGAAAGTGTTTCAGCAATTGAAGGTTGGTGAGAAAGTACATCAACAAAATTGAAATGTTGGAGAGAAAGTGTTCCAACGATTGTGAAGGTTGAAGAGAAAGTACTTCAACAATTGAAGGTTGGTGATAAAGCGCATCAACAAATTGGATTGTTGGAGAGAAAGTGCTCCAATGATTGTGAAGGTTGAAGAGAAAGTGCTTCAACAATTGAAGGTCGGTGAAAGCGCATCAACAAATTGGAATGTTGGAGAGAAAGTGCTCCAACAATTGTGAAGGTTGAAGCGAAAGTGCTTCAACAAATAGGAAGATAGTGAGTGACGGTTGAAGAGAAAGTGCTTCAACAATTGATGGGCTGGAAATAAGTGTTTCAACAATTGGAAGATGGTGATAAGTGCATCAAGAATCAGATATACAATTTTGAATTACGGGAGAATATTGAAATAATAATTCAAAATTGTAGGAAACAAAAATTAGTTAGAATTTGATATTTTAATCCATGTCCAATTAGGATTTATAGTCAAATTAGTATAGGAATAGGTTTTCCTGTTTTGAGTTAAAGTAGGTTTTATACTATTATAAATAGGGTTGTTGCTATTTATTTTATGTTGTGGAGATTGTAGAGAGCATTCAGAGATTCATAGAGTTTATCAATAGAATATTTTTCCTTCAAATACTGATTTTGTGAAATAAATGGAGCAGTAAAGAGCATCCATGTCCTCTCAGCTCCAGTTTTTTGAGAAATTTTCACTCTTTCTGGACATACAAAATTTAGCCAATTCATTTTCTATTTGAAGAATTGATACACACAAGTTATATGTCGAACAATTATGTTGTAATTCTTATGTTATAATTCTGATATTATACTTTACCAAAATGGTTTGCCCTCTAACAAAGAAGAGAAGTTGCCAATTAGAACATATTGAGGTGCTTCTTATCGTCATCTATTCTATCTGATGAATTGCTTCACCTTTATTCATTTGCTGAATGCAAAAATGAATTCATTTGCAGGCAGCATTAGACGAGCGAAGGGCGAAAGGAAGAGAAAATTTCTGTTGTGTCGTGGGAAGCATTGAAATCATAGCAGGAGGAGCCAAAGCACAAGCTGTCACGACCCATTTGTCTTAGGCTGTGCGGGCACTTACCTTCCCCCCTCGGTAAGCGAACCCTCATCCCAACATTGAACCAATACATAAACTGAAGAAAGTTAAGTAACGAAAATCAACAAATACGTAAGTCTCACGATATATATATATATATATATATAGGTAGTAGTAAAAGTGTGGAAGACAGTAAATACCCTCAGGGTCTAGGCTGAATAATACAAGAGCATCTAAGGAGAATAATACAGTCTGGAATACTAATACATAATGTCTATGTCTCTGAAATAAAAGTAAGACATGTGATAGGAAGGTCTTCAAGGTCAGCGGACACCATGCTCACCCTGGAAACTCGAGAGAAAGCCGAAGAGTCGATCAGCCACGGGTCACAGAAGTAGATCCGACCTGGTACTCTGCATTCATAAAAGAATGCAGCAAGTGCAGGTCAGTACAAACAACAGTACTGGTAGGCATCATCGGCCGACTAAGTATAGTTAACACAATTCAGAAGATAAAGCAGATAAGCAAGGAATCTAGCAAGTATAAGACAATATAATCACAACCAAGTATCTATCATCGCCTATGTAAAGCATCTAAACCCAAATACGTCAAATTCGAATATATCCGACCCAATCAAGTCATAATGCAATATTGGAATGAATGTAATGTAATGCCATGCAAATGAGGTGTACACATGTACTCCGGACGGAAATATCGACGTCTCGGTAGCACAACCCAGTGTGACTCGCGAAGTCTAAGTGCCACCCGTCTCGGATCTTTTCCCAACAGACAGACGGGATCCTGGCTAATTGCTCACACAGGGAGTCTCATCGGCACCACCCTGGGGGACCCGCGGAGTCCATGCACTAACAACGATTCCGAGATATCATCAGAATCAGCCATGCAACAATGATGCCGGAATAGATCATCAGACATTGCCATCTCACAATCACTAAAGTAAAAGAGTCTATCAAATATCGGTCTCACACAATCAACGATTCCGGAATTAAACCTCGGACATCGGCCTTCTCACAATCACTCAAGTAAAAGAGTTTATCAAATGTCAATTTCATACAATTAACGATTCCTGAATTGATCTTCGAACCTCGGCCTTTTCACAATCACTCAAGTAAAGAGTTTATCGAAATATCAGTTTACTCAATCAACGATACCGGATCATCACCGGGTATCGGCCATGCATCATGAATGTGTGAGAATGCGTGTAATGTGTATATCAATTATCCACAATCAAGTTCAATATCACAAGTACCAACGAAGGGTACGCCAACAATGTATCATATCACAATACCAACAGTGGTATGCCAACAGTATATCAATATCACAAGTACCAACAACGGGTAATGTATCATAGTTCAAATACCAACCACGGTATATCAATCCTATCTCAGTCAAGACAATAACACAGATTCCGATATCTACCAACTATTCATGGCATCAAACCATCACAATGGAACAATCAAACACGCATAACGGGGTGGCTAGTCCCAACACACAATAGGGCCCAACCTACGGCAATATCCAACCCGACTTCATACCCGAAGGTTCACATGTTGTCTCCGACATCATAATCTAAATATGTGTTTGGCTATACAAAATCTCACCAAAGGTAAGCCATAACCTACCTGGGTTGCCGAACCGCAACACCAACAACTCACACCTTTGCTTTGCCCTTCCGCTGAACCTCGGAATCAAAGTAGTCTAAGCATAATCGAATTCTATATTAGAAATCATGAAGAATGATACTAATATTGCTACTATTTCAATTCGGTCCATTTTAACCCTAGAAATTGGGGAAACGGGCCTACAATGGCAAAACGGGAAATTCGCGGGCAAAATACCAATTTAAGTACTAGGCAATCACAATCCAACCATTAATTGTTGATTTAGCCCAAGGATTAGCCTATTTCTGATTTCAAGCAAAACTCCCAATTTGGGTATAAACCCTAAGTGTTCAATCCCGAAATTCAATGTTAAAAGTGGAAGATATATGATCAATAAGCTTAGATTAGTCAATATCTAGCATAAACATCATCAATTTTATCATTAATAATCTTAGGAACAATGTTCTTCCAAACCCTCTTTCAACTCTTATCACCATGGGTTTATTAAAGGAAAAGGGGAATCTAACATGATAATGGGTTTAAGGAAGAATGAAAAAATGGACAAGATTTACCTCCAAGATTCTCCTCCAAATATCCTTAAGAGCAGTTTCTTCAAGCTCAACTATCGAAATGGGAAATAATGAGGGTCTAAGACTTATTTAAGACACACTTAAATGAAAACACTGGCCCGTCACCGCCACAACGGTATCGGGGCCGCTACGGCGGGAGGCCGCCACAGCGGTATGCCTAATAATTCCCATGGCCACCCCAGCGGCCAACACACTGCCACAGCGGTGTCGTTGTTGCGGGCACCAGATACCAGAATCCCCCGAATTTTCTAAGTCTTCAATCGAAATCCCAGGTTATTCCCAAGGTCATCTGCTCACAAACCAAACACACAGACCTACACAAAAATATGCTGCGAACGCACTCGTGGTCTCGAAATTTCCAACGGAGGTCTCGTTGACCGAGTCAACCCCCGATGCCTTAATTCCAATTTCCCATCTCAAGTCCCGCAATGCATCCGAATGCATTGGGAACCGAACCAAATGCACATACGAGTTCTAAACGACCACCCGAACCTTTCGGAATCGACAGAATTTCGAAAAAAGTTTGTTTGCCCAAAAGTCAACTTTGGGTCAACCATTTTTCACTTTAAGCCTATATTTTCACCGAAGTTGCCCGAATCCAGTCTAGACACCTCGGGAAGTGTTATTGCTCTCACAACATAGAAGATCAAACTAAATATACTCCTCCAATAGCACATAAATCAAAAAGTATATATTAGGTTCTCTTTTCAGTGTTACCGTTCCTACTAGCATGACTTATTGCAATAGTTGTTTCTCCCTCTTTTTGTAGATGACTCTATTTATGATTATCAAGCGTTTGTTTTATCTTAGACCTTATATTTGTGTTGAATGAAATTAAAAGGACGTAATAAAAGAATCATAATTAATGATATGGTCTCTAATTCAATTTGCTTTGTTATTTTTTTATTTATTGTAGTCATAATCAAGATCACTGTTTGAAGAACTAGTCAATAATAAAGCAATAACATCTACAAATATCATACAAAAAAAATTTAGATTGTAATAACGCTAATCCAAAAAAAAAAAAAAAAAAAGAGAATATAAAATCTGTAATGTCACACATGGTTCATATACATCCGTTCATCCAAAAATCTTAATCCAAAATGTCCAAGTAGTCGGCTGACAATTCAAGAGTTAAAATACATATAAGTTTGCGTAAAGTCCAAAATTAAAAACAATCCTAGAGTGTCTGAAGAAGTAGATCAACCAATACTCTTTAAGTAAGGTCTTCGCTGCTTTCATCTCCGCTTTGTTCAATTCTTTCACCTTTTTCTTTTTTGGTCATGAAAGATAAAGATTTCTTTCACCTACTATTTCCGAAGGGACAAAGAAAGTTCAGAAAAAGAAAAGGAAAATCTATTAAATAATCTAAGACCAAAAAATAAAAAAAAGTAATGGACTTCAAACTAATCGAGATCTACACAAGCCCGATTTGATAACTTGATAAATAGAATATTAACCTACTATAACAAATTAAATTACACTCATAACGTAAAATCTCTAAATTGCCGTCATAATCTCCCTCTTCCATCACTCTTTTTGCTTTATCCTTAGATTGTGTAATTCTCTTCTTTGCAGTAAAGTAGTAGCAAGGGAATAGTTTGAATTCCAACAATACCTTGTATAAAAGATAAAACACAACGAATGCAGTCCAAAAAATTTCTATCCTGATGAGAGGTCGCTTCACTATGTGGCCTGGTGAACTAGGAGAGGAACTCTTTCATTACTAGAACAAAAGATCACAACGAAAGAAAAAAGGAACTATAATGAACTATAACGAAAGATTTTAAGTGTCACAACTTTCGATCAACATCAACCCTAGTAAGGATGTGGACCGCACTAGTGACAATTGAAACCACCACATACTGACAACTATGATCAGAATGAGGGCAACAAAAATCCCCAAGACTATAAGTTTGATCTTCTATGTTGTGAGAGCAATAACACTTCCATTTGGAAATGGCTTAGAGATTGCTTATATAGCAACTAAGCATTTCGCCAGCACTAAACATAAAGACCAGCACTAGCTGGTGATGTTATCCAAGTAAAGAAGTCCCGAGAAGGTACAGAAAGGTAAATCAAATCAGTTCCAACTGTTTCATGAACTACGACAAAGGAGAGGGATTTTTCAAACCGGTTCCATTTCAGTTGCTAGACCAGAATGTCATTAGAAACCTCTGAAATAAGTATTGTTTCAATACTGGAAAACAGAGAAAACAAATTCCAACAAAGCGAACTTAGTTTCTGCTATTAGATACCATTTCACACTTGCTGAGCACCAACTCGTATTTGAACTAAAAAG
The DNA here is from genome assembly GCF_019175385.1 of Lycium barbarum. NCBI lineage: Eukaryota > Viridiplantae > Streptophyta > Magnoliopsida > Solanales > Solanaceae > Lycium > Lycium barbarum. Next base: position 124,420,372 of record NC_083340.1, on the reverse strand, counting down.
ACAGCATTTGAACCAACAAATACCAGTATAGCATCGACTTGAAACCAAACAGATTCGACAAACTAGAGATGAATCACTAACAACTAACTTAAATAAAAATAATTACTTGCAATCAACCAATTTCAACTCCATTCTTTAAACTGAAAACAAGAGCCTTTTTCTTGTGGTAGTAGCAGCAAAGCCTTTTTCTTGTCACAGTAGCAGCAAATCCTTATTCTTTAAACTAACAAAAACCCAGAAGAAGATCGCAGTCTCAGCAGTACCAGCAAAAGATGAAAAAACAGAAGTAGTAGAACAAGCAGAAGCAGGAGGAAAATAAAAAGGAGGGACTCTGACCTTGATTGTTGCTACCAATAGATGGATGATTAATTGGCTGAATAGCTGCTGCTCGTGTTGAGGAAGCTTCACCCAATGTTGCTAAAACGCTAGCATCAAATGGTAATCCTGAACGTTGAAGTTTTGTTATGACATCTTCTACAATTTCTTGTCTCATCAGGGTCTTTTGTTCTTCAAATTGTTCCTTTTGTTCCTGAAGTTTTTCCTCCAATCTTATCATCCTCTCTTCCATCTTTTTGAGATCATTTATTGCATTTGAAGAGGGTTCGAAATGTCCCACTTTCCCTTTCAAAGTAGTTTTTGTAACCCCTCGTCCATACAATCTCAAGTGTCCCGAATGTTCAGGTACTGTGACGGATACAAATGCATTAATTGACTCATTACCATCTTCATTTTGTTGCGTTTCAATATTCACCATCTCAGCCTATAATGCAAATTAACAAAAAAAGAGAATTCAAGTACATATATAAAAAGTCCATCAGAACAAAAAATTTAACTCAACAAAATAGAAATTAGATAGAATTCGCACAATCTTGCTAGTTGTATCTTCATCCGAATCCTTGTATGATCGACCGGGCTTTCTTTTTCTTGTAGCCACAAAGATTTCCTCAAGTGATAGAGGATCAGAAGTTTCCATCTCTTTTGCCTAGATTCATTAAAAGTGGATATCAAAAATCTTCTTAAAAATGACCACAAGTTCATATTTAATTATAAATAAGGGTACATACCAATTCATTGCGGACTATAGCAAAGCTTTTTTTGCCAACAGTATGTGGATTCTTCAACTTTTTCCGATTCTCAACATTGATTTTGGACATTTTCTGCAAAAAAAAAAAAGAATCAGACATATCATACTTCGTAGATGAAGTAAAAGAGAAGAGAATCACACATATCATTCCAACAAAATGTAACTGTTTACTATCAGCTAGCAAGCATTCTTATAGATTGAGAATTGATACTTATATTTCCCACAGAGAAAGAAAAGAAGGAAAACTAGGACCAAAACTATCCCTGATGAGGAGGGGGATACAAATCAACTCATTTTATTTTATCCATGATCAGTGGAAATAACATAAAAGAAATTGATCAAGCAGATGCAATAGTTAGTAGTAAGAATTACCTGGGCTTTTTCCGAGTTCCAATATTTTAGAAGTTCCTTAAATTGAGATGCTGGAACATCATCAGGCCTTTTTTCCATTCGGATTTCGTCATTAGCATAGGGTTCAAAGTGAATTTTTTTCAAATCACGCTTACGCCTTCTCCAAGCATTTTGAATTCTTCCCAAAGTCCATTTCTTCGCAATATCAGGAATATCATATTTCTCCTGAAATTGTGTCAATAGGTTAGCACAAAAAATGTGATACATATTCAACCAAAAACTGAATTGGGAACTTCAAACCTTGGTATAATTCCACAAATCCTTTTTTGTGTTAACTTTCCTCCAATCATATATATCAAGAGGACAGAGGGTCGTATTCCTTGCCAATGTACCGAGGAAGCTGCTCAACTCTGTCACATCATCTTCACTTGGACCAACAGGTTCGCCGTGCTCATTTAGTACAATCAATTTATGTTCATGCCTTCCATGTACATTTAGCATCTTTGTTTTACCTCTTTTTCTTTTTTGAGTGGAAGAGCCTACAACAATACGCGAACCAAAGATAACCTCCAAATTAGTATTGTTATTCGCTTTAATAATTAAAACATTATGTCAATATTTTAAAATAAAATTTAAATGTTCTTGCCTTGCTCATCGCATTGTTCATTTCCTGCAAGAGTAGTAGAATCCAATTGCACTTGTTCCTCTACTGATTGTGTTGCAGGGGTGGTTGACTCAGTTTGTATATGGGCTCCTACCTCGGGATGTTCCTCTACTGATTGTGTTGCAGGGGTGGTTGACTCAGTTTGTATATGGGCTCCTACCTCTGGATGTTGTGGCGCTAGTAGCTGATGTTCTTCTATTGCATTTGTCAGAAGCTGAAGCGACCGTATAGAACTAGCTGGAGCAGTTGTTCTTCTGGCCAGCAAAAACTTTTTTTGGTTTGCCAAAGACGTGATTCTTGTTGCTTTATTCTTTAGTCTTGAAGACTTTCGTTGTGTCATGACTATCAAGAACTGCCTATTGGAGTCACAAATCAAGGGAATTCCTTCTTGCTTAATCCCTTTTTAAACATACCAAAAGGTACACAACATGCTTTAAAACAGATTATGATCTTCAAGAACTAAATGTGTGCGTGAAAACTCATCAAACACCACAAACTAGTGGATGATTTCTGCCTCCGTTTCTCCTTAAATTGTTAAGCAATAGATTCCCCTAGTGAGTCCTCTATTCACTATTTGGCCAGTACAATAGAAAGCTTCATAATTTCATCTAAGTCGAGGTAAGAAAAAAAAAACATGTAGAGTTGAACTGACCCTCCTCCTGCACTTGATACAAATAACTACTCATTCTTTCGCAAGGATCAAAACTGCTCAGCATAGAGTAGTGGGAAAAATCAACAAACTATACATAACCATGTGTACAGATATACTAATTAGTGAGTGTTTGAAGATAGCTTTTTTCCCCGAATTTTTTTTTTTTTTTTTTTTTTTTGGGAAAAACAACTCAAAACAAACAGTTTTAGCAAAAGTTCAAACTGAGTCTGCATTTTTGCAAACACAAACAAACAACCCAAATGACAAATTCTACAATTTTCTACTACTAATGCCTTCACTTTTCAACAAACTCAAATGACAAATTCTACAAATCAGATCTTAACTTTCCCACCAAACTAATACAACAAAAAGCTTCAATTCTCACAGGTCCTCAATTTTCACCTAAAACCAAAAGGGTCTAAATTTTTTAGCTTTTTCACCAAATCAGTACAACTTTTACAGCTAAATGTCACATCCTTAGTCTTAAACTAAGCGTGCAGCACGGTATGCTTAGTTTGGAGTCTAAGTCCGTGACATAAAGCACCAATTTTCACTGTTTTTATCTCCACCCCAAAAGGGTATCTCAAGATTGTCACTATACACAAGTAAAACTTGAATCAAGATCCAAATTTTGATAAATGATATACAGAGAAATCAAGAAAAAGAGCAAGTGGGTTCCTTTGAATCCTCGAAAACTTTGATACTACCTAAGAATAATCTCAGATCTCACAAAATCCATTTCCAATATAAAGGGAAGTCACAAGACCAAAAATTTCCAATATAAACATACAATAGCAACAATAGTAAAGAACACCCCAAAAGAAAACATTTTAGTACCCTTTTCTTTTGGATGGTAATATTGACCAATTTTATATTTGAACTGACACAGATTAACTCATTTTTTGAAAATAAAAAATTTTCAATTTAGAAACTACACCAGAAAGTGATCTAAATCCCAGAATTTTCACCGCCAAAATAAGATAAAATACATTTAAAAATCATAGTTAAAGATCATTAGCTGACTCTTGGAAATAAAAAATAAAGGACAGAACTTTGGGGCATATTGACTAGTTCTCATGTCTGCAATAGTTGAACGAAACTCTCTAAAATCCCACTTCATCATTTGAATAAAACTATAAAATGGAAATCTGAAACAAAAGTATGAGTTACACCTATAAATCCAAGCACAATATTCCTACTTAGTCCCTTCTATCAAACCATAATTCAGATCACGACACCGAATTTCCCAACAAAAACCCACCCAGTGTAATCCCACAAAAAGTGAAGTCTGGGGAGGGTAGAGTGTACGCATACCTTACTCCTACCTTGGGAGGTAGAGTGGTTGTTTCCGATAGACCCTCAGCTCAAGGATAACAATTCAAAGCAGTTCGAAAAAGGACATAACGCAAAATACTACAGAAAGCATAACAAAGCATTCTAAACAGTAACGACATCAAAATCCGTAATCGAAGTACGGAATTTCTCGTAAAATTAGAAAAAGGTCATAGATATGATCCAAACACACCCAAGATTTGTACATAAAAATCCTCAGAAACCAACAAAGAGACCTAACTTCCCCTTAAACCTAGCAGTCACAAGACATGGATTAATACTCGCTCCGTCCATTTTTACTTGTTCACTATATCAAAAATGGATGTGCACTTCTACTTGTCCAGTCTAAAAAATGAAGAAATGATTTACTCCTTTCATTCACTTTTACTTGTCCACTATTCTAAAATAAATTTTCACATTTACTTGTCCATTTTAACATATCAAGAGAAGAGAAAGACAGTTTTTTTCTAGTTTTACTCTTAACATTAATTACTCATTTTCAAATTATACACCAATTAATATGGGTATTATAGTAAAATATATACTTCTCAAAGGGCATGCAAAGTCAAAAGTGGATAAGTATTAGTTAACGGAGGGAGTACCATTTTTCCCCTTTTTACCCTCATTGTTAAACAGTAATAATTATTTCCAATTCATTTCCCAATAGGTGAGAAAAAGAGGAAAGAAACAAAGATAGACGAATCAAACGATTGACTTGAAGAAAAAAAGGTCAGATACTTGATGCATAAGCAGGCAAAAATAATAAAGGTATACCCAGAAACCAGCACATAATTTAGCAACAATAGAGAACCCCCTTAATTCGAGTGACAAAATCTCAAGAAAATTTAACAATTTAAGTGAAATCTGCAGCAAAAATAGCTAAAATTACCTCAATCGACAAGATTTGACTTTTTGTCGATTAAGCGAAAATGAGGAGGCAAATGAAAACCGTGCCAGTAGAATATTTTTTAATCAAAGCCGTAGCAATAGATAGATCTATTGGAACCGTTGCAATTAAGAGTTTGTTTGGATAGGCTTATTTTAGGCCCTTGTAAGCTAAAATAGTTTTTAAAGCATTTTGTAGTATGTGGGTAAAATAGAAAAGTGTTTTTAAGCTAAAATGACAAAATAAGCCAAAAGTTATAAGCTAAAATTTCTAACTAATGGCACGACAACGGTTTGATAACACAAGTGTATCTGTAGTCCTATCGCAACGATGCAAACCGTTGCAAATCCTGACCAATAGCAACAAATTACATGTCATATTTCGTGTTGTTAATAGAGGGACAATTTTAAGTCTAAAAATAGCGTTAGAGACAAATTTAATTCCATAGGTGAAAGGAGGCATTTTTTATTATTAGTTGCTTCACTTATATATGACATTACGAAGTATTTGATACCATTTCATAAATAATAATATATAATTTACAACTATTATACAATTTTCTTGATTAATGTTAAGCCTTTTTTTTTTTTACTTTAGTTAAGCATAATTAGTTTCCCCTAATAAACCATAACCTTCTGAATAAATCCCCACTTGACCATATTAAATCTAGAATTTAAAGTTCTTCACACGAAATTTGTTAAAGTAATATTCAAATCGAACACGTATCCTAAAAGTTGCACGTATGTTCTTGAAATATTACATTTGTCGCTGTTTATAAATATACTTATACATTTTTCAAAAACTATATAATTAATATTCTAGTAAAATGAAAAACTATTCAAGCTAATATACGTGTATGATTTACATGTATAGGTGAAATGCTTTCTTTTAAAACCATAATATAAAGTGTATTTGTAATTGACTCATACGACAGGAGTATTTTACGTTAGTTACACTGACTTAACAAAAAGGAATAAGAAAATTAATTCCGATTAAGTGGAAGGTGAACATTAAAGGGGCCGCACAGTAGAGTATACTGCTCCATCACGCAGCCTATAATAGCTCCACTTCCGTTTCATAATTTGCGACCGACCTAACATATATTCTATCGATCCTTTCACATTGAAAATCTTTATATTCTTCATAGGCTTAACTTTACTCTCTACAATTTTAATCATCATCTCTCCATACCTTAAAACTTCCAAATCAGGTAATTTATATACCTCTTTATTTGTAACGTTTATCTATTTTAATGATAACTAATGTTCCAGTCAATTTGCGGTGGTGCACCTACTTTAATTACCTGTCATGAGTACAAGTTTCAAGAAATCATGTCCACCATGTTTGGAATTTAAGATCCCTTTTGAATGTGGTTTTATTTGTCTGACTAGTTGTTTAGGCGAAGAAATTCAGGTATTTCTTTGACGAATTGGGAATTTTATTTGTCGACTAATTGTTTAGGCCAAGAAATCCAGATATTTTATTTGTTTCATGCCGTTGATTGTTGTCTTTGTGCTGAAATATTGGTGTTTATAGATGCTTTTTCCAACTAATCGTAATAAAGGCTCCATCTTTCCTCTATAGTGCTACTATGGGTGTGTTTGGTACAAAGGAAAATGTTTTCTTTGAAAAATAATTGGGTTTCTTACTTACTTTCTTGAAAATAAAGTTTTTTTTTTTTTGGTCACGGAAAATGTTTAGTTTTTGTTGCTCTACCCTTTTACACAAGTATTCTGTAGATACAGTTTTGTGGCTTCAATTTTGATTTTACTTATTCTATACCTCTTGCTATGTAACTCATGCAAGAAAAATAGAATTTTTAGGTACTTATTTATATATTAAAAAAAAAAGATTTTTTCTTTTGAAAACACACTTTTTGCGGTTGAAGGTTTTGACTTTTGATATAGCGATGATTACACTTTTTAAACTCAGTTAGTGGTAACTTCTAATTTTTAATCCTTGTGATATTTGCTAAGCATATTTCATCTCGATTTAGTTAAAATGTGTTTTGTTGTCCTTTCACTTAGGAAATATGTTATATTTAGATTATTTTAGAACTATATAACCCTCAAATATGAATTAACAATATAGATATAATCATATCACATGGATAATTGAAGGGTCTAACAGGTAATAATGCATATTCACAAGCAGAAGGATCAAAAGCGCGCTTTCTTTTTAATTGAAGGTTAAACGTCGTGCTTTATAATCCATCTCAAAATAAGAATTTATCCATATTTCAGAGACGCCCCTTTGAGAAATTGATTGTGATTTTTCTTGCATAGTTGTTTTACCCTCGTATACTCCATGTTTATGCTTATTGTAGATAGTTGTACTAACTGCTGAAGGGTTCTCATTTTGCTAGGTCTAAGCATTCAAGTTTGAAGAATTGTGCGTGGTCTTATTTCCCTTTCGTTTCAGCCAAGTTTCATGTCTGAGCTCGATCTCCAAGTGCCTAATGCTTTTGGTATGCAACTCCTTCAATTTACGTTCCTCTTTGGTTGAATTTGGTGGATTTCACTATGTCTGTCATCTTTTTTTAATTCAATCACTTAAAAATTTTAATCTTGCAAGTAAGCACTTGTACGTATGAGGTTATATCTTTATATTTTATGTGGAAAAATGAAAATGTTGAGCGTGCTAGTTAAGAGTAGCTGTAATGTCCTAGTTATGCTTTATAATTGTAAATATTGTGGTGCTTTGCTGTCCTCAGATCCCTTTGCTGAGGCAAATGCTGAGAACTCTGGTGCGGGGACAAAAGATTATGTGCACATCCGTATACAACAAAGGAATGGTAGAAAAAGCCTGACAACTGTGCAAGGTTTGAAGAAAGAATTTAGCTACAATAAAATACTGAAGGATCTCAAGAAAGAGTTTTGCTGCAACGGCACTGTTGTCCAGGATCCAGAATTGGGACAGGTTTGTTTTGATGGATATTGATCTCTGTACCGTCTCAAAGAAAAAAGAAATATGGTGAGCATGACTAATGTATGGGTTTTTTTTTTTTTTGTCTTTGAAGGTTATTCAACTTCAGGGTGATCAGCGAAAGAATGTTTCAACATTTCTTGTCCAGGTAATTGTTCTTCACATCAACCAGCAGCATCTTTTTCTTATTTAAAATTATACCTGTGATGAGAGGGTAAAATAGAGGAAAGCACATTATACTTCTACCTCAATTGGTCATGTCTGATTTCTCTTTTTCTCAAATTGTCCTTTATTGGCCCCATGCTTTGGTTTAGTGGTAAGAGCTCAATGTTTGGTGTGTCGATTAGGCGCACATCATGTGTTGATCCCTGTTGCCGATAAAAACCTGGTATTTAAGTGTAGAAGGGTAGATGGCGGACTCATTATGCATCGAGTTTAGAACATTGCTTCAGATGGCCCTTGGGAATTTTTCGGTTATCAAATATGTATTTAAGTATGCTCTGTTCGTGCTGATTATGATGAGGCCTTTTTTTTTTTTCTCTGTGGAACTGAAATTGGCTATGAGTAAGTTGTGTTTTCGGTTCTTTTTATCTCCTTAGTCATTATACTGTCAACTTATAAACTCCTTAAAAAATCATATACTATTAATTGGTCATGAGTAGTTAGTTGCGTTTTAACCATAAATATCTATCTAGGCACCCATTATTTTGGTTGGGGAGAATTTTTTTCCCTTCTTCAGTCTTGGGAGTCTTTTATTGTTGGGATTATTTGCTGAATATCTCCTGATACCAGGGTCCGAATAGAGAAAAAGCAACGTTCACATTGTCACTAGGATGTTCTCTAGCTTGATCGAATTTTGTTTTGTTTGTTGGTAGTATTGGAATGTAATTTGTATTTAAGCTAATGTCTGAATTTTTTTTTATTATTATTTTTTTTTTTTGAAACAGGCTGGAGTAGTGAAGAAAGAACACATCAAAATTCATGGTTTCTGATTGCCAATATCAATCACTGCGCAGTTACAATACTTCTTTCTGTTCCAAATAATGCTGTTATGAACTTGAGTTGTTGTAAACTGTAAACTTGCTAATGTTGTTCTTCTGCTTGTTTGATATAAGTAATGTATTTGTTCTTGCTTTTCTCCATGAGGGTTCTGGCTTGTTTGATATAAGTAATGTATTTGTTCTTGCTTTTCTCCATGAGGGTTCTGGCTTGTTTGATATAAGTAATGCATATGTTCTTGCTTTTGTGCATAATGGTTCTGGCTTGTTTGATAAAGGTAATGAATTTGCTCTTGCTTTTCTGCGTAATTGTTTTGGGTTCTCTCTACGAGGAATTTCTCCATTTTCAGTACTCGAATCCGAATCATCTTGTTAAAGATGCAAAGGTCTTATCTATCCTACATCCCTCGATCGATTGTGAGGGATTCTACAATCATCAGAGAGCTAGAAAGTTGTCCTAGTAAAGTAATATTTTTGTACAGCAAATTACGGGGGAGGGGATATAACTTCAAATCAGAAGTTGCGGTGTATTGTTGCACCTGATGTGTTTTGTGACTATAGTTCAAGTGTAACATAAGTAAATCTGTACAGCAAATTAAGGGGGAGGGGATACAACTTCAAATCAGAAGTTGCAGTGTATTGTTGCACCTGATGTGTTTTGTGACTATAGGTCAAATGTAACCTAAGTAAAATTTTATTTTTTATGTACATATATAAAGTTTATGTGGAGTGCAGTGAGTGAGCTAGCTCGCGCCTCTGTAAATTTATGTATGCCTTTACAAATTCATTGTCTAATGTTCAAAATACTAACAACGCGCGTTGCATGACATGTCTAATGACAAATCATAAAAATTTGCCTTGATTTCTACGTCTCTTCAAATGTTTTTTATGTAACTTCAAATACTACTTGTACGTTTTCTTAATACTAGTATTCCTTCAATTAATACATCCAACAGAAGTACCTTAATTCATTTGTATATGGTAAAACCATTCCCACTAGTTTGTTGGAAAAAGGTGGTGGCTAAAAAGAGAGTATTTCATCTTACCTTTGTTCATAATGGGACTAATCCTGATAAGGATCCTCAGGTGCCTGGAAAACAACAGTGTCTGATTTCATTTTTTAAGAAGAACACATCTCATATTAATATTATATTGCAGCTGGTGATGGATTCCCTTCTAAGGTGTTTTCCAATGTGAAGAATGTGCTCTTCCAACAGATTTGCCTAAAAGAAATGCAGCATTTAGATTCCAAGTTGGCTTCTTGCTAGCAGTTTTGCTTGCTCCCTTCACTTCTCTTATTTTGACTGATAACTTCGTCTGATTACTGTATTGTGAGCTGGTATATATGATCCCAATTCTAGGAAACCACCTTTGGTTTCTCTTCTGCGGTAAGTTTATATCTTTGCCTTTTTAAAAAAATAAATAAAGATTAGCATGGATTGGTCTTTGCTTACTTATTAAACCGTTTCTGTATTGAGCTTTTCTAGAGGCAATAGTCATGAAGGTAGTGTACATATGATAATAAGCAAAGCATCTATTACAGGCTTTCAGAATTAGAAAACTGTAGTTAACACAGCAAAACGTTGTATTATGAGTAATTGAAATTGCATAAAATTATGTTACATCTTAAGCTATATTCAACTCAACTATTAGCGCTGACCGAGTTTACCCAGAGAGGCCTCACACCATGAAATATATCTTAACCAACTTATAAGTAACTTAGTTTTCTTATCAACTCCAGAACTGAGTATTACATGTTCCGTCACCAAGAATATGTGCTTATTTGCAGATTCATTGGGTCACTCACATCATTCTGAGTATTTTAGTCCACCAAAGTGCACGGATTTCTTATGTGTGCGTCTTCAAACTACAAGTAAATGTTGCAAACTGGCTCGTAGACGAGCAAATGGCAATAAACCAACACACTCCATGTCATCGTTCCATTATTCTTGTTCTTTATGTTTTCACGAGGCAAAGGTATTAAATCGGTCTTTCCACACCAACACTCAATTGTGCTTGTTCTTTAACTTTTCATGGGCAGCATGTGAGAGCTACTCTATGCTAGCTTTGTACTAGTCTTATGCAAGACGAACCATCGATGCCATTACTTCATTGGACTTTTTTCTTTAGCTCTTCACAGAGCATAAGCAGTAAACTGGCTTGTTTCACCCCATTGGGCTTGTTCTTTAGCTATCCATGGCAACGACATGAGAGCTATTCTCTGCCATCTTCATATCTTCTCATTAAGCCATCAACACATCACTTATTGGGTTTGTTCTTTTAGCTCGCCACAGGGCAAAGCCAGTAAACTGGCCCATTTCACGCTAATCACCCCATTGGGCTTTTTCTTTTAGCTCTTCATGGCGCCGTCAACAAAGAGAGCTACTCTCTGCTATCTCAATACGCATCCCCTCAAAACTATCAACATTGATACCAACTTATTGTGCTAAATAGCTCAGAGATACTTTCAACTTGGTGTGATACTGTCCATTGTGAGCCAAACCTCCAAGATTTTTCCCAAAAGATCTCTCATTCAGATTGTAAACACCCTATATGTAATTTTTCTTATCAACTTCCAATGGGACTTGGTTCGTACACCCTACAGTTACAGACGTAGAGTGGACGAGATAAAACATCAATGCTCCAACCAGTGCAAAAGGCTCATGCCGGCTATAACAATGAATCAAAGGCAGCATCCACTGCCTAGGGTCTTTTTCTGCCTGGCCATCTATGAGACGCTAGATACTGAAAATGATAAGAGAGACAAAACAATACAAAACGAAAGGAGAGACAAATGCAAGCTTGAGTCCGGCCTCTTATGAATAAAAACTCAGTTTTAATGACAATATGTTTTACTTTATTGTCCATCCTCTGGCAAGCTTCAATTTATCTTGGATTCGGGCAGACTCCAATGCAAAAGCCTCAAATAACATCACTTGTTTTCAAGAATCGACTAACTTAGGAGTAGTAGTTTAGACTTATTTGCTAGTTAAATATTTCTTGCAATATAATTCACTTTGCAAAATAGATGAGCAGTTTCTTTGTAATGTGATTATATCATACTGCACAGATGTTTAGCATAATTTACTCCTTTTTGTAAAAAGTATTCTTTGACCATTTCTATTTCAGCTCATGAGTATTTCTGGCGGCCACATTCAAGAAAATCATTCACATAGAATATTAACGTTAGGAGTTTTTTCTGTTATCGCTCTCCATTTATTGTGCTTTCCCTCTTGATTTTTGTCTCGGAGCATTTTGACTGTATATCTTAAAAGCCAGCATAAAAGAAAATCAAAACTAAGATGAAAACATTGCTCTGTCCCGAAACATGAATGAGATTATCGTCTGGATAAACTTATTCCTCCAATTTCCCTTGATGGAAAATAACATTTGGTATTTTACAACTTTAATAATACAAACCTTTGGAAGAGTGTCCTTGTACTCCGAAGACCCTTGAGAGCACATTATACTTTGAATCAGTACACGTATATAAAGAGAACCCTAATATGGGACCAGATTAGAATGGTATTTTACATGTCTTAGAACATCACAACAACAGTAGCAAAAGCAGCTAATGTTCCTCGACAGGGCCAAAAATCAGAATATAGATTCTTGTCATACCTTCTTGGCCGGCAATGAGTTGCTACCGGAAGAAAAAAAGTTGATACCGTTGTTTTCATTGAGAATATTACATGAGCTCCATAGTAGTCGCTCTGCTCGACTACCTATTGTTGTTGGCTGCCTGTTTTAACCAGAAGCAGTATTTACAAATGAAATCAGTCTTTCTTAATCAATCTTGCAAATATTGCTACCTTTTTTACAGTAAGATACTAATACTGCAAGAATGACAGTTTCTCATGTACTTACGGGTGATATCATGTTTTTGCTTTCATGTTACTTGTAATGTGACAATAAAGTTGGACACACATTTTGATTTAACCATCATTTAGGAAAGGTTACCTTCTTAAGATACTTCTTTTGAAGTTTCATTGCGCTACTGCAAGCCTTTTTGGCATCCAAGTTTCCAGTAATGTTATTCAGTATCTGAAAAATATTAAGCAAATAATTTAGAGTATGAATTCCTAATGGGCAAGAAATGATCTAACTAAGGAATGAAGTAAAACTTACAAGTAACCGAAAACGTCAAAAACACAACCTACATATACTCCATTTGCATATCTATACTAGAGATCCATAATTTGTAACAGTCATTTAGATTTTAGACACTTTTCACGGACTTCTTAATTCTTGGAATATCCAGTATATCGGTTGCATGACAAATACATGTGGATTTCAAATCTTTGGTGCAATCAATTAACAGTAGATATCCATAACACACTAGATAAATGAGAGGCTAAGAGTGTCTCTGCCTGAAATTATCTTTTATGTATGTACTTTAAAATCTACAGCCTACAGGTCCAAAAAACCATCTTATAGCGGTTTTTTTATTTTTAAATGCAATAGCTATCCTTTCTATTCATCCTACAAGGGGCAGTAAGGGTAGATGTGAATTTTCGTGATCAGAAGTTCTGTATGATGTGCTTATTAACTAACTTGTTTCACCATAGACTATGATAATTGCCTATCAGAGATTAGGAAAAGGGAATCCATGAGTTGGAGACCAAAATAGCACCTAATTTACATATTTGTCAAACCAACCTTAACAACCTCGTCCAATCCTCTAGCTTCTGTTAACTTCGCACTCTTGTCCTTCAGGACGCTGGCTACTAGGAAAACAGAAATTGGGAGGGGAGCTTCTGCATCTTTACCTCCACTTCTCAAAATCTCTCTTTCATATTTCCCGTACTGGCGTATTGATTTTACTTTTGCTTGTCCAGATTTTTCAGCAATTAAGTTAGGGTCTTCAGACATAAGAAAAAATTCCGGATCATATTCCAGAGCCCACATCATCTGTTGGAAAAAGTGGACAATACGAACATCATGGTCAAAACCATAAATTTTTAGAGAAGGAAAATTTATTAGTGGCTTCGCAGGCATCCAGATGCAAAGCCATTTAAATAACGATCAGGAAAACATTATTAGGTAATGAATCTTACCTCCCAAAGATATAATGAATCAGCAAAAGAAAATTCTCGACGGAACAAAACCATGAGCATTCGAAAAGCAAACACGTAATTACCTCCACCTAATGTTTCTGTGGGCCAACATCACGAAGAAATTCAATGATACTTTTCAACAAGATGAAGCATAAAAATAGAGAATCACGGAATACTTTTGATAATTAAAATTTGTACAAGAAGATTAATTCTCAAACAATTAAATATATATAAGAGGATCACACTGAGAGACTCAGCTCACAAAAGAACATTCAAAATGGCTGCAAGCTAGTTCTTTAATCAGTTCAAACTGGGTACTGATTGTGTCTCGATAACTGAAGCAACGTAAAAAGCAATTGATGGGAAAATTTACAGAGCTCTATATAGACCAGAATATTCTAACATAACGGAAATTCAAGAAAGTCAAAAGAAATCAATGAATTTGAACAGAAGCTTGTGTTAAGAAGTAAGCTATCAAAATAGCACTATCCACATTTTCCACCCCTTTTTTCAACCATCAAATTTAATATAATTAAAATTTAACAAAATCAAGGAAAGCCTGCTGCCGCTAAGCCAACTTGGACATGCCCAGCCAGCAAACAGAATGTTAGTGAAGGTATCTTTAACTTCCAATTTATTCTAGTTCTGCCAGTTCAACTTCACACACACAAAGAAAAAGGTCTTATCTATTGGTTGTGAAAGAATTACTAGGACATATAGTATGGTGCATAATTGACTCCTGCTCATGTTATGTAAATTTTAAACAAAAGGATTGATTAATGAGTATCAATTTCTTAGACAAAATATAATTCTCACCAGAGGCATAACCAAGATTTGAAGTTTATGAGTTCAAAATTTTAGTTCTTTTAAGTTATTGAAAAGGGCAGCCCGGTGCACTAAGCTCCCGCTATGCGCGGGGTCCGGGGAAGGGCCGGACCACAAGGGTCTATTGTACGCAGCCTTATCTTGCATTTCTACAAGAGGCTGTTTCCACGGCTCGAGCCCGTGACCTCCTGGTCACATGGCAGCAACTTTACCAGTTACGCCAAGGCTCCCCTTCCTTTTAAGTTTTGAGATTTAACTTAATAATTTGTATACATTCAATAGAATTTTTTATGACAAATATAGAATTTAAATCAAAACTAATGAATTTGACTGAACCCGTAATTGAAAAACTAGCTCCGGGGCCCCTAATTCTCAACTAGCAAAAGATACTATAGATCGGCTGAAGTCATAAAACTATACATATATCGGAATAGCTCAGTATTTAAGTATAAAGTAGAGAGATGGTACCTAAGTGCTGGTGAAGTTTGGGATCAATAACTTGAGTTATTGATGCTAGATTACTCAGCTGAGCCTCCACTCCAACAGAATTTCCAGTAGATCTGAAATTCCTTCTCTTTAAAATGGGTCAAAACACCTAGTATTAGTCACAATATTACAAACATAAATAATGTATGTTAAACCAGCAGCTAAAGATGTAAAAGCCTATAGATGCATATCTATAAGCACAGAAACTAAGGAATGAAGTTTCAACAACCTGAGTTGTGTAACCTCATCAGCTTTTCCCGGATATTTTAATTTTGGTGTAGTAAGATATTCTTCTTATATAATTTATGATTGTTTCTGTCCTCTAAGAAACTTCAGCTCAAATAGAAAGGATGAAGGATTTGACATGATTGTATGTATGATTGCCGATGGAACTATCAGAATCTAAGGAATTGCAAGGGATAGCAATGCTACTAGATATCAAAGGGATAAATGCACACAACTTAATAAGGACTGAAGTTTATTTTTGTATTACTTATGTTGTTTTCCTGTTTTTGACTCAGACTTTATCTCAATCACTTCAGTTCATTTAGTACTATTTAAATTGTTTTTCTGTCATCCAGGTTTATCTCCTATAGTTATCATGTACAGACTTTGTATGTATCAGGACTCTATGTTACAGTCGTGTATAGCCCTTTAGATACTGCACAGTACAAGTTAATAAAAGGTCAATTCATTCTTCAATATTGCTCTACTCTTTACAACATAATGTTTCTCTCAGCTCTGCGGAGAAGATTAAACCTTAACGGCATTTCAAACCGCAATGGAAAGAAACTATCTCGGTACGAAAGGAATAATGCATTTAGGATTAGAAGGATAAGCCTGTATAATTCAAAATGCTTAAAAAGAGATGCTAATCGAGGAAACTTGTGCCTGGATCAAATATGGAAGCATGTAACAGACACGACAATGTTAGGCAAGGTATCATAAGTGGTTAATTGTCAAATTTAGGATAGATGGCAATCACTGGTCTCTCCCGCCTCCATCTCTGTGTGTGTGTGGGTTTTTTTTTTTTTTTTTTTTGGGGGGGGGGGGGGGGGGGGGGGGGGGTGTATGTGCGCGTGTGTCAGTGGACACCACCAATGTTGTAACTCTACTGCCCCAACCATTTTTATGGCAAGCACTGCAACACACAGTGTGAAAAATGAAATCCTCTTTTTTATTTGTTAATCCAGATGTATACTGGAATTCAGGGGGATAACAAAAGAGTTCTGTTACGAAATGATGCGAGTATTCAAAAAAATTCAGGAAATTACCAGGCATCAGAGTAGTAAGATTATATTAGGACTGGATAGCCCATGGTAGTTCAAAGTACAATTTACACAATTAGGGCATACGCAGGCAGTCTGAGTAAAGATTAATATTATTGTACCAGTCTCTTCATCATACGTTCAAAGCACCAAAACGCATCTGCTTCATCATCAAGTAGCATAATCATGGGAGAGCAAAGATCACTCATTCCTGTTCAGCATTGTCAAATGTTAAAAGAGTTTCAGCACAAGCTCGAAGCAATAAATAAGAGAGAAGCTTGTGATCATGTATAAGGAATACAATGGACTCAAAAAGGTAAGTAGAAGGATGATTTTCCGGTGGAGATAAAGTTTATGCGGACAATGACAAAAATATGAATGCTGGAGTGAAGAAAAAACACAAAAGGACCGTGCGTAAAATATGGATACCTTCCCTTGCAAGAACAATTTATGATGGAACATTTAACTTATAGAGATTTTGAGGGTACACAGATTTGAGCAATTGGAAAAGATCGTCAACTTAAGCATAGTGCATAGTAGTAAGTCAAAATAAGTAAACACTAGAACATTCAAACTAGTATCACTAACACGAGTTCTAACTTCTTCTTCTTTTTCTTTTTTTTTTTTTTTTTTTGTTTTGACAAGGGAACTCGCAGCCGCTACCCTTTGGGTGCGCATAGGGTAAACCCCGCTCCTGTGCCCGCAAACCACACAGGAGAGATAAATCCCCTGCTATCGTAGGCAGGGGGTTTCGAACTTGAGACCTCCATTATGAAAGCCTCATGCTCAACCAACTGGGCCACCCTTGATCTATTGCAAACGATTCACTGTGCTAAAGCAATTACAGGATCACAAAGAAGCCAAAATACTGGAAGAATTATCTTAAGAGCATACTATAATAACCCACCTTGACAATAACTAACTTCTTTGTCAAACCAAGAATAAACAGCCAGAATATCCCAAAGCTTCGATAGATTCTCTTGTTTCTCATAAAAGACAAGTGTCCTGTCGGTACGAATCACATCCAATCCTAGCATAATACGAACAAGGATGAAAAGATTTAACATACAAACAAAGAAATTAATTGTGAAGATACAGAAACAAGCTTATGCAATCTGTATACATAACCAACCTATCTGGTGTAACGAGAGTTTCCACTGGATTATTTTTTTGTCGTGCTCCTTCACCAATTCAAAATCACCAGAAAGACCTGCAATTCCATGATATCAAAAAAACGGTCACTGTATGCAGCATACAAGAACCTTTCCACCAGAACGACAGGAAGACAGAGAGAACGAGAAAGAGAAAGCAGACTACTTGGAAACTGAACATGTTAAGGAATACCATTTTGACCAGCTGAAGTTGGTTCTCTTGCCGCATTCAACTCTTGAAGAACTATAGGATCTCGAATAGGGTCACCATCTTCGGTGATTACAGGTGCAGAAATAAACCGACCACTTCCAATCAAGGGAAACATCACACGACATTCTTCTTTCAATCTAGCATACTGTACCCTGAATGCATACAAGAAATGCGTGTTGAGAATGTGATTTTGAAATGGATCAGTATTGATATATACTGTTGAATGGCAAAGTATTATCAAATTTCACGAGTGAAGATAATTTGTCTGTTGCTGAATCATAGATACAAAATATGCAAAAGCCAAATCTTCATATATGAAGCTTTGGAAACCACCCGCGCAAGATAGAGTACAAGGACTTCCAGGATGCAACATTTGAAGCAGCAAAACGAGATAGCAATATGCATATTTTATGACGAAAAGAACAATGGTCATTAGTATTAGGGATACAAAAATGGGTTTAAGTTTCAACATCTAATTGTAAATTAACATCTATTCACAGGGTTTATCTTCTGGACAAAATGATGGGTTAATTAATGATGTAACTATTCCATATGAAGCGGTTTGGAAAGCCTAGATCCTGCAAGCAGCTGAAAACAAACTATTTTTGAGTCACCTCCAACAATAACTTCTCTTGTAATTCTACTCGAGTAACTAGCTTAGGATGATGAAGCACATAGTTTGCAAAAATTTAATTGTTGTCCGGGTATATTCATACTTGCTTAATAAAGAAAAAATATACCTCCGACGTTGTCGTAACTGCTCTCGTTCCTCAAATGTGCTCTTTGAATCATAACAACCCAGTAAGAACTCCCAAACTTCACCTCTAATTGATGGATGAATACCCTAAAAGCCACGAATACTCGATACTTAGCATTCTGGTACACTGAACTTGCCAAAAATAGTTTAAGAAAGACTAGGATTATGTCACACAAATTTATTAAATCAGTACCACAAAAAAAAAAATAGCATCAAACAAACAATAAAGATGCAGAATTGCAATATTACTGAACTATATGGCACATAAACTGACAGTAACTTGAAGCTAACCTTACCCCACGACAAATTCGACTAAGTATTTTGCCTATGTCAAGATAACCTTCTTCGGTAAATGCAGCATGCCATCTTCTTGCACTTAGGGTTTTCCCAACCTGAATAAATAGATCATTAGATAATAAATATGAGGAAAAACATTAGAAATGAAGGGTGACAAGGATTCAATTCAATCCATCAATCACACCTCAATCCAAAACCAAGTTGAGGTCGTTATATGAATCCTCTTCCGTACGCTCTATTTGAGCTCATTCATTCCAGAGAAAATCAGGAGTTATCTAAAACTAGAGGTTCTTTAAATGTCACGATTATCTTTACATTGACGTACAAGCTTTTAACAAGACTAAAAAGATTCATTGCAAATCTCGAACCTTACATAAGTGTAATAACTATGATGCTTATAGATTTGGGAGTATTTACATACATGGAGTAGGGGGTTTATAGCTAACGAGTGTTGGTTGGATAGGAGAATAGGTATTTACTTTTTAGGAGCTTAATGCATATGCTACAAACACTGTAAACACTCTTCAGAAATCTAATCAAATTTAGCTTCAAACACTGTAAATGCATATGTTCATCATATTAACATGAGAAGAATTAGAACTCATATTACTTCTCATATAGTTCTTGAATATCCAAATATTAATTTTAAAATATTAAGTTGATCTAATCCAATTTAGCTTCAAAGACTAGTCAAATTGACTCTTGAGAAATCTAATCAAATTTAGCTTCAAATATTAGTCAAATTGACTCTCGGGAAATCTAATCAAATTTAGCTCAAAGATTAGTCAAATTGACTCTCATGAAATCTAATCAAATTTCGCTTCAAAGATTAGTCAAATTGACTCTCGGAAAATCTAATCAAGTTTAGCTTCAAAGATTAGTCAAATTGTCTCTCGGGAAATCTAATCAAATTTAGCTTCAAAGATTAGTCAAATTGTCTCTCGGGAAATCTAATCAAGCTTAGCTCCCAAGATTATTCAAATTGACTACCGGGAAGCGAAAAGTGTCACGTAAATTGGAACATAAATTGGAACAGATGGAGTATATTGTACAATCATGATAATATTTATCTAGAAAAGACCAATTACCTTGATTCTAAACTTGGTTTCTGGAACATCATCAGCATATTCAGGACGAACTTGATAGAATGAATCAGCAGTAGCTCCATGGCTCCTCCACATTCTTGACAATGTCTTAAAAGGTTTTTGCTACCTTCAAAGCAAACTCCTAAAATCAACTATTCAATACCAACTAAGCTTTATCAGAATTTCAACAACAAGAACAGAGGTGGGACCCACCTCATACCTATTTTTTATTTGCTTAGCTGGTTGATGTTTTAACAGAGAGATAAAAAAGACTAGTTAAAAAGCAAACAAAAGCACAATCAGAAAATTAAAGAAAACAGGGTAGGAAAAGTTTCCCCCTTTTTCTTTTAACGCGACATCTGCCCCAATCTACGCGACACAATTCAGATTTCAAGAGTCCCACCGTTTTAATTTTAACCGAAAATTTAGATATAAAACCTTTAAATTATTCAAAATAAAATTTATATATTTAAAAATTAGTAAAAAGTACTACAACTCACATTAATTGACAATTAAAATCTAATTTTTTGCTACCTCGAAAGCTCCTCAAATCAACAATTTCTATATTAACAAGTAACAACCGTTGATCTGAATTTCAATAATAAGAACAGAAAGGGGGACCCACATCATACCTTTATTTTTATTTTTTTTTGCTTAGGTGGTTGGGGTTTTAACAGAGATAGAAAGACCAGTTAAAAGCAAAAAAAAAAAAGTACAAAGGGAAAAGGGTAGTATATTTTTTGACTTTTGTTTTTATGTTTCAAGAGTATTATTTGCATTAAGGAGTTGAGGGTAGTTGATGCATGTTTGGCAGCCTGTTTCTCAAATTTCCTGTTGCTTTCTTCTCACAAACTGGGGGTGTGGGTGGGGTTGGCGTGGGGTTAGGGAATGTCCAGATTGGACAGTGGGGTCGTCGATTGGTCTATTTGACCGAGAAATGTGAAGAAATTGCACAGTTTCCCCTTCAAATGGGCTTATCTTTAATTTTTGCCCTGGTCTTTAATTTTTATACTTCAAAATCGTTCCCATGTGAGACATAAGTTCTTTAATTGTTTGAATGGTTGTTGCCTATTCTTTCGTAATGTATCATATTATATTATATTGTATTACATTATTGTAATAAATACAATATATGGATAGATTGTGTTATTTTTCTTCGTTGCATAATGCTAGACATTAACAATTTGAAGGATAAACCTATAAAAAAATTAGGATACAATGTATAGCCATCATGAAAAGTTATGATAAATGATAAAATATAATTATTAGATAATGAGTAAAGAAAAAATAAGAAAAAAAAATAAGGTAACGACGCGATAACACCAAATCGGTCTTTACATAAAATGATATTTTTCGTTGTTACGTAACGATGAATTTAAACACCAATACATAAAGCACAATAAAAATAAATATTGTATTTAAACTAACAACATAATACGATACAATAACTAACACCCATCCAAACAAGCTCCGACATAACTTGCGAAATATTATGATTAAAAAGTATAAATCTTATTCCCTGCCAAAAAAATTATTGAACAAATGCAAATGACCCTAGAAATGCGGTGAGAGGAGAGAGGAAGTGGGGAGAGGGCCATTTGGAAATGGTCCACTTGTATTTGGTCTGATATCAAACGTGGGATTTGGGTCAACTCAAAGGGAACGACTTTCTTCTTTGATTTTTCAAGAAATTTTTACTGAAATGTCCTACTTAGGAGGGGAATTTAATTTTTGGTCCTACTAAAAAAGGTTCAGTTAATATAGATATGAGAATTTGACGGTGTATGACAAGTTGGATCATTAAATGAAATAACTTAGGGTTCGTTTGGTACTTGGACAAGAGGCGAGCTATTTATGTATTAGTTTTTGTATTAATTTATATCAAGTTTAGTAGCTAGTAAAGAGATATCTTATTCATGTATTAATTTTGCATGCTTATATCGCGTTAAGTAGCTAGTTAGGAAGTAAGTTATTCATTTATAAAATTAGTATGACGTTTGGTTTGCGAATTAAAAAACTTACACAACTAATACATGTATACATTATGACCGAATCTATACATTATTTTATGTGGGGTTGAAGATGAAATAATTAATACATGAATAACTAATACATGAATAAAAAGTTAAAATGACAATATTACCCTTAGCACTCCCCACTTAAATACTTTTCTTTTCTAAGCAAATATTTTTCTATAATTTTGTAAGATAATATTATAATATTTTGTAAAAGAAAATTTAATTTTATTGTAAACAAATATTTTAATTTTAAAAATATATAGTATTTATTTACTTTTAATATAACAAACCAACATCCAAAAAAATAATTATACATAACTAAATCCTGTACAACAAATACTTACATAACTAAAACATGCATAACTAATACCTGTGTTACTAATGCGTATATTACTAATACCTACATAATTCTAACTAACTATCAAATGACCTCTTAAGCTTTTGAAATTCGTATCTAGATAACTAATGTTTTACTCCTCCTCCTCCTTTTTCTTCTTCTTTTTTTTTTCCCATCTTCTCCACTTAAAAAAAAAAAAAAAAAAAAAAAAAAAAAAAAAAGAGGACCTATCACTTATTTATGATTTATGATTGATTGATTGATTGAAGAAACTTTAAAAAACATCATGATTAAAAATTGTTAAACTTGATTTTTGAAGAAGACAGACAATGTCTATTAATTTTTTAAGATTTACATTGAATCTAATCATTGAAAATTATTGGGATTGGTGCTTATGTTGGAAAAATATTAGAAATGATTACGTTAAGAAGAATAAATAAGAGACAAACAAAATATAGTAATAACAGTGTAGATAAGACAAAGTTGAAATTGAAAAATCCGATTCAAGGCACGCTATGGATAGCGTTGTCTTCAAAGTAGATTTCGTCGCCACCCCGGTGCAAATAGCAAAATAGCGTTCTACTCTCAAGATACAATGAACCACTCAGGAATCTTCTAATGTGCACTCAAATAGAAGTTCCGGAGAACTCTTTTAATCTCTCGACTGCTTTAGTAGAAAGGAAGAGGTACAAATGTAGAATTGTTACAAGAATTTTTCCTAAGTCTGAAATATTTTCTAAGTGCTGAAAACCTACAGCAAATCTAGTATTTATAAGATGTAAAAAAAAAAACTAAAACACCTTTTCAAAGAAAGAATGCAACCCTTAAGATTGGATGACACATTTTCATAATGAATAGGTGTATTCTTTAAAGATGAGTAATACCTATTCATAATATATTATGTCTTTTCAGAGGTGTGTTTAAATTTCAAATCACATCTAAAATAAATTCTAATAATCCCCACATGATTCAAGAATTTAAAGAACACAAAAGCAGTCTTTTATAATGATTTCATTGGAGGTGTCTTGTGGACTTGAACCTCACTTAGTATGATGACTTCTAACTGGAAGGACCATAGTGAACAAAAGTCTTGAACTAGGGCCTTGTAGCCTGATCTTCAATTCAACATACGCATTATACGAGATTTTTATTGAGTTCATAAACAGGATCGCGTGTTAACGACCTTGTGCTCGTATCTTGATTCGCGAGTGCTCCAAAGAAAAACCCAATCTCATATGTTGTGGCCTCACAACCACACTCGAATAGGTTAATCCTTCAAGGATATGTGTAACAGAAGCATATCTAGCGTCATTTGCTATGAATTCATTCAGAGTATCTACTCTTCCTACCCGTTACATCAAGTACCATGATAATTAATCATTCACGAAGGGACTAAGATAAAAAGATAAATTATGGTACTTCTTCAATTACTAGACAGCTTGTTATTACCATATTGAACCTTTGCCATGGGATCTCCAATCAGTAAGGTTGGGTTGTGTGACACCTCCGAAAATTTTCCGTGAGCATACAATGAATAGACCAACGAAGAGTATGAGTGTACGATGTTTTACTAAGAAGGGAATGACTACCAATGAGTTTTGAAAACGCGAAGGTTACAGATTTGCATTGCGACCCAGTGGTCATAAAACACAATACGGGCCGTAAAGTGATTTACGGACCGTAAAGTGCCATCGTCCTCCAACTATCAAAACTTCAACTTTCTGTCAAATGTTGAAATGGTTAAATACGACTCAGAATACGGACCGTAAATCGAAATACGGCCCGTAAACTGCGACCGTAAACCACCATGGCCTACAGCAAACCTTTCTGTTTTTGATATGCTTAAATATGGTCGTGGAGGACGGACCGTAAACCAGAATATGGCCCGTAAACTGGGTTTACGGCCACTGTGCATCCCGACTATTGTTCACAAAAATCAGATTTTTAAGTTAAGTATAAAGGACCCCAAGCTCATTTCATTTCATTTCATTTCTCATCTTCACAATTTAAGAATTCTCTAGAATACTCCAAAACACTTCATCCACAAGAATTCAAGAGAATCAAGGAAAAATCAAGATCAACAACGCCAAATTCATGAAAACAAGAGTGTGATACCTAGCTCAAGTTCATCTTCCTTAAAGAAAACCAAAAGAGGTGAAGCAGGGTTTTGGTGCTAGAGTAGAGACTCCACTCAAGGCTTGTTCCACCATCATCCAAGGTAAGTTTCATGACCATTTCATGTTGTTTAAGGTATTGGAAGGTTAAGATACCCGAATTGTAGAAAAGCATAGCAAATGGGTCATAAATGAGTGAATAGTGCCATGAGTGAATGGTAGTTGAATTGAATCATGAATGTTAGTGTGTTGTGAGTATGAATGTGTTATAAACGACATGTAGACCATGAGATAAGTGTGATACATGAGAAAATACGATAGCGAACCCAAAACCATAAAGGTGGTAAAAATGAAGAGAAATGGTGGATCATGGTCATTGTATATGAATGATGATTGTTGATTGCTATATTGTAGTTGTTGTTGTTGTGGGTGTTGGGAGTTGATATGGAATATGGGAAAGGTAGTATAAACAAAGGAAGTGCTGCCCAATTGTCTCTAGAAATAGTAGTGCGTTCTTATAGTTGATTAACTAACATTAGTATGAATCCTCTTTTGAAGGTAGAGACGTGACATTGAAGGAGAATAAGCGAACGCTAGATAGCTTAAACAAGAAAGGTATGTGAGTCTTAACTCTTCTTTCAAAAGGCATGAATCCTTCAATTTTTCCATAATCTTTCTATAAGATGAAGCTTATGAGTCCTTCTATATATCGAATCACCTATAAGCATGATAATAATGACAATGAGCTAGAGTATAGAGATTCAAGAAATTGTGGCACGATGTTCCTACAATGCTAATGATGTTATTATTGTTACCACTCGCCTTATGCCTTATTTCCTTCAAGGCGAAGCATGATACCCATAAAATGTCCATAATACAATCGGGGGTTCACGACCTTACGTCACCCCGACATAGTGTGGTTGCCTTAAAGCCTAATGTATGCTCCTAACGCTAATGTATGCTATGACAATAAGATGATAAATAATGCTAACTTGTAATACGACTATGGGATGCATGGAATACCAAGAAATGATAACATGATACTATGGTATGAGATGTGTAAGAGTGATGTGTTATGATTGATTTTGTTATGATATAATTCCACCGCGCCACGATGGCCGGGCATGTCACCGCTAAGGCGGGCTGCATATGATTCCACCGTGCCTAGATGGTCGGGCATGTCACCGCTAAGGCGGGCTGCGATGTTACACCGAGCCTAGAGGGTCGGGCATGATCACCACTAGTGGGCGGCATATGATGGTTACCCGGACGCGGGTTAACGACGAGGACTATGATGAGATGATTTATATGATGTGACGACATGTATACTAGGATTATGTAAAATGTGATATATGTAAGTAATGTGATTGCCTATGACACTTGTGCAGGTTATACCTTTGCCTCTCGACTCATGATCTTCCTATTATGTTTGTTTATTTCATTCCTGCCTTACATACTCAGTACAATATTCGTACTGACGCTCGTTTTCTTTGGACGCTGTGTTCATGCCCACAGGTAGACAGGGAGGAGATCTTGCTCCAGATTCTTAGAGGCTGTTAGCTGACCGAAAGCACCCCATTGTCCTGGAGGTGCCTATGATGATTCTTTTGTGTACAATTGTAAATGTCATCTCATAGAGGCTCGTAGATACTCAATGTGGGTCATGCGGTCTCACGGCGTGGTCATTGTGTAAATATTTACATATATATATTATTTTGCTAGCCTAAGGGCTCATGTGTATAAATACATTATGTTTCTAAAGAAAAACGGGTTTTCTTATAAATCGAGCATGAATCTGATAAATGATAGTTAAATAAGCCTAAGGAGTACTAGTACGAGCGGTGCTCGGCGGTTGGCCCTGGGTACCCGTCACGGCCCCTAGCTGGGTCATGACAGGTTGCCACCGTTAGTAATTACAAATTAAGGGCTTTAGTGCCATTCCTTTTGAGAATCACGACTTACTTTATGCAAGTTATTTGCATTAGCTGATTCATGTCTTGACGAAGTGCACTTCAAATTATTACTCTGATTTTGATTTAAGCCACTCATAATTACTTTCCGCCTCAAGCTGGATGTCTCTTCTGTTTTGGGTTTTGCTATAGCAATTCGATAATTACAAAGAAAAGCAAATAATTAAAACAGGTTTTTCAACAATGGTAATATCGATTAAGTCTCAAAACTTTCTACAAGTCATACCATCACATGTAGGTAGGGCTGGGCGTTCGGTCGGTTCGGTTCGGTTCGGTTTCACAAATTCGGTTCAGTTTGTAAAAAATAGGAACCGAAACCGAACTGAAATAACTTCAATTCGATTTAGTTTTTGCGAGTTCGGTTCGGTTTTTTTGGTTTAGATATGGATGACATAGTTAAGCATCAATTTAACAGAAACCTAATGACAACCATTCTATTATCTTCTCTTTGTCCAATCTTTAGCACTGGTATACAAAAGCCAGCTACAATCAATTGGATCCAGACTTTATGGTTTCAACATTCATAATAGATGAAACAAAATGGAGGATTAATAAGACATCTTGATAGTGAGAAGCAATCAACACTTCAGCTAGACAATAAACTGTTTTGGTCTCTTTGTTTCTCCTCTCAGTATAAGCTTTATACATTTTCAAGAAATTTGTCGTATTTTCTCTACTATACTAACACACAGACCACAGTCACATATTATAAAGAGACATCTATAATATTATCCATATTTAGATGGATAGTTGGATACGGTATCAATAATTGGGTTGGACTTGGATATTTTTATATTGGGATTGGGATTTGGGCCTTTTAGTTTATTAGTTACGGGCAAAATCCCAATATATATGTATAATAGATGTTTCAAGAAAAAAAGGCTTGTTAAAATTCAGTTTTTCGGTTTAATCGAATTAAATTTTGCATAAACTGAAAACCGAACCGAATGTTGAAATCTTATAATTTAAACCGAATCGGGCTGAATAAACCGAAAAATCGAAACCGAAATTAACTTCGGTTCGGTTCGGTCGGTTTTTTCGGTTTGAACCATATTATGCCCAGCCTTACATGTAGGGCTATCATATATACAAAATTTTAAACGGAAAAGGTCCAAAAATACCCCTAACGTATGGGAAATGGCTCACAAATACTCTTCATCCATCTATTGGTTCAAAAATACCCCTCCATCCACCTATTTAGTTCAAAAATACCCCAACCTATTTTTTTTTGGCTCAAGAATGCCCCTCAAACTAACACCATAATTTTGATGGTATTTTTTCAATTTTAAAATGCCATGTGACTTGTTTTGATTAGACACATATTTTATTTAATTTATAAATTAAACCCCACCCATTTAATTTAACCCATTTTGTAACAAGTTCAAGCGCTATGGTTTCCATAATAAATTTATTTGACAGTGAATTTTGAGAAACATACTAGTCATTTCTTCACAAACAAACATAAACAAGCTCAGACAAAAGAAGATGGCGATCCAGCAGCCATTGGCACCAAAATAAAGAAGAAACGTCCTATCCCAGCAGCCATTGGTGCACCGAAACAAGGAAGAAACATGTTCTGTTCGATGTTGCACTATAGGAATTGACTATCTAGGAGCTGGTTATACAAGTCAGTACGCACTTGTATTCTTGAGCCATAGAGCTTGAACTTGTTACAAAATGGATTAGATTAAATGGGTGAGGTTTAATTTTTAAATTAAATAATATATGTATCCAATCAAAACAAGCCACGTGATATTTTAAAATTGAAAAAATACCATCAAAATTAGGGTGTTAGTTTGAGGGGTATTCTTGAGTCAAAAAAATAGGTTGGGGTATTTTTGGACCAAATAGGTGGATGGAAGGGTATTTTTGGACCAATAGATGGATAGAGGGTATTTATGAGTCATTTCTCATACGTTAGGGGTATTTTTGGACCTTTTTCGAATTTTAAATTATATCAAGAAATACATGTTTCTTGAAATATTTTCATTTGGAAGGAAGTTTTTCTCTTTAATGATATCTCTCACATCTAACTTCAATTCCTTTGATTTCAACTAAGATAATCATGTTATAAGTCCTCACGTTGCACAAGTTTAATATCTCATATTTAAACTATTTAAGCGTACACATCAGTTTTAAATACATTGTAACAATTATTCAAACGATAACCCCCATATTTTATATGTCAACTCATGAACTTTACTATTCATGTTATTATGCACGTATTGTAAAAATAAAATCACAAATTAACACTACGACTTGATCACATGCATAATTAAGCATGAAACAGATTCATCCAAAAAGAAAACATTTGTCGTACTTCAATAGGTATCAGCATGGAATAAAACACTGAAAAAATATATTATGTTCCTCACCATTTTGAAATACAGATAGAAATACACTTCTCTGTTCAAAAGTGATGTCCTTTACTGAATGATTGTCACATTAATCTACAGCGATAATTTCTTATTGTGCAAAAGTTAATTAATGCCTATCAATATCATAATCCTTGAATGTGTGAAAAGAGGATTAATAAATTTACTATGAAGGTTTGTGTTTCAAGGAATTTCATAAATATTCATAAGTATTTGTGACTTCATGCTACATCCATAAACACGTATGCGGTAAGGCAGTGGCGATGGGACTTTGCTTAAAGTGTTCAAGACACAATATATGTTCTTCACAAGTCACAATAAAAACTTCAAATTTTGTAAGGTTTTAAACCTTTAATAAATCCCCAAATCCTGTCTACAAAAAAATATCATCATTTTTTTATGACCTCAAGTGTCACAGCAATTTTCAATTACAAAATATGTTTTTTTACTATAAGTAATTTACTTCATAACACTTAATTCTCATGATCTTAAAATGATAAAAATAATTTTCAAGTATTGATATGATCCTTATAAATAAAATACTTCATATCATCTCACAACTTGAAAATAAATTTCACATATGATCTTTACGCAAGAATAACGAAACACAATATGATCACAAGAAAAATGTTATTCCTAAGATTAGAAAGCATTGAAAATTCATCATATAAGTGAATCACCTACCCTAACATTATGAAAAACAAATTTCATGAACATCACAAGGGTAAAAATTTATAAATGAATCAATAATTAGTAGAGTTAGGAAAGTAGAACCCGTTTTATTGTGTAACTATCTTCTTGACTCCTTGCTTAGACTGCTCGTGGCACAGCACACAGGCACTCCATTGTCAATTTCCATTCAATTTTTTTTTTTTGTGGTACCATTCATTACTCAAATCAAAAGAGTGAAAGAAAAAGAAAAAGAAAAAAAAAACAAGAAACATAGATGAGAAGTTGTAAACTCTTATCTTTTTGAAGCCCTCTCAAACGAGAGCTTTTTTTCGATCTCGGTCATCCAGAAGTATTTAGTCTTACAAGGTGGTCCTTCCTGATTCACACGGGATTCCACATGCCCTATGCTACTCGGATAAGAGCCTAAGCAAATCTTAAGGCACATAAATCGAGCTCTAAGACTTATAGGAAGCTAGGTCCTTCACCTGTCAATTCTCATTCAATTTATGTAATTAATTTTAATTTTTTAACACTCTGCATTTTTCTTCCAGACAACCAGTGAAGAATCAAAACAAATTCTTACAAGAATTCCAATACTTATCACCATTAAACAAATGAAATGTCCTTTTAAAATAAACACTCAATCTCATTAACAGTGAGGAAAAAAAAAACACTCTAATCAAAGAACTTATTCTAAATAGTCAATGCTTCAATTAGAAAAACTTATTTAAAGATAACAATTAAGGGTCTCCTAATTCTTACACCAAACAACTGTTGTGGTGTAACCCACAATTCAAGTAAGAAAAGAAACCAGGCTGCCCATTGACGCCGAACAAAAACGTCAGAAATGTTGTTTTCACGGGAGAAAAGTTAGGCTAAGAAATCAGTTAAAACTTAAAACCGCAGGCTGATGCCATTGAAGAATTAATCTAAACAATCAGTCAGCGCTAGTAGCATTGTTTCGGCTCAACTTCCCTCAAGTTATGTTCTTCTCACTAATCATTTATTCTTAACTAAAATGCGTAGAATCTACTATGAATTTATTGGAAAAATATTAGAAATGATCACATTGAGAAGAATAAATAAGAGACAAATAAAATATAGTAATAGCTGAAGGAAATGTTTTTCCGTGTCTCCTTTCATTCCTTGACTTGGTTAATATACAAATTATACAACTGTAATGTTAGGCTAGAATTAAGGAGCTAATTCTACCAAATAATATGTTAAGCAAAGCTAACCTAAAATAGGAGATTACAAAATATTCTAACCTAAAATAGGAGATTACAAAATATTCTAACTAATATTTACATAATCTATCACACCCCCGCAGTCGAAACGGGAGGTTTACGAACGCTGAAACTGTCCCGAAAATCTTCAAATAAGACTTGTGGTAGTCCTTTGGTGAAAATATCGGCAATCTGATAACGGGATGGAACATGAAGGACACGAACCTGTCCTTGCGCAACCTTCTCACGAACAAAGTGGATGTCCATTTCAATGTGCTTGGTGCGCTGATGTTGCACTGGATTTCCTGAAAGATAAATGACACTTACATTGTCACAATATACCATAGTAGCCTTATGAATAGGACAATGTAATTCTAACAGAAGATTTCGAATCCAGCATGACTCGGAGACAACATTAGCAACCCCCTATACTCCGCCTCAGCACTCGAACGAGAGAGGGTAGATTGGCGTTTCGAAGACCAAGATATCAAGTTATCTCCAAGGAAGACACAATAACCAGACGTCGACCGACGTGTGTCAGGGCAGCCCCCCCAATCCGCATCAGTGTAGGAAAGGAGGTCACTAACTGAGGATGGATAAAGATGCAAACCATAATCAAGTGTACCCTGAATGTAACGGATGATGCGCTTAAGAGCATGCATATGATCATCTCGCGGAGCATGCATGTGTAAGCATACCTGTTGAACAGCATAAGAAATATCCGGCCTCGTGAAAGTAAGATATTGAAGTGCACCTGCGAGACTGCGATAGTGAGTCGGGTCATCATTGAAGTGTACAAAGGGGTTGGGACACAAATTCGCCATGCTAAGCCTCTCCCCCCATTCATAGAGGCTCGGTCTTCCCTTGTTTTGGAAGAACGTGAACTTGCAGCCATGGTGTCTCATGGGTCTGGTTCGGCTATGGTAGCCGCGGTCAACGACGCTGCACTTCACTCTGAAAACACAAGCTCACACCGAGGGAAAAACAAAAATTCCCACCGCCACAATTCTGGGAATGGCCGTAAAGGTAGTTCTTGCCGCGGCTCAGGCAGTGGTAAAAACACCTCCGGCGGACGCGGTGGTTCAGGCCGTAGCAGCGGTGGTGCACAGCCAGCGAGCTCCTTTTCGCAGCAGTGGCATGCCGGACAACTTGGTCACTGGCAGTGGGTACCGCAGCCTCGATGGGTTGCTGCTAATATTTACATAATCTATCAATAGCAATAAAGATAAAACAAAGTTGAAATTGGAAACCCGGTTTAAGGCATGCTATGGATGGCACGGTCTTCAGAGTAGATTTCCGTCGCTATCCTGATGCAAATAACAAAATGACGTTCTACTCCCAAGATATAATGACCCACACAGGAATCTTCTAATGTGCACTCAAATAGAAGTTCCGGAGAACTCTTTTAATCTCTCGACTGCTTTAGTAGAAAAGAAAAGGCACGAATGTAGAATTTTATGTTGCAGGAATTTTTCCTAAGTCTGAAATATTTTCTAAGTGGTTGAAAACCGACAGCAAATCTAGTATTTATAAGATGTAAAAAAACAACTAACACAACTTTTCAAAGAAAGGATGCAACCTTTAAGATTGGATGACACCTTTTCACAATGAATAGGTGTATCTTTAAAGAATGGGGAACACCTCTTCATAATATATAGTGTCTTTTCAAAGGTGTGTTTAAATTTTGAATCACATCTAAAATAAATTCTAACGGCTTAGTCTGAGAGGAAATAAGATATCAAATAAATAATTTTGTAGCGAATGATGATTTGGACTAATTTTAAAGCAAAAAAGGTATTGCTGAATTGTTTTAGAAACTTCTGGCAATTCGTCAAGAATTATGAACAATCTCTTCCTGAGTTACGACATTATTTGTACTAAATGTCTAGTAATTTTCAAGACATGGCAAGCCCAACCATTAGAATTTTTAGTGATTCGCAGTGATATTTTTGTGCAAAATGCTGGTGATCCGCCATCATAAGCTGCGGCAAGGCAAGTTCTCTAGTGGTTCGCTAGGAATTGAACTCCAACTTTTGACGTAAAAACTGTTTTCACACAACTTTTTTTTCAAATAGAATCAAATGTAATCCCATATGTGTAAATCTCCCTTTCTTATTTTAATTCCAATTTTTTTTTTTTCCTATTTTGTCTTGTTAACTTATCCAATCACATCGGTGAACAAGAGTCTTGACCCTCTTTATTTTTGTTCCTTTCTTTTATTTTTTTAAGATAAAGAAACAACTATCTAGAAGTATTATGAACTGATTTAATTAAAGTTTTTTTTTCACGAAAATGATAATCAAAGTAAATAAGATAAATCATGTTGGTATATGGACCCATAGAGTGTTCTTCGAATATAGGATTCGACAGAAGAACGACATTCGATTATTAAGACAATAAGATTGGTTTTTATTAAGAATAGGTCATATTAATGACTTAGAAAAGTCTTTAGGAGGGGTATAATAGAGTAACAATAAGCTAAAGTTTTTCAAAAAGATAGAACCGTACTGCTTTAAACAGGTGGTGACTGCTATATTAGAAAGGGCAATTTGCAGGATTGTCCTTTCGCTGGGGTGGTCTTTAATTTTTGCCCCTCAAATTGGTGGTATTTAATTTTTGCTCTCTGCATTGCATGGCCAAATTTGCAAAATTCTGCCTCAGCATAGGTAAAGAGAAAAAGTTAAAGACCATCAATTTGAGGGCCAAAAAGACCACCGTTTTGAAGAGAAAAATCAAAGACCACCCCAAATGAAGGACAATCCGTGCAAAAAAAAAAAAAAAAGTAGGGACAACTACGTATATATACATCTTAAAGAGAAATATTTACGAAACGTGACGATAGTTTTATATTTACAAAACATAACATTACAAACCCTATATAAAACATGCTTTTAAAAAAAATATTTTTTTAAATATATTTTTTATTTTCTTTAAATATTTTTTTCGCTAAAAAATTTATGTATGAAAGTTTTATGAAATGTGTATATCTAGCTCAAGGCTTAAAAAGTTCGCTCAATATTTAGTGTATGAAAACGGTATGAAAAATATATGAAATGTGTATATCTCGTTCAAGACTTAAAAAATCAGCTCAAAATTGTGTGTATGAAAACAATATGAATTTTGTATCTCACTCAAGTCTTAAAATTTTGTTCACATTTTCGTGATAAAGTTCATGTTAGAGTTCTGTAAAATTAATACAACTACAACAAAATTATATACAACTTTGATACAACATTCAAGACCTAAAATAATTGTTCAAATTTTTCTGTATGAAATGTGTATATCTTACTCAAGGCTTAAAAAGTTCGCTCAAATTTTACGTATGAAATGTGTATATCTCGATCAGGGCTTAAACATTACGCTCAAAATTTTATGCATGAGAAGGGTATGAAATGTGTATATCTCGCTCAAGACTTCAAATTTCATTCACATTTTTTGTATATAAAGTTCATATTAGGTTTCTGGAAAATTCATACAATTACAACAACATTGTAACAACTTTCATACAATATTCAAGGCTTAAAGTTTTCGCTCACATTTTGTGTATGAAAATTATATTAAAAATTTCGCTCACACATACACATTTCATACACAAAAATTTGAGGTAATTTTTTAAGTTAAAAATTAAATTTTAAAAAAATATATATAAAAATTATTTTTTTTTAAAAAATTTAAATTATTTTCTGGAAAAAAAATAAAAAAACAAAAAATCTATGAAAATCCGTCATGTTTCGTAATATATCGTTATGTTTTGTAAATAAGGAAAACTATCATCACATTTCGTAAATATTTCTCCTTAACATGTATATATACGTAGCTTTCCCAAAAAGGTATTAGAAATCGAGTTATTTGGGATTGGGCTTGGGAGAAGTGGGCTAGTCCGTGGAAGTGAGGCCCAATTACTAAAAAGGCCCAACGAAGCAGTAGAGTCTATTAAGGGAAAAAACATCAAAAAATTGCACGGACTGTTCCTTTCGACCGGTCTTTAATTTTTGTCCCTTCTTTTCATTTAATGAAAATTTGTGAGCCAAAGTATCCTTATTCGTTGGTCCATGAAAGAGGTTCGGGTTCGAACCCGGCGGAGGCAAAATAAAAACAATTTTGAAACTATGCCTCAAGGCATAACTTCTATATAGAACTATGCTTTAAGACATAGTTCTATAGGATAACTAAATTTCTAACGCATTACTTTACCCCCGAATAGGCATAGTTTGTTATGAAATCTTGCTTTACGTTTTTTTTTTTTTTTTTTTTTTTTTTTTTTAACTCTGACGGGTTTCTACAGGCCTAACTTCAGCTCGAATAGGCATAATTTGCTACGAAATTGTACCTTGCAATTTTTTTATACTCTTCCTGGGGTTCGAAGCCACAATCTCAGTGGTATTTTCGGCCACTTAAAGTGCTGAAGGGGAAAAAAAAAAACTAAATACTAGTAGTTTGAGGGACGAAAATTAAAGACCACCCCCGAAATAGATTATTTGTGCGAATGACCAAAAACCATAACTGCCAGCCCAATAATATACTCTCTCCGGTGCAAAATAATTGAAGTTTTAGACTTGAGCACATGAATTAAGGAATTCACTTACTTCTAAAAATTAAGAGGTGTATTGACTAAAATATCTTTAATTAAGTGAGGCTTTGAAACAATAACAAACATTAAATTTGTTCATTGAATTAAGAATGTGTCAAGGATAAATTTGAAAAAAGAATGAAATATCTTCTTGATAGACTAAAAACCTAAATTATCTTGGACTAATTTTCAGAGGCTAAATCCTCAATTATTTTAGGACCGGAGGCCGGAGGGAGTAGTTTACTTTTACAATAATTAGCAGTATAGCATTTAGATGAAGGAAAGGAATCTTATGCCAGTCATTAGCTTAAATCACGGAACCTGTGATTTTATTGAGCAATCTCCCAAGTCCCAACAAACAATCCCACTAATTTCTAACGCGCGGGTCATTCAATTCAGAAAAGTATTTAATCGAAATAGATAGTTAAACTTAGCCGAAAAAGAGAGAAACATGTATATTTGGTGTATAGCAAATATTAATGATGTATAAATATTGTACATTTTTTAAAAACACCAGATTTTCTATTCATCGATAAAAACATTTTTTTTTTAGCATCAAGCACTCCATTGAAGGCTACTTGAACATAAGATGCATGCACAATGTGCATTTACTGTATATACATGATACATTGGAAATACAAAAAAAGTATAAACTGAATATACAATACTTATACACATTATACATTGAGACTATAGTGTATAATTAATGTATACTGAGTGTGTACTTATTAATTATACAATGATTATACAATATACACTCAAGATACACTTAGGATACATCAATTATACACTGTTGTTGATTTCGAACAAAAAGAAAGGACAGCACTGTTCTGAAAAATGACAGTACCACTATCACCATTTACCTCCATAACCAAAATTTTCACCTTTAATCCTAGCCAAAAAAATAGAAAAAGAAAATCTGAAATGAAATTATGTAGATTATGATGTAAAATCATGGGAGTTATGTAAGTGATCATGGGGTTGGAGAAGGAATCAGTATAAATCAAGAGAGGGAAATGATTTAAAAAAGTATTTGACTTGTACTAATTAATACTCCCTCCATTTCAAAATAAGTGTCGTTTTAGGCTTTTAATTTTGTTCCAAAATAAGTGACGCTTTAGGATTTCAAGAAGAAATTAATTCTATTCTTCCAAACTTACCCTTATTTATAATCAAGAATCATTAAATAACTTTTCTTTTTCTAAGCATTAATTAGGGGTAAGTTGGTAAAAACACTCCTAATTTTTTACGAGTGAGCAATTTCTTAAGGGGTGTGCATGAGCTAAAAGACACACTTATTTGGAATGGAGGGAGTAACAGTTAAACAAGGAAACTACATCAATTAATGAAAAATAAGTTTATCCCTTAAATAAGGGAAACATATCAGTTATCCCTAAAGGGAATTATAGAAATAAAGATACAAACAAGCAAGTTGAACCAGTGGAGCCGCAACATGTGATCAACATGTTCATCAGTGGGGCTGAAACTCCCAGGGGTCCGATGATGAAGAGGACAAAAGTCTCAATCACTCGAGAAAAAAGAACTCGAGACTACGTACAGGAAGCATCCATTTCCTTCAGTGATGAAGACGTGGAGGGAATCATGCAACCCCATAATGATTCCTTGGTAATCTCTATCCTTATAAATAAATCACAGGTTAAATGTATTTCGATTAATCTAGGTAGTTCAGCCAAGATTATCCATTGGAAAGTGGTGCAACAACTGGGACTATTAGACAAGATCGTACCGGTAGTCCGGGTCCTTAACGGATTCAACATGGCATGCGAAACTACAAAGGGAGAAATTACCCTGCCAGTGAATATCGCCAGGACGGCTCGACCGATGAAGTTTTACGTCATTGAAGGGGAAATAAGGTACAATGCATTTTTGGGTAGACCGTGGGTACATGACATGAGGACGGTACCCTCGACGTTGCACCAAATGTTGAAATTCCCAACCCCGGAGGGAGTAAAGACGGTTCACAGGGAACAACCGGCGACAAGGGAAGTGTTCGCAATTGAAGAAGTAGCTCTCGTACCGAAGGCACCATCGTTGAAGGATGTTGACAAGTCAGTCAAAAGCAAGGACACTAAATAGCAACCACAGGACTCAGACACAATCGACACAAAGGGAGAGGAAGGATCGGCGAACTTCGAGGAAAAGGACTTTAGGGTTCCCAGATCGTTCGTGCTGCCGGATGATTTGGACATAATAAAATCAACTATGGAAGAATTATAGCAAGTCGTCTTGTTCATACATCTGCCAGACAAAAAGGTATACCTGGGCACGAGGTTAACCCCGGAGCTCAAGCATAAATTAATTAAGTTTCTTCAAGCTAATGTCGATTGTTTCGCATAGTCCCATTTAGACATGATAGGTATCCCATAGGAGGTGACGACTTACAAATTAGGTGACGACTCACAAACTAAGTCTGGATCAAAACTTCCCCTCGGTGAAGCAGAAAAGAAGACCGATGGCTGAAGTTAAGCATAAGTTTGTCAAAGAGGAGGTAACTAAGCTTTTAAAAATAGATTCCATCCGAGAGGTAAAGTACTCGAATTGGTTAGCTAACGTGGAAGTTGTGCCTAAGAAAGGCAATAAATTCAGAATGTGTGTGGATTACAAAAATTTGAATGAAACATGGCCGAAAGATTCTTTTCCTTTATTTCACATCAATCGAATGATTGGTACGATGGCAGGGCATGCCATGCTAAGTTTTCTTGACGCTTACTCCGGTTACAACTAGATCCCGATGGAACCGGAGGACTAAGAGAAAACTTCTTTTGTAACCCGATATGACACATATTGTTACAGTGTAATGCCATTCGGACTAAAAAATGCTGGAGCAACTTATCAATGCCTAGTTAACCGGATGTTCAGAACAAATAGGGAAAACAATGGAAGTTTATATTGATGACATGATAGTCAAGTCCCTGGAGACAGAGGAAGCATTTGCAAGAAACTTTCGACATACTCCGCAAATATAACATGAATCTGAATCCAGAAATATGTACTTTCGAGTTAGACTCGAGAAAGTTCTTGGGCTTTATGGTATCAAATCAAGGAATATAAATCAACCCGGACAAAATCAAAGCCATCGAAGATATCGAAGTAGTCGATGATGTGAAGGTGGTGCAAAGGTTGACTGGGAGGATGACAACTTTGAGCCAGTTTATCTCTCGATCTTCGGATAAAACTCATAGCTTCTTTTCACTATTTAAAAAGAAGAATGACTTCGTGTAGACACCGGAGTGCCAACAAGCTTTAGAAAAGCTGAAGCAATATTTGTCGAGCCCACCATTGCTGCACACACCGAAGGTGGATGAACAACTATTTCTGTACCTGGCAGTGTCCGAAGTCACGATACGTGGAGTTTTGGTTTGGGAAGAAGAAGGTGTGCAATTCCCAATTTACTACGTTAGCAAAACCTTGGGGATGCAGAAACCCGATATCCAAACTTAGAAAAATTAGCCTTAGCTTTTATAAGAGCATCTAGAAAACTGAAACCTTACTTTCAATGTCATCCTATATGCGTAGTAACGACATATCCTTTGAAAAATGTCATGCGTAAGCCTGAATTATCGGGCAGGTTAGCAAAATAGGCAGTAGAAATTAGTGGTTATGACATAGAGTATAAATCCAGAATGGCCATAAAGTCTCAAATTTTGGCAGACTTTGTGGTAGATTTTACACCCGCAATAGTCCCGAGGTGGAAAAAGAACTATTGCTAACCTCGAGGAAAATTTCAGGGGTCTGGACCTTATACATGGATGGTGCATCGAACGTGAAAGGGTTCAAATTGGGAATCGTACTTAAAGCCCCCGCAGGCTATATTATTCGACAATCGATGCAGACTTTAAAATTGTCTAACAATGAGGCCGATTATGAGGCTATGATTTCAGGTTTAAAGCTGGCCAAAAGCTTGGAAACCGAGGATATAGAAGCAAAGTGTGACTCGCTTCTGGTCATGAATCAAGTTAATGGCGTCTTTGAGGCAAAAGATGAAAGGATGCAGAGGTATCTAGACAAAATCCAAGTGCTGTTGCATCGGTTTAAGGAATGGACCCTGTAGCATGTGCCGAGGGAACAAAATAACGAGGCAGATGCATTGGCCAATTTGAGTTCGTTGGTAGTGTTACACCTCGGAATTTTGGGTTGCTGAGCGGTGAATGGACTAACGTAAGTTAAGGTGTACATGTCCCTACAAGTAAGAAGGGATGCTTAATGATTCTAATTAAGATTCCAAAGACATTTGAGGCAAGAGAGGAAAGTTCGTCCAATGAAACTTCACTACAGTTCTGTGAAAGGGGGGTTCGACAGTCGTTCTTTGTACCCTCGGATGGGTCGACGCCTCGTTGATTGTGCCGTAGAATTTATTTAGCACACGGACCATTCGACGGAGCAGATTGACGCACCGTCGATCAGTTCGACGGACCGTCCTTCTCACCGTAGAATGAAAGGAAACGAAAGGTTGCTTACTGGAAATTGAACGACTTCGACGGTCAGATCGACGCTCCGTCGATCTGATCAAAGCTTCGTCAATCGTACCGTATAATCCTCGTCGGGCAGCTTTTGATTTTTTTTTTAAAGAGACCCCAAGTCCTCATTTTTCATTTCACTCATTCTCCAACTCTCTCCAAACCTCTAGAACCTTCTCCATACCATTTCAACATATATCCGAGGGAAATTAAGTAGTAAACACCAAGAATTAGTAGAATCTTGTGCAAAAGTACTCCCTAGGGTTTGTGGGAACCAAGAATCTCTTTGGTGTTGAAGTGGGGTTTTCTCCATTTGATGTATTTACATCCAAAGTCCATTCCTACACCATCAAAGGTAAGTTTTATGGTATTTACATGTTATTTAAGGTATTGAAAAGTTGAAACACTTGGATTGTAGAAAGATATAGGAAATGAGTCATGAATGTGTGAATAGTGTTATTGTTGAGTAGTAGTTTGGGGTGAACTATGAATATTGGTATGTTGTGATTATAAGTCCTCTATAAATGACATTGAGAACATGGAATTAGTATTATATGTGAGAAAATGCAATAATGAACTATGACCACGATTATGGAGGAATTGAAGTGAAATTGTGAATGTTGTTATGGATGTTTGGGAGTTGATATAGAATATGGGGAAAGTTGTATAAACAAAGGAAATGCTGCCCAATTTTCGTTAGCTTTAGTAAGCGCGTTCTTTTAATCGATTAACTAATGTTGATGCGGATCCTCTTGAAGGTAGAAACGCGAGCATCAAAGGAGAATGATCAAGCGGTAGAATAGCCAAAGGAAAATGTATGTAAGGCTAGTCCCTTCTTTCTAAGGTATGAATCCTATGATATGATATTCCCTTCTTCTTCATGATTCTTCTACGTATCGAAAACTATGAGTCCACGATCATAAAGAACTTCATACAAGATAAAGAAAAGAGACACGTTACGAGCATGACGATAGTGATGATGAATCTAAGTCTAAGAGTCCTAAAGCTCATGAATGACCTTCTCACGAAGATGGTAATCCTTATACGATTCCTATGATAGTATTTCCCCTACCTCTCCATGACTTTCTTACATTCCGGGAACTATGAGTCAACATTGATAGAGATCTTCTTATAAGATAAAGATGAGGAATAGCCATATGGGATAAGATAAGAGATGTGTTACGAATGCAATAATGCTGATGATGAGTCTAAGCCTAAAGATTCTAAGGCCTATAATATTATGGTTCTACAAGGCTAATGATCCATATTATGATCCATTGATATTGTTCATCGATTACACTCACCTTATATGCTAATTCCTTCAAGGTGAGGCAGAATGCTTATGAATGCTCCATAATGGAATCGGGGGTTCTTGATCTTATGTCACCCCGACATTGTTATAGATTGTCGATAAACTCTAATGCATGTCCTATGACCAATGTTCCGAAAAGTTACGAGTCTATGTTCATAGAGGATTTCATATGAGATAAAGATAAGAGATATGCTATAGAAACGATAATGGCAATGTTGAGCCTAAGTCTAGAGATTATAAAGTCTATCATACGATATTCATACGAAGTTAATGCTACGAATATGATGTGATTATTATAGATTGTCTTTAAATTCAAATGTATGTTTTAATGAAAGGTTACGATAAGCTTATAAGATGTATATGATGGAAATGATAATGATGAGAT
The DNA here is from genome assembly GCF_019175385.1 of Lycium barbarum. Taxonomy (NCBI): domain Eukaryota; kingdom Viridiplantae; phylum Streptophyta; class Magnoliopsida; order Solanales; family Solanaceae; genus Lycium; species Lycium barbarum. The sequence continues at coordinate 124,378,886 of NC_083340.1, read as the reverse complement.
ATACCGAGCCTTGTTATGATGTATACGACAATGTCGAGCCACTACGTGGCTGAATACAGATATTGTCGAGCCACTACATGGCCGAATACGGATAATGTTTTATGTGTGTGAGCAGATACGATACTACGACGATGAATTATGTGACACAATGATGTATACGCCATGATGACTCATGTACTACGATTATGTATTTATGACATATGTATGAAATGTATTCGTCCTTAAAGATCACGCAGGTTTTGCCTTAACCTTATGACTTATGATTTCTCTATCATGTTTATTTCTTTCATGCCTTACGTACTCAGTACAATATTCGTACTGACGTCCGCTTTCTTTGGATGTTGTGTTCATGCCCACAGGTAGACAGGGACACGGCGCAGACCTATAGGAGCTATCAACAGATTTACAGGAGCACTCCATTATTCCGGAGGTGCTAATTGGGTTTATCCTTTTGTGTGTATATATATATATATATGTATATGTATTTTGGGCACGACGGGGGCTAGTCCCGCCCATATGTCTAGTACTCTAGTAGAGGCTCGTAGATACGTAGGTGTGGGTAGTATGGTCTCACGATGCTACTATGGTGTATGTATTATTATTTTGATAGCTGAAGGGCTTATGTATATATAAAGTAATTATGTTTCCAACGAAAAATGATCTATGTGTTGAGTATGAATTGGATGAATGAACGCTTAAAGAGTATGATAAGTCGTAGAATGAGCGGTGCTTGGTGGTTAGCCCTGAGTACCCGTCACGGCCCCTAGTCAGGTTGTGACAGGTAGGAGCCAGAAAATTCAAATCTGGGACAGTCGTTCAATTGATGAACTCCGCGATAGAAAACGATCACGTGGAGGTAAGTACAATGAGTCTGACTTGGGACTGGCGTAATAAGTATGTAGACTATCTTCGAGATGGAAATTGCCCATAGACCCTAAGGAGTCCAGAGCTCTTCGGACCAAAGCGGAAAGATTTTGCTTGATCGATGGCCAATTGTATCGTTGGTCTTTTTACTGCCCTTTGGCCAGATGTTTGGGCTCGGGAGAAATGGATGTGATGTGAGAAGTCCATGAGAGGACTTGTAGGAATCATTCGGGGGCAGAATCATTGGTCCGAAAGTTGATCAGGGCTGAATACTACTAGAATTAGATTGAAGAAGACGCGAGGAATTTTGTCCGGAAGTGCGACGAATATCAAAACATGCGCCGGTGATACACCCATTGGGAGAATTAAAGCACCCGGTATTGTCTCCATAGCCATTCATGAAATGAGGAATGGATATTGTCGGGCCCCTACCTTGGGCCCCTGGTAAGGCACGATTCATTTTATTTATGATTGACTATTTTTCTAAGTGGGTTGAAACGCAGGCCTTCGAGAAAGTCAGAGAAGGTCATCAGATTCATTTGGGATCACATTAGATGTAAGTTCGGTATTCCCACTGAGATAACGTATGACAACAACCGACAGTGTATTGGCAATAAGGTCAACAACTTGCTCAAAGGTTTGAAGATCAAGAAAATCTTCTCGACTCCGTATCACCCGAGTGCAAATGGAAAAATGGAGTCAACAAATAAAACCATTATTCAGAATCTAAGAAAGCGATTGCAGGAATAAAAAAACAACTGGAAGGAAATTTTGTCGGAGATACTCTGGGCTTACAGAATGACCGCAAGGTCGAGCACTGGGGAAATGCCTTTTCCCCTAGTTTATGGAGGAGAGGCTGTAATTCCTGTGGAGGTCGGTGAGCCGAGCTTAAAATTTCAGAATGCAACGGATCAATGAAATGACTAAACCATGTCTGTGAAGCTTGATTTGACGGATGAGGATATGTTACAATCAAAGAACAAATCTTCGATACTTCCAAGTTGGGGACTTAGTTTCTATGAAAAGTTACCATTCACACCAAAAATCCCAATGATGGGAGGTTGGATCCGAATTGGGAAGGGACGTACAGAGTAACCGAGATAACCGGTAAAGTTTTGTACTAATTAGAATTTGAAGATGGTCAGCAGCTGTAAACGAATTGGAACGTGGCACACTTGAAAATATACTATTGCTAAGATACAGACTGCCAACCCTTTGTGAATTTCTTCTAGGTTATTCTAGTCAATTGACCCTTTCAGGTACGGATCAGATCAATCGTCGAAGATTAGAATTAGTTCTGTAAACACGTGTTGCACTCTTTTTCCCTTAGCTCGGTTTTATCCCGAAGTGGATTTTCTAGCAAGGTTTTTAATGAGGTAATAATGTACAATTTATTACTTGTGCTGGGGACTTCCCAGTATCGACTATTCGTGTTTGAATCCTCATACTTCAGACATAGACACGAGGGGACTATCATACCCTCGACGGGTTCGAGCCAGCTCACTGAAGCCTCTACAAAATCCGAAGTAGCCTAAGGGCTGAATAAATTGACATTTTCTGCTATAGCATCTGTTGTAAGAGCCAAACGATCAAAACGAATCGTGCCCGGATAGTTTACTTGCTACGACGAAAGAGCCCAAAGGATTTACATCAGTCATTTGTATGAAACATGCTGAAATAAGAAGATTACTTCGGATGAAATTCATGTTAATTATATTACTTCGGATGAAATTCGTGTTAATTATACTCGTGCATGAATACTTACTTAAATATTTTCAAGCCCATGGGCTACCCTCGACTGGGGACTGTTATCACAAAATAGATGAAACAAAAACGAAGGCACTAAAGTCATAGTGAACTAAGCCTAATTTGCGAAGACATCAAATAATCTAAAAAAGTTAGAAGTAATTAAAACTTATATGCCCGAAATGGTTCAAAGACGTCCAAATTCACAATCATAAAAGAAAGGACCTTATATAAAAAGCCTTCAACCGGCAGAAAAGACACGGTGCAGAACGAGCCTAAATTTTTAAAATTAAGTTGGTTCGAAATCTCGTTAAAATAAGAACTGGTGCTACCCCACCCGAGCACCCCCTTATCGTACATAGCATAACATCTAGGTGAACCATAAATCAATTCGTCCTTTTCTTATCGTTAATCATATTGATCCCATTAGATGACCATCATCATTTAACATATCATAGACATCTATGCCACATCATAAGTACAAGGCCGACGAGGCCAACAAAAGATATACAAAACATGGGCTGACATGGCCGAACATCTCTACCCACATACACATGACTACGAGCCTCTAAGAGTATGACATATCTGTTATATCCCGTATTTCATACATTCGGATAATTCGAGAAAGTCGTGGCAAGTTAAGGACAAGATCATTTTCAAGAGTTATTTGATGTACGAGTTGTTAAGAATATTATTTATGTACATTGGTAGTATGGAAATATTGGGAAAGGTCACGGGTAAAAAGAGAAATTCGCAAAATGACCTATGGTAATATTATGGAAGGCTAGGGGTAAAACGGTAATTTCACATAATTTTCAAGAATATTCTTGGAGGACCAAAAGTGTTCAAGAAATTTCTTGAAGGGGCCAAAGTGGCCGTCCAACCTAAGGTGGTGTGCCTCTTTTGACTATGTAATTATACATATGGGTCAAAGCTTATAAAACAAGACATTAGTTATTCTTATTTAATTTGAAGAAGGCTCTAGAAAATTGGAGAGAAAGGCCAGGTGCTTATATGATATTGGAAGAGGCTAAGTATATATATATATATATATATATATATATATATATATGGGGACATCTTTTAATTCAAGAAATTGGAAGAAAGAACAAAAACAAAAGAAAGAAGAAAAGAGGGGAGGTGGTTCGGCCATGGTGGCCAAACATGAAGGCCATGGAGGTTGATCCAAAAAAATATTTTCTTGTGGTAGTCCAAGTGATTGGAAAGTCCTCTTTAACATGAGACAATTGTTGAAGCAAGTAGAAGGCTTTTTGGTGTCATATACCAACCCTAAACCAAGTGGGAAGTTGAAGAAAAAGGTAAGGTTTCATCTCTTTTATGTGTTATGGATGGTTTGTGAGTATTATAATGTGTGAAAATGAATGAAATTCATGAAATTTATGCATGTTGGTTGTAGCCGTGTGGGTGGTTGACTTATGTAGAAGTGATGAATTAATTTTACTTAGTACCATGATTGTTGTGGTTATAGATGGTTCATGCATGTTGTGGTATGTTGAAGTAAATGAAACTCATGAAAGTATGTAGTGTGTATGTGTGGCCGTGTGGTGCTTAGGTGGTATGGAAGAGAGTGAGCAAATTTTATCTTGTATGTTGGTTGTTGTTGTAGTGAAATCTATGGTGGAAAATGGAAGCTTAATAATTTTAGTTTAGGTGGTAATTGTTGGAAACTTGTTCTAGAAGTTTATGAAGATTGAATATGATGTTCTTGAATGTATGGCATATAAGGTTGTTAGTATGGTGTTGTTGGAATATAAATTATAAGGTTGTTATTGTTTTTGTTGGAGTTGGAAAGTCTTGAAGGAAGTAGTATGTTAATTGAAATTGTTACTATGATTATTGGCATTGTTGTTGATAGTTTGGCCGGGTTGAATTCCCGGATTGTCGTTGATTAAATTGGCTAAGTTGAAGTTTTGGAGATGGTGTATTTATAGGGGAAGTGCTGCCGAAATTTCGGTAGACAAATGTTACCTTAAGATCCCACTTCTAAATGCTCTAATCAATGTTTGGTAAATGTGACCAAATTGTAGATTTTGGCGGATTTGCAACTTGAATTTGGAGTAGCATAAGGAGCGAAAAAAGGTATGTAAGGCTTTACTCTTCCTTCTATGGCATGTCTTAGATGTAATAGGTCGGATACGAGCCTTGGGGACAACTCTACTCTCCGGAATCCGCATCTAAAGTTTCCCCTTTTTCATTTAGTAGAATTTAACTAGAAATTGTGTGAAATGTTGGAAAAACTTCCTAAACATCTAAAACCTGCATAAATAGGACCCGACTACCTTAAAACCCTCACAAATGACGCCATGAAATGTAACATATGTAAATTGTGTACGCTACCTCACTCGGCCCGAGGTGGGCCCATTGTTCCCGGATTTTCCTTATTGTTCCGCTTGACTTATTTTGAAGCAGAATCCAAAGGAAAATTTTGATCCTTGTTCTGATTATCAAACGATAAGTACTGTACCATTCTAATGGAAATACGTCTATGATAATAATGATAACGATGATGCTAAGGAAGAGAATACGTCTATGATAAGTATGACAAGAATGATTCCATGACTAAGAGTCTTAAGCTAAGGATTTAATATGAATATGAAAGTATCAAACTAGTTATTGATCTTTAATTCTATTCCTTGGTTATGACACTATCTTCTAGAGATTCCAAAGCAGATGAATTGATTTCTCTGACATCCATGACTTCATTCTATGTTTTCTTGCAACGCTATTCTCCGTTGATAATCTCGCCTTAAATTACTCGTCCCTTCAAGGTGAGACAAAGCGATCACGGTTATTCCATAATGTAATCGGAGGTCACCGACCTTACGTCACTCCGATGGATACATGATTTTCTTTGGGCTCTCCTGCATGCTTTATGACATATGTATATAAGATATGTATATGAACATGGGGTGGGGGAAGGGATACATGGGGGATGGGAAGGGAAACATGTTTCATTGCCACCTGGTCAGCTGGCTTATCATCCCGGACGCGGGATGCCCGGACGCGGGATATATGGGCGAGCCGATGTATTTCGGTGCTATGTGGGCGAGTCGACATTGTTCGGTGCTATGCTATGACCTGATATGATATGACATGATATGCTATGACCTGATATGATATGACATGATATGCTATGACCTGATATGATATGACACGATATGATATGACATGATCTCATATGATATGATACGATATGATATGATATGATAAGATATGACATGATATAAGTTCTATTTTCTATGTCTATGAAAAAGAAATATTTTTAAAAGGGAAAGACAAGCATGCACGGTATTCGCCCTCAGCGGCACTCATATGTACAGGTTACTCTTTTATCCTATGACATGTTCTATGTTTCCATGCAGTTATTATTCATGCGCACAATTCTTGCTATGTTAGTATTCTTGCCTTACATACTCAGTACATTGCTCGTACTGACCCAGAAGAGTTGAAGCTAGCATAGAAGATGTTCCAGCGGGGTTGGTAGGCTCCACTTATTCTGGAGTGCGGTCGAGTCAGAGTATATGAGCCATGATGTTTTGTTCGATGCTAGAGACTTTGCAGACAGAGTCGTGGGTATAGAGTTTCAGCCTTGTATATGGCTTCGTCTGTCAATATGTTATTATGTTTCAGGTCACGGGTCCCATATGATGACAGACTTTGCTTATGAAAAAAATATTGGAGAGCCTACTATGTATTCTATTCTTAATTAATTCAAGGGTTTATATATGTAATAAGAGTCAGCGGGTTCGCTCGGCTCCAGATGCGGGGTCGGGTGCCCATCACACCCTAGTAAAGTCGGGGTGTGACAATATCGTATGAGCGGGACAGGACCCCGCTATGCCCATAATTATATACACAAAAGAATAAGTACCCAAAATCTACGGCTCCGAAAGAAGTGGAGCTTTGCTATGCAATCTCTGAATAAGCAGCTATGGATCAAGTCTGTCTCCCTGTGCACCTGCGGGCATGACGCAGCGTCCACAAACAGAAGGACGTCAGTACGAAGAATGTACTGAGTATGTAAAGCATGATCAACATCAATATAGAAGCATAATAGATATCATATGAAAATAGTATAGGAGGGGAGACAGTAATATCATCATCATGTCGCTTACTTGCATACATCGTCGTTCGTATCCCATAATAATACTCGTACCATACTTGTGCTCATATTCGTATACATGTCCTTATTCGTATTCCTATACATAGTATTTTCACATTCATATTCATATTATATACATAGTCATTTCATATACATAGACTTTACATAGCATACCCGACCTCATAGGATCAGTGTCTTATACATACTTGGCCAACCATGGCTCAAGGTCATACATACCTGGCCCTACCAAGGCATCAGGGTTATCCGTACCATCTGCAGAGGTGTGCGCGCGTTTCGTAATCGTATACATACTTTATACATAGTCATATACATATAGTCTTACCCGGCGTCATAAGCTCGGGGTCTTATCATAGCCCTTCATAGGCATACATATACATATATCATAGCTCGTAAGCATCTCTAGTCTCATTTTACTCTCATCATCATTACTATCCTCATCATTATCGTTACATTTACATTATAGACTTACTCGTCATACGAGGAACATAGTGTAATCATAGTACATATCAAGGGTCGTGAGCTTATGAGCTCGGAATGTCAACCATGTGAGGACAACATACTCATATAGAGGAATTTAGGAATTTGGCCAAGAACCATGCCTTATGAAAGAAGGGTTAGCCTTACATACCTTTCCGTCGAACTATTCTACACTTGCACGTTCCCTTCCAATGCTAGCGTTTATACCTTCATTAATATCATAACAATGGCCATTAGTCATTCACACTATCCACATTATCTAGATTCCTCAATTTGCCTCTAATTCACCCACATTCATGGTCATAACACCCAACTTCGTCCATTCGTCTAAAGTGTTTAGTTCATGATCTTAATACCATTTATAACACATTCATATCACAACACAACAACATTCATAACTCAATTCAAACTATTTCTCAAAAACGTCACTATTCATCTTTCATGACCTAGTTGACCACATTTTCTATAATCCATGTATTTTAATTCTCCAATACCTTAAACATCTTGTAAAAATCATGAATCTTACCTTAGAAGTTGGAGGAACAAGATTTGGTTGATAATACTCCTCTTTGAGAAAAACCCTAGTTTTTCTCCATTTGGATTTCTTGACTTGGATGATTCCCTTATCCTTGATTCACTTGTCTTAATGTTATTGATGTCTTATAATCCTTGAAAACTCATATAATAAATGTAGAGAGAAGTTCTAGAGAGAAGTGGTGTAATGTTGTAATGAAATAAAATAAGTCTTGATCCTCATATTTAATGAATTGGAAAATCTGTGCTGGGTGAACAGTGGTCGTCCATGGAGGTTTACGGTCCGTATTTCAGTTTACGGACCGTCCCTCGTGGTCGTCTTTAAGGTTAAGCAGGACCAGAAACTTTGGCCTGCATGCATGGTGATTTACGACCATGGTTTACGGGCCGTAAATCACTTTACGGTCCACCAGGTCGTATTATACCTTTTCCTCAGCTGGCAGAAAGTTGAAGTTGGGCATGCCAGTTTACGACTTCAAGTTTACGGACCGTATTGCACTTTACGGTCCGTATTTTGCACTATACGACCACTGGGCATTTTTGCCAACTTTCTATTTTTCTCATTTTTCGACTTTTCATTCTAATCACCCACATCCCTTCACATACATTTCCCATGAAACATTATACACTTGCACTCCTCGCACACATCATTAGTTCATTTACTTGCGTACCAACGGGAAATTTTCTGAGGTGTAACATTAAGATTTACTCAAGGTCGAGCCTAGTTCATATTCATACAAGATAACATCATTACATCTTATTCGATTAAGTATTCAAAGAAGAAGAATACTCGAAAAGTAAATACTGATGTAGTAAAATTGAATCAAATTATGCATTTTATATAAACAGAAGGCCAAAGACCGACCTTGATAAATTTACAAAAGGCAAAAGAAAATACAAGCCTAAGCCTATCTAATCCTCCGAAGAGGAATCCAAGCCATCAGAGCTAGAGCCTTCGGGGTCATCCTCCGAGCTATCCACGAGGGGTACTTTCAGAGCGGTACTCCCTGCAACCTCACCTCCTCGATTTTGGTAGCAATGTCGTTAATTCCACCCCGATCCACTTCTAAAGTAGCCTCCGAGATTTTTATTTCTCATGCTCAACTTTTAATACGGATCGAGCTCTAGCCACTTTAACATTATCACAGGCATGGTTTCTTTCGGACAGGGCTTGCTCCAGTTAGGCTGATAGCTTGGCGTTCCTTTGGCTCAGGGTGTCATGGGCTTGGACCGAATTTTCGAGCTCACCCCTGAGATCTTCGATGGCTTTGGCCTGTTCGTCTGCCTTTTCTTGGGCAACCTCAAGACTTCTTTCCCGGAGGCCCTCTTCGCCTAAATCTGGGAAACCCAGTCCCCGAGGTTGACAACCCAACCTTGAGGGTGTCTACCTCTTGCCTCAACTGGGCGATGGTTACCCCGCGTTTGTCGAAATGCTTGGCGGAGGCAGAGGCATTCTCAACAACCCTCTTTATGCCACCTCTAGGAGCTTATTTTTCTCGACTATGTCCATGAGATCGTTCTTTACTCGGACGTTTTTCTTTTTAGCTTCGAGAAGCTCGGCTCTGAGGGCCGAAGGGTAACGGTCTTGGTATAGCTAGTTTTCTTTTTGCTGTAGGAGAAGCTTGAACTTCTCTGTTTCTCAACCTTGGGCATCCAACTGGCCCCGCAGATCATGCATCTCCCGCATGGTTGGCACAAAACCCTCATTCTCGAGCATGATAGACTGGAAAAGGGTGAAAAATTTGTAGGCAATGAGAGTTACTCGAAATGAATGAAGCTTTTTTGGAAGGATGTAATGTTTACCCGTTGGCAGCATGCATGCTCTCGTTAAGGGGACACTTGCAGGATACTCGCCTCATCTTCTCTTTGTCGGATTCCGACATAAGAGGATGGAGATAGTTGGCTACCCCGACAGGCCGAGACAAAAAGCTGGTATCCTCAGGAATGATAATTGTGACCGACCTCGTTCTTTTCGGGTCGACACACGAGGTCGGAAAGGTGTCCACGAGCTTCGACCGCGAGCCATTTTTGGATATCCTGAGGGACCGGGAAGACTCCCTCGATATTTGCAGAATGGCAAGGTGGCCAAACTCGGAGGCATCCACCGTCACAGCGGGTGTGGTAGCAACGCCCGCCTCGAGGAACATATGATCAAAACTTTCCTGCCCAAAGGAATGGGTTGGAGGTGGAGAGGAAGTTGATTCGACTTGCCTGGCCCTCTTGGCCGCAGGTTCTACATTTGGGAACGTGTCATTCCCAACCAAGAAAGTCTCCACCTCAGGCAAGATGACCTTCAACGTGGCCGGTGTGTGAACGACATCGGCAGTGGGGATTAAATGGTTTTCAGCCGTGCCATCGGCAACAAGATTGGTCGAACCAGCGGTAATGTTTTCCTCGGGAACATCAATGGGAGTGGGTTCCATTTCGGCGGCGGTAGTTGTGGTAGAGCCAGGGGTGGTGCTTTCTATTATAATATCATCGTCCGAGAAGTCCCTCAAATCCTGAACTTCTGAAGCGCCGTCATCACACTTGGATCTCTTTTTTCGACTCACGGAAGATGACTTCGAGGGCCTGGATGACTTGGCTTTCTTTTTCTTCTTCTCTGCTCGGCAATGAGCCACGCTGAGCTGGACGAGTCAAATTCCAAACTTGGCGCGGTAGGGGCAATTGTCTTTTCAAGCCTCAGGATTACAGAACCCTTCCGCAAGCCTAAGAAAGATGTCGATGTTAGAGAAAGGGATAAACGAAGCGAAGAACATAGGGCAAGAGAAATACACTTACCATGATTTTTTTCTACCCACTTCTTGTCGAATAGCTCCTTCCACATGTGCAATTGATACGGGCATTGTCATATAATACCCTCCACCCAGTCGTGAAAATTATCTATTTCCTCCGCGATCCATCAACGGTTGAAATAAAAGAGAATTAGATGAGTAGTTAAAAGCACGCGGGGAGATTAAAAGTTCTATGATGCTTACGAATATTGTTCCACCACTTGGGAAATGGCATGGATCCCTCTAGGATAATCTCCGCGGTCTTGATCCTGACAAAACGCTCCACCCAGCCTCAATCTCTATTTTCATCGACACCGGAGAGGATAGGTTGGTTTCCTCATTTGGAAAGCTTTACGACCCCGCCACGGAAGACACGTGGACAATATAACCGGATCAAATGATACAAAGTGAATTCTGCATCGACGTTGTTTGCCAAAAAGCAGAGGAAAGTTACGATCCTGTAAACATTCAGGCCTATTTGGGCAAGGCACAAATTATATATTTGGCATATCATGAATGACCTCATCGATCAGGGGGGGTCAAGTTTGAACGTGGAAAGGTAAGTGTAAACACTCGAGTATCTCTCCACGAAGGTGCTGATGTTATCGTCCTGACCCAAAATGATGATCTGTGAAAGGCGTCTCCAACCGCATTCGGTTCGAACTCATGGTAGATCCATTGCTTTGATCAAAGAAGGGTATCGTCGGACATCAAAGCCCCCGTCAGACTTTTTCACGGCCACCTCGACGACAAACTCAGTGTCGAAATGGAAATATGCGGGCAGAATATCTTATAGCTGAGGTTCGAAGGTTTTGGTTTATGTGCTAACCCAGGGCTAGTGCCGATGTCGATCGCCGGAGGAAGAGAATCGGCTGCTGAGGCATTTCTAGAAGAAGATCGGGAGTTCATTATCATTTTTGAAGATTCAAAGATAATATATGAAGATTTGAAGGTTTTCGATGAACATTTGGAGAAATTCATGAAAGATTTGAAGAGATTTATGAAGATTTGAAGACTCCGATGAGGGTTTGAGTGTTTCAGATGAAGAATGAAGGAAAGAATAAAGAACGAGGAGTAAGAAAGTGTGGTAAATGGTGAAAAGTGAAGGAATAGGGCTATTTATAGGCGAAGAGTAATTATGGTGAAATGCCGTGATCAGAGAACCAAATGGACATCCAATCAGGAAGTTACACGTGTTCAAAGTTAGACGGACGTGATGTGAAAGGACGCTTGCTTTCCCGCCTATTTCGAAAATTATAAGAGAAGATACCGAGGTTATCATTCCACTTCCTATCGCTCCGATAAACTTCGATCCAGGAAGTGTGAGGACTATCAATATACGGTAAAAATCGGGTTAAAGTGCCTAGAGGGGTTGGAGTAAAATGTAAACGCGGACAGATATGGCGTTGGATTAAGTTCGGTGGTTTGAATCAATTAATGTTCGAAGAGTCATTTGCCCATTAAATTGAGGAGACGCCAGAAATCGAAGTGACACCGGAAACAGAAGTGCCACCGAAAACTGAATAGACGCCAGTCGACACACACGAAGAATCCATTATGAGTCGAATTTCTCGCCCCCCGTTACACCGTCCGTTACACGGAAAGCTGTGGACGCCGCCTTTAGTTAGGGTTTTTATCGAGGTTTTAGGGATTAAGGAAAGGCCCACTCATGTAACTATAAAAAGGGGTGAAACCCTCATATTTTAGCTCTGACTTTTCTTTATAGTCATACATAGGCTTGCTCTTGCTCTGTAATATCTCTCAAAAAGTATAAGCTCTCGTAATTGTCTCGGGTTATCTGTTCAACATGCTGGACCGGATCAATTTTCCAGTAAAGATATACACGAATACAAGATATCATTCTCCTTTTTTGCTTTATTCAATTGATTGTTATTTCTTGTTTTATTACCTTAACAACTAATAAAACCACATATCATTTAAACCCCGTATAAATTCAATTTTTACCTTTTTAGGGGTAAACACTCACAAATCCCCCCTTAACCAGAATCTCCTTAATAGGCATGCCCTGTGGAACGACGACATTATGAATTTACCTAGTTAGGACTCTAACTAAGCTTAGCCATGTAGTTTAGGTAGGTAAAGGGAATAATCAAGAACTGAAATTCTGGGACTTCACAAAACTGAAATTCTTAAACACTCAAGAACTTATTAAGAATCAAAGTCACATGCATCTGTAATTATTAAAACTACAAACTATGAAATAACAGAACTTTAATTTGCTCCAAAGTTGTACCAAACACACCTAAATGGAGTGGCTATTTTTCAGCTGAAAAAGTGTTTTCGTCATTTCTCTCTCGCTACACGATAAGTGGTGAAGCTTCATTATTACTGTTGGGATGGACAAAGGACAAAAATAGAAGACCACCAACAAGATCAAACTATTCGATGTCAAGCTCACGAAGAACAATCAACATCTATCGGAGACATTAGCTGCTGCAGTGGAAAAATAAAAAGTAACGAAAGTACCGCAGTCACTGCAGAGTTCACCAACAACTGTTCAGATAGGGATTTCTTCCCATTACTCTAGTGCTAGTGTCAATACTTTTAAACCTAGTGCCGAATTAAGCTCCAGAACTACCTAGAGCTAGGACAAATTCAAACCCCAACTCCGAGTCCAATTCTGGCGCTCTCCGCATCAATTGAACACTCTAACTGTTACACCTAGAAAATTTTCGTGTTGTTGCGTCATAAGTAAACTAACAAAAGCTTGGAGAGGTCATGGAAACCTTATAAGGTTAAGGAGAACCTCTAACAAGTGCTGAATAAATGTCTAAAGGTTTCGTGATCAAGTGAATCGAAGAAATTAAGTTTGTTGAAAATTTGGCAGAATTTTGGACAGGATTTTTGGTCCAAATTGAGAGAGGCATTTCTCTAAGAATATGAGGAGTTATGGAATTTATAACCTATGTAAAGTCAAGTTCAGTGAGTCTTCTTTCCAATGCAACTGAAAAATCGAAATTTCGAAGTACGGGATGAAAGGTATAGGCCGTTATTTGAAGTGCATCCTGCACTTCTAGCCTGTACTTCACCAAAAATTTCCAGAAACTTGGATTTTGGTCCCCCAAGTACAGGCTGAAAGTACGGCCCCCACGTTTTGCCCATAATTTACCTATTCCAGAAATTTTTAAGTCTGTGGACCTTTTGTCTTGGCCTCTAAAATGATTTTCCCACGACTTGGGGTCATATATTTCATCAAAACAAAACCCTAGTGACCTTCTAATCTCTCTCAAACATCCAAAACACCCTTAAATATCTCAAATCAAATCAAGAAGAGATCAAGCTATAAAATGCTTAACTAATTCCTAGAAAGTGATTGTTCTTGGATCTATTTGGAGTTGTGGAGAACTTGATCTTGAAACAAGTTGTGAAAGTTGAACGTTTTAAAAAATAAGGCATGTTCCTCTTCTTGTTTCCTATGTTGAGTTTATTTAAGGGTTTAGCAATGTCTTAAAGTTGAATAGAATCATGGTAGAAAGGTTATAAGATGTTATGTTGAAGCTATTGGCTATGGATTGAATTTGTAAGGAAGTTTTGGATGAATTTGGGTCTAGTTTGAATATAATCTCTTGGTTATGGCATTGTGGATATTGTTAATGAAGTTTGGGAGCTGTTTTGGAATTTGGTGGAAGTAAGCGATATAGGAGAAATGATACCCAAACTCCGTTAGATCACCTAATAGTTTAGTTTGATCTTATAAGCGTTTCGAGGACTTAACCTTAGTGTGAATAATCTTGAATGTAGATTTTGCAAGCTCGGGAGAATAGACGTTGAGTTGTTTAAGTAAGACGACAAGGTATGTTAAGGCTGTCCCTTTCTTTCTTATGGCATGATCTTATTGATACAAATCCACACAAATGCTATCCATAATGTCCCCATCCTAAGAAAATACTAAAAGCTCATGGTTCTTGATTGATCTTATGATATTGTTGACATTTGTCTCATGATTATTGATCTTTATCATATGGTGTTTGATTTTATTCGTTGATGTTAATCTCATCTTAAGGTTATTGTTCTTTCAAGGTGAGATATGATGATAATGATAGTTCCATATTGAAAATCGGAGGTTTACCGACTTTATGTCACTCTGATAGATTTATAGTTTTTATTTGGGCTCTCATGCATGCTTTACATCTATGTTTGTATTTTGTCATACCGAGCTGCGCTATAGTTGGTCGGGTACGACACCTATTGTGCACACCACTGCAGTTGGGTACGGATAATACCGAGCCTATATGGCCGGGTATGATATTATGATATATGTATATGTATGAAAATGTTTTTTTTTAAATGCAAGCATGCATGACATCCGTCTTAAGAGGCAATCAAATGCACAAGTTATCTCTCTTAGCTCTTGTCATTTTCATATCTATGTTATGTTGTTTTCCATGCCTTACATACTCAGTACCTTATTCTTACTAACGTTTTTTTGTTTATGGATAATGCATTCATGCTCGCAGGTAGACAGGGAGATGGTAACAGATCCTTAGGCAGTTATCACAGTGTGGGTACAAGAGCACTCCATTTGTCCGGAGTTGCGGCTTGTTTTGGTATGATTCATTTGTGTACATATAGGTATGGTGGGGTCCTGTCCTATTCTTACTATGTTATGCATTCTATTTAGATAGATGTGTATAGTTAGATGTCTCATGACCTCATCGGTCTATATTTTGATATATCTTTGATAGCCTTGTCGGCTATATATATATATATATATATATATATATATATATATATATATATATATATATATATATATATATATATATATCTTTCGGGCATGTGCCCCTTTCAGTTATGTTATTTATGAGTTAGTTTCATGGCCCACTCAGATATGACTATGAGATGTATATTTTGAGGTACTCGGTAGGCTAGATACTGGTGCCCGTCACGGCCCTCCGGTTGGGTCGTGACAAAAGTGATATCAGAACAGTTCGTCTTAGGGCTGTCTACGAGACGTGTCTAGCAGAGTCCTGGTTATCGGTATGTCGTGCACCATATCTATATCCATAAGGCTACAGGGCATTTAGGAAGTCACTTTCTTCATGATCTAGATCATGCGATTGAGACAAGTTATGCATGCAACTATCTAATTTTTTCCCTGTTTAATTTTCAGTGATGCCTCCGAGAAAGAAGAAAGTTTGCATAATACTGGCGCTGCTGGGGAAAGTAATAGCCGAGTACCCCCGGCTGAGTTAGGACATAGCGAGGCTCAGAGTGCCACTCTCTTGCATTGTACCTCTATTCCTCTAGCGGCAGAAGAGCATGGAAGGGCTCTAGTCCCTTCGGCTCCTCAGCCTCTAGCTCCTCTCCCTGTTGCTCCAGATCAGGACTTGCAAGATGTAGTCCAGTTGTTGACTCAGTTAGTAGCCGCTCAGGCCCAACGACAGGGTACCGGTCATGGTGACAGGGTAGTTAGTGCCAAGATTTGTGATTTTATTAATTTAGATCCTCTAGAATTCTTTGGGTCGAAACCAGATGAGGACCCATAGAACTTTATAGATGGAATATTGAGGATCTTATGGGTGATACATGCTTGAGACACTGAGTTAGTGGAGTTGGCCTCCTATAGATTACGGGATGTTACCGTTCATTGGTATGAGACTTGGGTGTCATCCAGAGGGGTTAATGCATCTCCACCCGTGTGGCAGGAGTTCGTAGATGCTTTTTTTCGATATTATTCGCCTCATAAGATTCGACGGGATAGAGCTCATAGGTTCTTGAACCTTAGATAGGGGAACATGAGTGCTCGAGAGTGTAATCTTCATTTCAATTCACTGCTAGGTATGCTCCATGTAGCACCCATAAAGTTTTTTTTTTTAAACTAGTACTTGAATTTTCGATTTATCATATCTTTCTAGTAAGGATATATTTACTTCGCACTCCCTACGTGAATTTGATGATATATGAAAATTGCTTACTTTAGATTGTATTAATATTTACAAGAAAGTTCGTGATGTTGTTATGTTTACTACTTATCATCCTCTTGATAAATTTATTGTGAAATATGATAGATATATATAAAAAAGTGGGCAGCCCTTTTTTTTTAATTATTTTCTTTCATCCCTATCCTAGGGAGTATATAATATCTTTTTGGGTTCTTATTCTCTCCACCACCCCCAACTTCATTTTCTCCAAGAAAATAAAACCCCAAAAGCCCTCTTCACTCATCAAATTCTCCCACTAAATCTATCATCAAGACTTATTTTGGTTGAGCCGCAAACTACTCCACACGATTGAGTAAGTTCAGAACCCATTTTTGAACTGGATAGTTGTTAGTGTTTTCAGCATATCTCCTTGTATAAAATTTAGTTTTAAGTTATCCAAGATGTTATAGAAAGCTATTTCATAGCCCTACAACTTTCATTCAGGCTCCAAAACCCAATTTTGCTTGTATTTACTCGAAAAGGGGTGATGAAGTACATGGCAGGTGCTGCCTAGATTTCTGTTTTGCAAACCCTACATGTATTACTATTAGTATTTTGAGCATATCTTGTACAAAACTGATATAGGAGTGATTTAAATTTATATAAAACCCCAAGACATATATCTACAACTTTCATTAAGGCCAAATAGTCTGTTTTTGCCGTTTACCCCTTTGAAACTGAGTGACAATACAAGAAAGTAGTACTGTCCAGAATTCCTATTTTGATAGTTTAGGGTTTTTTTTCACTGATTTCATGTTTATTTTTGACGTGCTGAAACCATTGAACTTAAGTAGATATTTGATTGTGTATTTAAGGTATATATGCTCTTGTACAAGCTAAGAGGAATTGTTTGACGAAGTGGACTTTGGTTGGTCTATGGCGTAGACGATTTGAACTCCTCGAGTTGTGGTAGAACTTGTTGGCACTTGAATTGAATTATAAGTTTTCTTGACGCTTGAGCCTCCGAACATTGATTTCGACATTTGGAAACTCTTCAAGGTTTTGCTATTTGATACTTTGATATATACTTGTTTACTTGATTTATTATTATCTTGTTGAGTTACCTACGACGGATAAGGGAATTGGAGAATCTAATGGCTCCGAGCCCAAAGTTTATACGCCACTAAGATTTATTTTTAGCGATAGTTGTTTTCTAGCGTAGGTAATGTTCGGGAGGAGATTTGAAGATGGCTATTTGGAGTAGACTTTTTGGGAGCCTTAATGAAGATCACATTTGAAAATGCATCTAGGTCTTGTAAAATTATGGGGACTTGTACATGATCCATATGTCACACTTATGTATGAAATTTTGGAGGCTTGTTGGACACAAGACCATATGCTTGTAACTTGAACTTGGTGACTTGTTTGCTATTTTTAGGTGTGCTTTTAACCCAAGTCATGCCATGTACTGGGCTTACATTTTGCTTTGTAATTATGTACAAAGGAAGATACTAGTTTTCTGTGATAATCGCAAGTTTGAGTTTCGTGAATCTTATGGACCTGCAGTGGTGTTGATTTGAAAATATAATTTCAAAACGAAGTTTCTTAAATGTGTTGACTATTTGAGGAGGGCGTTACCATTTTAAATTGATACTCTGATATTGTATTTCATCTAATTTTTTATTCCGGAGGGTATAATGGAAAAAAATGTCGCACTTTCAACCCTTTTTCGCATGGGCCTATTTTAGCTATTAAATATTTTTGTGAATATCTTTTGGCATAAATTTCTTCTAAACGTTGTAAGTGTGAAATTAGCTTTTATTTCGTAAGTGGTATCCTTCCAAAGGGGATGCTACAAGTTTTGGTATCAGAGCCTAGGTTTGTGATTCTCGGACTTTTGTTGTGACTTGTTGATATAATTGTTTCTTTTTTTTTTTAACCTGTTTTTTGCACATATGCATCATGTACATGTCCTTAATGAAATGTAATCTCCCCTTATGTAGGAATTAAGTTATGGCCTCTTCTTTCTCTAATAGACCTATGGAAGCCGCTCGTGAGGGTTTAAGTAACTCTAATGCCAGCCTCACTTACAAGAAGGGGTTGGAGAACATTTTTATGATTCTAATTTTCCTCGTACTAGTGGATCTGAAGTGGGAAATAATCAGGGTGCAAGAGTTGGGCCACATCCTCAAATGAGTCATAGTACTCCTTTTGTTGATCCTCCTTTTCAACAAATGGCTGATTTCTTTAGTCACATGGCTAGAAGAATGCCTGACCCTAATGAAATGAACTTTGAGAAAATGAGAAAAATTGGCGGAGTTGCGTTTGAAGGCACTGTTGATCCTACTGATGCTGAGTAGTGGTTGGAGCGCATGGAAAGAGTATTTGAGCAATTAAAGTGTTCAGAAGCTGTCAAATTTAAGTATGCTGTCTCGCTGTTACGAAAAGATGCTTATTACTGGTGGGTAAGTGTACCGAATGCCAAGGAAAAACCTCATGTTCTTACTTGGAATGATTTTGTGAAAGAATTTTATATGAAATATGTCCCACCTGCTTATCATGATGCAACGAAAAAGGAGTTCTTGAATCTCGAGCAGGGGAGTATGTCTATTGCTGAATATCAACAAAAGTTTCTCAGGTTTTTTCGTTATGCTGGTGGTATTATTAATAACGAAAAAGATAAGTGCAAGCAATTCGAAGACGGTTTGAATAATTTCATCAGAAAATCTGTGGCGGTCCTACAACATGAGAAATTTTGTAAATTAGTTTCAGCTGCTCTTACTTGGGGAAGGATCGACAAGGAACAAGCTAGTAGAAATGAAAACAAGTTTAGAAAAGCTGATGCAGATTCAGGAGGTCCATCTAAAAGGGGAAGGTTTGACAATTCCAAAGCTGGCAGTGTTCACAAGTCATCCTAGCATAATAAAAATAGATCAAATTTCTTTACTGCTAGCACTCCAAGCTATGGCCAAGGAAAGACTCGTATACCTATATGTGCACAATGTGGAAAGAATCACTCTGGTACTTGTAGGAGAGCTTCTGGTGCTTGTTTTAATTGTGGGAGCTTCGATCATAAAGTGAAGGATTGTCCTAATGCTAACCCTACTTCTTCTCCGCGTACAGAAGGCTCAGTTCAGAAACCTATTACCACTCCTTCTCAAGGGAATAGAGGTGTAAGATCTAGAAACATGCAAGCAATAAGTACAGGTGGAGCTAATCAAGCTAGTGGGTCAAGAGCTATAGCACGAGCATATGCTATGAGACAGAGGGATGACCAAGATAGGGCGGACGTGGTTGTTGGTAAATTTCACTTATTTGGCTTATGTGTTGTTACATTATTTGATCCTAATTCTACACATTCCTATGTTTGCTCATTATTGGCTTTTCCTAAAAATGTGAAATCTGTGAGACTTGATTGTGGTGTGCTTGTCCAAAGTCCTTTGGGTCAACAGGTTGTTTGTAATCAAATCTATCGAGGTTGTCCCTTTGTGATTGAAAATCTAGTCTTCCTTGCTGATTTGATTGAAATGCCTTTCCAAGACTATGATGTCATCATCGGTATGGATTGACTTCATAGATACCATGTAGTAGTGGATTGTAGGTCAAAGCGTGTGACCTTTAGAGCTCCTTTATTTTCACACATCATTGTTTAAGGTGGAAGATCATTGACATCTAATATTATCTCCGCAGTTGTGGCAAGAAAGATGGTTAGTCAAGGTTGTGAAGCTTATCTTGCTAATATATTTGATACATACATGAAAAGTCCAAGCCTTAAAGATATACCAGTTGTATGTGAATTTCCTGATGTTTTCCCTGAAAATCTTCCTGGATTACCCCCGGAAAGGGAAGTTGAATTTCCTATAGAGGTTATTCCTGGAACTACTCCTATTTCTACAAATCCTTATCGAATGGCTCCAGCAGAATTGAAAGAGTTGAAAATTCAATTGCAAAAACTTCTTGAGAAAGGTTTTATTTGCCCAAGTGTCTCTCCCTGGCGAGCTCCTGTTTTATTTATGAAAAATAAAGATGGATCTCTTAGGCTTTGTATTGATTACCAACAATTGAACAAGGTAACAATTAAGAATAGATATCCACTGCCTAGGATTGATGATTTATTTGACCAGCTAAATGGTGCTAGGTTGTTCTAAAAAATTGACTTAAGGTCTGGGTATTACTAACTGCGGGTAAGTGAACAAGATGTCCCTAAAACTGCCTTTAGGACTCAGTATGGTCATTATGAATTTTTGGTGTTGCCATTCGGGTTGACGAATGCTCCCGCAACATTCATGGATCTGATGAATCGCATGTTCAAGCCTTATCTTGACCAATTTGTGGTGGACTTTATAGATGATATTTTAATATATTCCAAGAATAGTGAAGATCATGAAAAGCATCTCCGGATTGTTTTGCAAATTTTGGAAGAGAAAAAGCTTTATGCTAAGCTTTCCAAACGTGAATTTTGGCTTGGTGAAGTGGCTTTTCTACGACATGTTGTGTCAGCTGAAGGTGTGAAGGTGGATCCTAGTAAGATTCAAGCTACTGTTGAATGGAAACCGCCTAAAAGTACAACTGAAGTAAGAAGTTTCTTGGGCTTAGCGGGATACTATAGAAGGTTTGTCAAAGGCTTCTCCATTATTGCCTCTCCTTTGACTAAACTCTTGAGGAAAGATGTCAAGTTCGTATGGGATGACAAATGCCAAGAGAGTTTTGAAAAGCTCAAATCCTTATTGACACAAGCTCCTATACTTACTCTACCAACTGAAGGGAAAGAGTATATGATAGATAGTGATGCTTCTCATCATGGTTTGGGTTGTGTCCTTATACAAAAAGAGAAAGTGGTTGCGTATGCCTCTCAAAAATTGAAACCACATGAATTGAACTATCCTACTCATGACCTTGATCTTGCTGCCATAGTGTTTGCTTTGAAAAATTGGAGGCATTACTTATATGGAGAAAAGTGTCACATATTTACTGATCATAAGAGTTTGAAGTACTTGGGTACACAGAAAGAGTTGAATTTGAGACAACGTAGATGGCTTGAACTCATTAAAGATTATGACTGCACGATTGATTATCATTCGGGTAAAGCCAATGTGATGACAGATGCTCTAAGTCGCAAAGCCTTTGCTAGTTTATCTCTAAGTCCTTTGCCTTTGTTTCTTAAATTAAGAGCCATGAATGCTTGTCTTGCATTTAATTCTGATGGCTTTATTGTTGCTAGTTTGGAGGCATTACTTATATGGAGAAAAGTGTCACATATTTACTGATCATAAGAGTTTGAAGTACTTGGGTACACAGAAAGAGTTGAATTTGAGACAACGTAGATGGCTTGAACTCATTAAAGATTACGACTGCACGATTGATTATCATTCGGGTAAAGCCAATGTGATGCCAGATGCTCTAAGTCGCAAAGCCTTTGCTAGTTTATCTCTAAGTCCTTTGCCTTTATTTCTTAAATTAAGAGCCATGAATGCTTGTCTTGCATTTAATTCTGATGGCTCTATTGTTGCTAGTTTGGAGGCATTACTTATATGGAGAAAAGTGTCCCATATTTACTGATCATAAGAGTTTGAAGTACTTGGGTACACAGAAAGAGTTGAATTTGAGACAACGTAGATGGCTTGAACTCATTAAATATTATGACTGCACGATTGATTATCATCCGGGTAAAGCCAATGTGGTGGCAGATGCTCTAGGTCGCAAAGCCTTTGCTAGTTTATCTCTAAGTCCTTTGCCTTTATTTCTTAAATTAAGAGCCATGAATGCTTGTCTTGAGTTTAATTCTGATGGCTCTATTGTTGCTAGTTTGCAAGTCAAGCCAGTTCTACTTGAACAGGTGAAAGAAGCACATAAGTTAGATGAGAAACTGGTGAAATTGATGAAAGAAGTTCAAACTGGAGGAAAGCTTGATTTTAAATTATGGGAGGATGGTGTTCTATTTCATCGAAATAGGTTATGTGTTCCTAAAGATGACAACTTGAGGAATGAAATTTTGAATGAAGCACATACTTCACCATATGCAATGCATCCTGGAGGTACCAAAATGTACCAAACCATCAAAGAACACTACTGGTGGAATGGTATGAAGAAGCACATTGCAGAATTTATTTCTAAATGCTTAGTTTGTCAACAAATAAAGGTCCGAGCATCAAGTCCCAACTGGTTTGTGACAACCCTTGTTGATACCAGAGTGGAAATAGGAAAGAATAACTATGGACTTTGTTTCTAGACTTCCATGCACTCAAAGAAATCATGATGCAATTTGGGTTATAGTTGATAGGCTAACCAAGAGTGCTCATTTCTTGGCCATCAGAGTAGACTACCCACTTGAGCGTTTAGCAGAATTGTACGTTAATGAGATTATGAGGCTGCATGGAGTTCCCGTTTATATTGTATCTGAATGAGACCTGAGGTTTACATCCAAATTTTGGACTAGCTTGCAAGAAACTTTAGGCACTAGGTTGAACTTTAGTACTTCTTTCCATCCTCAGAAAGACGGCCAGTCCGAGAGGGTAATTCAAATCTTGGAAGATATGCTTCGAGTTTGGATTATGGAATTTGAGGGTAGTTGGGACAGACACCTAGCGTTGATAGAATTGGCTTACAATAATAGCTACCAATCAAGTATTGGCATGACTCCTTATGAAGCATTATATGGGAGAAAATGTAGAACTCCTCTTTGTTAGAGTGAAGTTGGTGAAAGAAAATTGGTTGTCCGGAGATTGTGCAACAAACTGAAGATAAAGTAAGAATCATCAAGGATCGTCTGAAAATTTCTTCGGATAGACAAAAGTCTTATGTTGATCTTAAGAGGCGTGAAATTGAGCATCGAGTGGGAGATAAGGTGTTTTTAAAGGTTTCTCCATGGAAGAAGATTATGAGATTTGGCCAAAAGGAAAACTTAGTCCTCGATTTATTGGACCACATGAAGTACTTGAGAGAGTTGGCCCAGTTGCATATAAACTAGCTCTTCCCCCGGAGTTAGATAAGATCCACAATGTCTTCCATGTTTCTATACTTAGAAGATATCGCTCAGATCCATCTCATATTCTTCCTATTGAATCCATTGAGGTCAGTCTTGACTTGATATACGAAGAGGAACCTATGCAAATCTTGGCGCATGAGACAAAAGAGATTAGAAACAAGAAAATCCCATTAGTAAAAGTCCTTTGGAGAAATCATTTTGGCAAAGAGGATACCTGGGAGCGAGAAGAGGATATGCCAATTCAATGTCCCCATTTGTTTCGAGACTAGCATAAGGTAAATTTCGTGACGAAATTTCTTAAGGGGGAGAGAGTTGTAACACCCCAAAAGTTTTTTTGTAAACTAATACTTGAATTTTAGATTGATTATATCTTTCTAGTAAGGATATATTTACTTCGCACTCCCTACGTAAATTTGACGATATATAAAAATTGCTTACTTTAGATTGTGTTAATATTTACTAGGAATTTTCGTGATGTTGTTATGCTTACCACTTATCATACTTTTGATAAATTTATTATGAAATACAATAGATATATATAAACAAGTGGCAGCCCATTTATTTTTTAATTATTTTCTTTCATCCTTATCCTAGGGAGTATATAATATCTTTTTGGGCTCTTATCCTCTCCACCACCCCAAATTTCGTTTTCTCCAAGCAAAATAAAATCCCAAAACCCCTCTCCACTCATCAAATTCTCCCACTAAATCAATCATCAATACTTATTTGGTTGAGCCACAAACTACTCCACACGATTGAGGTAAGTTCAGAATCCGTTTTTGAACTGGGCAGTTGTTAGTGTTTTCAGCATATCTCCTTGTATAAAATTTAGTTTTAAGTTATCCAAGATGTTCTAGAAATCTATTTCATAGCCCTATAACTTTTGTTCAGGCTCCAAAACCCAATTTTGCTTGTATTTACTCGAAAAGGGGTGATGAAGTACAGGGCAGGTGCTGCCCAGATTTCTATTTTGCAAACCCTACATGTAAAACTATTAGTATTTTGAGCATATCTTGTAGTAAAAACCTGATATAGGAGTGATTTAAATTTCTATGAAACCCCAAGACATATATCTACACCTTTCATTATGGCCACAAAGTCTATTTTTGATGTTTACCCCTTTGAAACTGAGCGACAATACAAGACAGTAGTACTGTCCATAATTCCTGTTTTGATAGTTTGGGGTGTTTTTTACTGATTTCATTTTTAGGTTCGACGTGCTGAGACCATTGAACTTAAGTAGATATTTGATTGTGTATTTAAGGTATATATGCTCTTGTGCAAGTGGGCTTGGGCGGGGAGGAGAAAAGACGTTTTTGGGAGGATTTGGATGAGATGATAGGAGGTATACCGCCCACCGAGAAGTTTTTCATCGGAGGAGATTTCAGTAGGCGCATTGGGGTCAATTTCGAGGGGATATGACGATGTGCATGGAGGTTGTGGTTTCGGGGACAGGAACGGAGGAGGATTTTCACTATTGGATTTCACAAAAGCCTTTAGGCTGGTGGTAGCCAATTCGAGTTTCCCGAAGAAGGAGGAGCACTTGGTAACCTTTCGTAGTTCGTTGGCTAAGACGCAGATAGACTTTTTACTCTTTTGGAAGGACAATAAAGGTCTTTGTAAAGACTGCAAGGTGATTCCGAGTGAGAACCTAATGACCCAGCATAAGCTCTTGGTGATGGATTTGAAAATCAAGATGAGGAAGAGAAAGAGGGTCGTGGATGACAGGCCTAGGATCAAATGGGGGACTTTGACCATGATGGGTGCCCTGGAAATGGGGGAGAAGTTAAGGGCTATGAGAGCCTGGGAGAGTAGTGGGAAGGCGACCGACATGTGGGATAGGATGGCCAGTTGCATTAAGAAAGCAGCTAGAGAGGTGTTGGGCGTCTCGAAAGGTAGCCGTGGTTGGCACCAAGGGGACTGGTACTGGAATGGAGAAGTTCAAGAGAAAGTGGAAGCAAAGAAGATGGCATATGCGAAGTTGGTAGATAACAAGGATGATGAGGAGAAGTAGACGAATAGGGAATTGTATAATATGGTGAGGAAGGAGGCAAAGTTTGCAGTTACGGCGGTAAAGACAATAGGTTTTTAACGCCTGTATACAGAACTAGAGGACAAAGACGGGGATAAGAAGTTGTACCGACTAGCCAAGGACTAGCCAAGATGAGGGAGTGAAGGGCGTGTGGCTTGGATCAGATGAAGTGCATCAAGGAAAAGGTTGTCAAGGTACTGGTGAATAACGCTCTCATTAGACGGAGATGTCAGTCATACTTCCACAAACTCTTGAACGACGAAGGGGTTGGGAGATTTGGAGTACTCTGAGAGGTGTCGTGATTTTGGATATTGTAAGAGTATAAAGGTTGAGAAAGCTAAGGGTGCTGTTCGTAGGATGAGTAGTAGAAGAGCGACCGTGCCCGATGAGACTCCTGGAGAATTTTAGAAAACTGTAGGCAGGGCGGGTTTAGAGTGGTTGACTTGGTTATTTAATGTCATCTTTAAGACGGCTAAGATGCCCGAAGAATGGAGATGCAATACAATGATTCCATTGTACAAGAACAAGGGCGACATTCAACGTTGCAACCACTACAGAGGGATCAAGCTGGTAAGCCACACTATGAAAGTGTGGGAAAGGGTGGTGGAGATGAGGGTGAGTAGAGACGTGTCTATCTCAGAGAACCAGTTCGGATTCATACCGGGGCGCTCAACTACAGAAGCTATTCATCTTGTGCGGAGACTGGTGGAGCAGTATAGCGAGAAGAAGATGGACTTTCAAATGGTATTCATCGACTTAGAAAAGGCATACGACAAAGTGCCGAGAGAGGTTCTATGGAGATGCTTGGAGGATAGAGGTATACCTGTGGCGTACATTAGGGCGATCAAGGACATGTATGATGGGGCCAAGACCAGGGTAAGGACTACGGAAGGAGACTCAGAGCACTTCCCAGTGGTGATGGGGTTGCACCAGGGATCAACTATTAGCTCATTTTTATTTTCCTTGGTGATGGATTGATTGACGTGGAAAATTCAAGGTGAGGTGCCATGGTGTATGTTATTTGCGGATGACATAGTCCTGATTGACGAGTCTCGCAGCGGAGTTAATGCTAAGTTGGAGGTTTGGAGACAAACTCTGGAGTCTAAAGGGTTCAAGTTGAGTAGGACCAAGACAAAGTACTTAGAGTGCAAGTTCAGTGATATAGTGCATGAGGATGACGTAGAAGTGAAGCTTGGCACCCAGGTCATAGAGAAGAAAGATAGTTTCAAGTATCTTGGGTCTATTATACAAGAAAATGGGGAGATTGATGATGACGTCTTACACAGTATTGGTGTAGGGTGGATGACATGAAGACTTGCCTCCGGAGTGTTATGTGACAAGAAGGTGCCACCAAAACTTAAAGGTAAGTTCTACAAAGTGGTGGTTAGACCAACTATATTGTATGGGGTGGAGTGTGTGCCAGTCAAGAAATCTCCTGTTCAGAAGATGAAAGTGGCGGAAATGAGAATGCTGCGATGGATGTGTGGGCACACTAGGAGCGATAGGATTAGGAATGAAGTCATCCGAGACAAGGTTGGAGTTAGCCTCAGTGGAAGACAAGATGTGCGAAGCGAGGTTGAGATGGTTTGGTCATGTGATGCGGAGAGATGCAAATGCCCCAGTGCGAAGGTGCGAGAGGTTGGCTAGCGACCGTTTTAGAAGAGGTAGAGGTAGGCTGAAGAAGTATTGGGGAGAGATGATTAGACAGGACATGACGCATTTCCTGCTTACCGAGGACATGCCGTTAGATAGAAGGGCATGAAGGACTCATATTAGGGTATAAGGCTAGTAGGTAGTCGCGTTTATCCTTTCTTATGAGTAGTTGTATTGCTCTATAGTTTCTTGTCCCTTGATTTCTGCGAGTATCTATTGGCTTATCATGGCTTATTTACTTTCATTGTTTTCATTTTCATAATTGCTTTGAATTGTTTGCTCGTATCTGACCTTTTCTATGCTTTTTCTTGAGCCGAAGGTCTACCGGAAACATCTTCCCTAGTTAAAGTAGCGGTAAGGTTTGCATACACTCTACCCTTTCCAGACCTCACGTTGTGGGATTCACTGGGTATGTTGTTGTTTGTATTCTCTTGTACAAGCTAAGAGGAATTGTTTGACGAAGTCGACTTTGGTTGGTCTATTGCGTAGACGATTTGAACTCCTCGAGTTGTGGTAGAACTTTATGTGTGGTAAAACACCAAGGTTTGTGTATAAAATTGAACTTGAAATATCTTTATTTTCTGGAATTTTTGAAGTATCTTGATGTCGTACTTTCTCTTCATCTTATATCATTGTATGGTTATTATCTCAAGTATTACAAAATATTCGCTAAATCGCCCACTTGTACGAATTGGTTGATCATTTTGCATTCTTGTTGGGACTTTGTCCTTCTTGTTGCGGTGACTTTGTAACCAATATCGGCATGCATCTTTATTCGAATCTAGCCTATCTTGACTTTGGATTTATGTTTCATCTTGATGATGGACTTTTGTGCATTTTCGAGTATGAGTGGATAGCCACTTTCAACATGACTCTTGATTCTCTTGATTATTGGGTGACGACCCTTCTTGATTTAGGGCTTCGGTCCATCTTGATATTGATTGTGCTTGGTGTGATAGCAGGACGTACATATTGGGCGAAATTTGTTATTTGACAAACTCTCTTGAATTGAATTATAAGTTTTCTTGACATTTGAGCCTCCTAATATTGATTTCGACATTTGGAAACTCTTCAAGGTTTTGATATTTGATACTTTGTTATACTTGTTTACTTGATTTATTATTATCTTGTTGTGCTACTTAAGACGGATAAGGGAATTAGAGAATCTAGTGGCTCCAAGCCAAAAGTTTATACGCCACTAAGATTTATGCTTAGCGATAGTTGTTTTCTATCGTAGGTAATGTTCGGGAGGAGATTTGAAGATGGTCATTTGGAGTAGACTTTTTGGGAGCCTTAGTGAAGATCACATTTGCATATGCATATAGGTCTTGTAAAATTTTGGGGACTTGTACATGATCCATATGTCACAGTTATGTATGAAATTTTGGAGGCTTGTTGGACACAAGACCATATGCTTGTAACTTGAACTTGGTGACTTGTTTTGCTGTTTTTAGGTGTTCTTTTAACCCAAGTCATGCCATGTACTGGGTTTACATTTTGCCTTGTAATTATGTACAAAGGAAGATACTAGTTTTCTGTGATAATCACAAGTTTGAGTTTCGTGTTTCTTATGGACCTGCAGTGGTGTTGATTTAAAAATATAATTTCAAAACGAAGTTTCTTAAATGTGTTGACTATTTGAGGAGGAAGTTACCGTTTTAAATTGATACTCTGATATTGTATTTCATCTAAGAAATTTTTCAGAGGGTATAATGGATTTTTTTTTTGCACTTTCAACCCTTTTTCGCATGGGCCTATTTCCGCTATTAAATATTTTTGTGAATATCTTTTGGCATAAATTTCTTCTAAACGTTGTAAGTGTGAAATTAGCTTTTGTTTCGTAAGTGGTATCCTCTCAAAGGGGATGCTACACTCCAGCTATGGTAGCCGATATGGGAGACCGTGTCTATCAGTTTGTGAGTGGTTTGGGATCACATTTTATTGATGATTGCTTGATGCCCTCACTTTAGTTTGGTATGGATATTTTCAGGATACGGGCACATACTCAGAATCTTGAGGAGCGTCAGTAGCAGCGGAGGGTCGAGCGCGAGCATGATAGGGGTTATAGTAAGCGAGGTAGATCTTCCAATTTTGTTAGTGAGCCCAGAGGTGGTCAGAGGCAGCATCATTCTAGGCGCTCAGGCCATTTAGTGGCTGGTGCACCTGCGCGATTTGCAGGCCAAAGATTTGATCGACCTATTTATTCAGGACCAGGTTAGAGTTCCAGAGCCTCAAGTTCTCAGTATGGAGGTGATTTAAGCAAGGTAAGACCACCTTTTCCACGATGTGCTCAGTATGGTAAGTTACATACTGGGCCGTATAGTTTGGGTTCAGATACTTGTTATGTTTGTGTTCAGCCATTCCATATTATGCGGGAGTGTCTATCGAGAGGTGGTAGAGGTGTAATTCAGCCTATTAGATCTGCAGCTGGTTCGTTATCATCTATACACTCTCTGGGGTAAAGTTCTCATACATCAGTAGGCCGCGGTAGAGGTAGAGGGGGAGCGTCCAGCTCTAGCGGTCCTCAGAATCACATTTATACACTGGCAGGTCGACAGGATCTTGAGTTTTCGCCTGATGTGGTTACAGGTGTACTATTAGTTTCTTTCCAGGATATTTATGCATTGATAGATCCAGGTTCTACATTGTCATATGTTACTCCTTTCATTGCTGGTCGGTTTGGGGTAAAACCCAAGTGGATCAAACCCTTTGAGGTGTGTACATCCGTTGGTGATCCAATGATAGCTCGACGGGTATATAGGAACTGTGTGGTTATAGTTTGTAATCGACGTACGATGGAAGATTTGACTGAATTAAATATGGTAGACTTTGACGTCATTATGGGTATGGATTGGTTAGCCTCTTGTTATGCTAATGTTGACAATAGAACGAAGATGGTTCGATTCCAGTTTCCAGGAGAGCTAGTTCTAGAGTGGAAGGGTAATACAGCATCGCCGAAAGGTAGGTTTATTTCCTATCTCAAGGCAAGGAAGATGATTGCTAAGGGTTGTATTTACCATTTAGTCAGGTTCTAGGACATAGAAGCGAAGCCTCCAACAGTTCAATCAGTTCCAGTAGTTAATGCGTTTCCAGATGCATTCCCGAATGAGCTTCCAGGTCTTCCACCAGAATAGGAGATTGACTTTTCCATTAATGTGTTATCGGATACTAAGACAATATATATTCCCCCTTATAGAATGACACCTGCTGAATTAAGGGAATTGAAGGAACAATTGAAGGATTTGCTTGACAAAGGCTTTATCAGGCCTACTACATCACCGTGGGGAGCACTAATGTTATTTGTGAGGAAGAAAGATGGCTCCTTATGGATGTGCATTGATTATAGACAGCTGAGTAAGGTGACAGTAAAGAATAAGTATCCACTCCCGAGGATTGATAAATGGTTCTAAACAATAGACTTAGATCAGGGTATCACCAAGTGACGGTTAGAGAGAAAGACATGCCGAAGATAGCTTTTCGAACCAGATATGGTCATTTCGAGTTTCGTGTGATGTCGTTTGGATTGACGAGTGCACCGACAGTATTTATGAATTTGATGAATAGCGTGTTTCGGCCTTTCCTAGATCTGTTCGTAATTGTCTTTATCGATGATATTCTGGTATACTCATGATCAGAGGCAGAGCATGCGGATCATTTACGTGCTGTTCTTAAAGTTCTCCAAGATTGGAAGCTGTATGCAAAGTTTTCTAAATGTGAATTTTGGTTTAATTCGGTGAATTTTCTAGGGCATATTATTTTAGCTGACGGTATCCGGGTGGATACACCGAATATTAGAGCAATAAAAACATGGCCGAGACCCACAACACCTACAAAAGTTCGCAGTTTTCTGGGCTTGGTAGGTTATTATAGGCGATTTATAGAGGGATTTTCTTCTATTTCTGCACCACTGACGAAGCTGATTTAGAAATCAGCTAAGTTCCAGTGGATGGATGCTTGTGAGCGCAGTTTTCAAGAGTTGAAGAAGAGTTTGACTTCAGCTAGGTTCTGACACTTCTAGAGGGATCCGAAGGGTATGTTATCTATTGAGATGCTCAGGTGTTAGACTAGGTTGTGTGTTAGTGCAACACGACAGAGTTATAGCTTATACTTCAAGGCAGTTGTGGAGGCATGAAAAGAACTATCCAACACATGATCTAGAGTTAGCTGTGGTGATTCATGCATTGAACATGTGGAGGCACTACTTATATGGTGTTCATATCGATATCTATATGGACCATAAGAGTCTTCAGTATATCTTTAAGCAGAAGGACTTAAAGTTGCGGCAGAGGCGATGGTTAGAGTTACTAAAAGATTTTGATATTAATATTTTATATCATCTCGGAAAAGCGAACATAGTGACGGATGCCCTTAGCCGCAGATCCATGGGTAGTTTATGAAATGTCCAGTTAGAGAAAAAGGAGATTGTTCATGGGCTTCAACAATTAGCTAGCCTGGGAGTTCGATTATTGGACTCAGGCGATTTGGGAGTTACTATTCATGATGCGACAGTTTTATCTTTAGGATCTAAGGTGAAGGAGTGCCTGTACGAGGATCCTATGTTAGTTCATTATTGAGACACATCTCCTCAGAAGAAAAATTCACCATTCGAGATTTCTGCGGATGGAGTTCTTAGATACCAAGGTAGACAATGTGTTCCTGACGTTGCAGAATTACGTCGTAAGATTATGGGGAGGCTCACTGTTCCCATTATTCTATTCATTTGGGGACGACGAAGATGTATCATGATATTAAGGAAGTCTACTGGTAGGAGGGAATGAAAAATGACATAGCAGAGTTTGTAGCCCAATGTCCTAACTGTCAACAGGTGAAGAATGAGCATCGGAAGCCCAGTGGATTGTTGCAAACTATTGAGATTCCGACTTGGAAGTGGGAAGTAATTAATATTGATTTCATTACAGGCTTTCCCCGTTCTCAACGTAAGTTTAATTCCATATGGGTGATTGTTGATAGGATTAACAAGTTAGCATATTTTCTACATGTTAGACTACTTATTCCGCTGAGGATTATGCGAAGATTTATTAAGGAAATAGTTCGACTTTACGGTGTTTCGGTATCCATCATCTCTGACAAGGGTGAGCAGTTTACCGCTAATTTCTGGAGGTCGTTCCAGAAGGGTCTGAGAACTCAAGTAAGTCTTAGCACAACATTCTACCCCCAGACAGATGGCCAGGCTGAGCGTATTATTCAGGCCCTTGAGGATATCTTACGGGCATATGTGATAGACCTTGGAGGTAGTTGGATGATCACTTGCCATTTATTGAGTTCGCATACGATAATAGTTGTCATTCCAGTATCCAGATGGCCCCATATAAAGCTTTATATGGGCGGAAATGCAGGTCACCTATTAGATGGTTCGAAGTGGGGGAGACTAAGTTAGTCGGGCCAGATCTGATTCAGCAAGCAATGGAAAAAGTCAAGCTTATCCAGGATCAATTATTGGAAACTCAGAGCTGTTAGAAGTCTTATGCGGATAATTGTCGACGAGACTTAGAATTCCAAGTTGATGACTGGGTATTCTTAAAGGTATCACCTATGAAAGGCGTTATGAGATTTGGAAAGAAGGGTAAGCTTAGTCCTCGGTACATTGGACCTTACAGGATTGTACGTAGAGTGGGCCACGTGGCCTATGGGTTAGATCTACCTTCGGATTTAGAATCAATCCATTCGGTCTTCCATGTATCGATGCTTCGTAAGTGTATTGGAGACCCTTCGAGAGTCCTACCCATTGATGATGCTCAGGTTATTGAGCAACTATCATACGAAGAGGTTCCCATTGCCATTCTTGATAGACAAGTTCAAAAATTGAGGAATAAAGATGTAGCTTCAGTTAAAGTTCTCTGGAGAAATGAGAATGTTGAGGAGATGACTTGGGAAGCTGAGGAAAATATGAGATCCAAGTACTTGCACTTATTTCGGCTTCTAGAGGAGGTCCAGATAGAGACGCCCTTATCGTCAGGTGCATATCGTTTCATTCTCTATGATTACTGGTCGTGTGAGGCCATTATTGTTATTGCTTGTTGTGGCCCTGTGTGGCGTTGTATATTTTAGGTTGTTGTAACAGGTTGGTAGTGGTACAATTACCGGGGAAACTCTGCCAAAATTTTTAAAAGAAAGAAAGAACCTAAGAGTTTAACATTCGAGGATGAATGTTCCTAAGGAGGGAAGGATGTTATACCTCGAAAATTTTGGCGTTGTTGTGGCGTAAGTAAACTAATATAATCCCGGAGAGGTCATGTAACTGTTATAAGGTTAAGAAGGACTTCTAACAAGTGTTAAACAAGTGTCTAATGATTTCGGATCAAGTGAATCGACAAAATTAAGTTTGTTGAAAATTTGGGAAAATTTGGCAGAATATTGGACAGGATTTTTGGTCCAACTTGAGAGAGGCATATCTCCTAGAATATAAGGAGTTATGGAATACATAACCTATGTAAATTCAAGTTCAGCGAGTCTTCTTTCCAATTCAACTGAAAAATCAAAATTTCGGAGTACAGAATGGGGTATGGGCCGTTCTTTGAAGTGCGTCCTGCCCTTCTACCCTATGCTTCACTAAAAATTTCCAGAAACATGGATTTTGATCCCCTAAGTACGGGGCTGAAAGTACAGCCCATACTTTTCCCAAAAGTTCCAAAAAGTTTTAAGTCTATGGACCTTTTGTCTTGGCCTATAAAATGATTTTCCCACGACTTGGGGTCATATTGTTTATCGAAACAAAGCCCTAGTGACCTTCTAATCTCTCTCAAACATCCAAAAACACCCATAAACATCTCAAACACCCATAAACATCTCAAATAAAATCAAGATGAGATCAAGCCAAAAACTCCTTAACTAATTCCTAAAGAGTGATTGTTCTTGGCTATACTTCGAGTTGTGGAGAATTTGGTCTTGAAACAAGTTGTGAAAGTTGAAGTTTTTCAAAAATATGGTATCTTCCTCATCTTGTTTCTTATGTTGAGTTGATTTGAGGGTTTAGCAATGCCTTAAAGATGAATAGAATCATGGTAAAAAGGTTATAAGATGTTATGTTGAAGCTATTGGCTATAGATTGAATTTGTCAGGAAGTTTTGGATGAATTTGGGTCTATTTTGAATATAATCTCTTGGTTATGGTACGGTGGATGTTGTTAATGAATTTTAGAAGCTGTTTTGGAATTTGGTGGAAGTAAGTGATATAGGATAAATGCTTCCCAAATTCCGTTAGCTCACCTAATAGTTTAGTTGGATGTTATAAGCGTTTTGATGACTTAACCTTAGTGTGAATAATTGTCACGGCCCAAACTGATGAGTTGTGACGAGTGTCTAACCTCTAGCGACCAAATACCCCTATGCTCATATCTGAATGATACTGAACATCAAGGGCCCACAAGTGACTCAAACTAATCTCATTCTGCCTTATAAATAGATAACATCATGAACTCTGTACAACCTGTATAAACATAAACACGCTGAAAGAACAGTGCAAGCCAACTAGGCTGCTACATATACTGTACACAAAAGAATAGAAGCCGAAAAGGCTACATCATTTGACTAATACATACAACTGTCTACAGACCTTTACTGGAATAAAGCTATAGAAAGGACGGGATAGGGCCCCGTCATACCCTTATGCATATACATCTCAAAAGGGTGGCATACCAAAACTGACTACAGCTCCGGATCAAATGGAGCGCACTGACCACAGCTAGATAGAAGTCCTACTAAGCTGGACCACCTGTCGGTCTACTTGAACCTGCGGGCATGAATATAGGCCCCCGAGCAACGGGGAGTCAGTAGCGATAATGTACTGAGTATGAAAGGTATAAGAACAATATATATATGTAAGAGTCATGAATAAGATTTGAACTCATAAGCTGAAATAACTATCTGCATGTACTTGTATGAACTAGTATATATGTGTATCTGACAATGCCACTGTGGGCGCATAATATGCACGCTCATGCCTATCAATGAAGGTCATATATATATATATATATATATATATATATATATATATATATATATATATATATATATATATATATATCTGTATGTGTGCGTGTATAACACCTGATATATGTGCGTGTATAACGCCTGTCAAGCCTCTATGACATCCCATCATATCATATCGGCCTCTCTGCGGCCATCATCATATACATTGCTGCGGTACGTGCAGCTTGATTCTCATATCATCATCATGGTGGTAATGCGTGCATAATGCCTATCCCTCTTCTCATATTCCACATATATCTAATATTCGCGTATATAATGCCTTCTGGTCATGGGTCAATGTACATAGATATATAATGAATGTAATGCATGAATAAACTGTATACATAGAACTGGATACATAAGACTGGACCCATGAACAGAAGGAACACTCATAAACAGGGTACATGAACATCAAAGACTGAAGTACTCCTAATGCTTCTAAGAGTAGAGTAATATGGATGCTCGCTTACTCGTTTGTTGGTTCATATCATAAGGTCATGCCAAAAGAAAGAAAGGATAGCCTTAACATACCTTGAAGTATATCCAATCGTCCAACTTCTACCTCTTGAACTTGTAAGTCTACAGACTATTTACCTCGCTTACTAACCATCTTTAAATACATATACAGCTTAACAAATTGTAGACAACATTTCCCTTGTAAGCTTACAACTCTTCAACTTCTCACTCGATCCAACATCAACTACAATACCCACAACAGTAATGACAACACATATATATATCAAAATATACTTAAATCCACTTCCAATCATCTCTTAAAATAACCCCAAATCACTATCTTACCCTTCATCAACTTACCAGTTCCATAAGTATCCTCTCTCTACTTAAAATCACTAAAATTCTTGATAATCAACTCAAATATAAGGGTAGAAATAATTTACATACCTTGAAGGGTCTAAGATTCCAAGAATCACTTCAACTCCAATTCAACTCCAACTTCCTAAGCTTTACAACCTTGAAGAAACCCTAGAAACAACCTTCTTCTTCACAAGCTTGGGTTTACGAGGTTCGGATCTTGCCAAATCACCACTATAATGATAGAAAATGTTGGGAGTAAATATACTAAGTTTTTCTCTTACTTGGAAGAGAGAAAATGAGAAATAAAGTGGTGGATCACATAGTTATACTTAAAAAATAAAAAGTCCCAGCGGTGCGATTCAACGAGCAGGTCGACGACTCGTCGACGTGTCGACGGTCCGTTGACTTGCTTCATCGACCTGTGCCTGCAGATTCAAGGCTGCAAAAACATAACGTCGCCGCACAACGATGGTCCATCGACAATTATTGGTGTCTGTAGATTTCTCAGATTCAGCTCAGATCGCGTCGATTCGATTTGTTCAACTTCTACTTCTAATCTTGCAAATTGCCAGGAATACCTGCTGGTACCTTTGTAAATGGGGTAAGACACTTTCTACCTCCAAAACTCGAGCTCGAGTCTCTATTCCAAAGGCATACCCGACTAGGCAACCATAGGTTCTCCTACCACGAAAATGAGAGGTGTAACAATAATCTTGAATGTAGATTTGCAAGCTCGGGAGAATAGACGTTGAGTGTTTAAGTAAGACGATAAGGTATGTTAAGGCTGTCTATTTCTTTCTTATGGCATGATCTTATTGATACAAATCCACACAAATGCTATCCATAATGTCCTTATTCCTAGAAAATACTAAAAAAATCATGGTTCTTGATTGTTCTTATGATATTGTTGGCATTTGTCTCATGATTATTGATCTTATCATATGGTTTTTGATTTTATTCATTAATGTTAATCTCATCTTATGGTTATGGTTCTTTCAAGGTGAGATATGGTGATGATGATAGTTCCATAATGAAAATCGGAGGTTTACCGACCTTACATCACTCTGATAAATTTATAGCTTTTATTCAGGCTCTCATGCATGCTTTACATATATATATATATATATATATATATATATATATATGTATTTTCTCATACCGAGCCTCGCTATAGTCGGTCGGGTACGACACCTATTGTGCACACCACTGCAGGTGGGTACAGATAACACCAAGCCTATTATGGCTGGGTATGGATGATATCGAGCCTATATGGTCGGGTACGGTATTATGATATATGTATATGTACGAAAATGTTTTTTTTTAAATGCAAGCATGCATGACATTCGCCTCAAGAGGCAATTAGATGCACAGGTTATCTCTCTTACCTCAAGAGACAATCAGATGCCTGTAATAGACCTCCAGGCTTCTGGTGTTCTATTTTGACCTCCTGACAATTTGGGCACTGAGCAACAAATTCTGCTATATCTCTTTTCATACCATCCCACCAATAAACTTCCTTGAGATCACGGACATCTTTGTTGAGCCTGGATGAATAGAATAACGAGAGTAATGTGCCTCCCCCATAACCTGCTGACGGAGTCCTGCAACATTTGGAACACATAATCTACCTCGATACCTGAGTACTCCATCACCTGTAATCACAAAGGGTGTCTTTTCTTTCTAAGGTGCTGTATCTCGGTAATGAACTAGGACAGGGTCTTCGTACTAACGTTCTTTTATTTATGTTACTAGAGATGACACTGCTGTGTCTTGAACAATAACTCTTACATCAGCTGACTCTATCAATCGAACTCTGAGGCTCCTAATCGATGAACTTCACGCACCATTTTTCTTCTCTCTAGCAGCACATGTGAAAAGCTACCTATAGATTTACGACTGAGGGCATCGGCTACTACGTTAGCCTTCCCGGGATGGTACAAAATATCCACATCATAGTCTTTCAGCAACTCTAGCCACCATCTCTGATCCAAATTCAAGTCCTTCTGTTTAAAGATGTACTGGAGACTCTTATGATCAGTATAGATATCAACATGGACTCCGTATAAGTAGTGCCTCCATATTTTCAAAGCGTGAATCACTTCCGCTAGCTCAAGATCATAGGTTGGGTAATTCTTCTCGGGCTTCTTCAGATGTCTAGAAACATAAGCGATAACCTTACCATGCTGCATTAACACACAGCCCAATCCAATGCCTGAAGCATCACAATATACCACATAGTCATCTGCTCTTTCTGGAAGAGTCAAAACAGGTGCTGAAGTCAGCTTATCCTTCAATGTCTGAAAACTCTACTCACGAGCATCTGTCCATTGGAACTTAACTGATTTTTGAGTCAACTTAGTCAATGGGGATGAAAGAGAGGAAAATCCTTCTACAAATCTTCTATAATAACCCGCTAAGCCCAAGAAATTGCGTATCTCCGTTGGTGTCGTGGGCCTTGGCCAATTCTTCACAGCCTCAATCTTTTGGGCATCCACTCTAATGCCTTCCTCTGAAATAATGTGACCCACAAAAGCCACAGAGTTGAACCAGAACTCACACTTGGAAAACTTGGCATAGAGCTCTTTTTTTCGAAGAACTCCAAGCACTGCTCGTAGATGTTCTGCATGATCAGCCTTTTACGACGAATAAGCTAGAATATCATCTATAAACACAATCACGAACAAATCTAAGAAGGGTCTGAATGCATAATTCATCAAATCCATGAATACGGCTGGGGCATTAGTTAGCCCGAACGACATAACACAGAACTCATAATGGCCATATCCAGTACTGAATGCCGTCTTCAGAATGTCCTCTTCCTTCACCCTAACCTGGTGGTATCCTGATCTCAAGTCTATCTTTGAGAAATATTTAGCGCCTTGCAACTGGTTAAATAAATCATCGATCCTTAGGAGCGGATACTTATTCTTTACAGTCACTTTATTCAATTGCCTATAATCAATACACATTCGCAAAGAGCCATCCTTCTTTCTTACAAATAATACCGGTGCTCCCCACGGTGATATGCTGGGCCTAATAAAGCCCTTCTCAAGCAAATCTTTCAACTGCTCCTTCAATTCTTTCA
Source organism: Lycium barbarum (assembly GCF_019175385.1). Classification (NCBI taxonomy): domain Eukaryota; kingdom Viridiplantae; phylum Streptophyta; class Magnoliopsida; order Solanales; family Solanaceae; genus Lycium; species Lycium barbarum. The sequence goes on along the minus strand of NC_083340.1, from coordinate 124,339,903 downwards.
ACTCCGCAGGTGCTATCCTATAAGGAGGAATAGCTATTGGCTGAGTATCTGACAATAGATCAATAGTAAAATCAATCTCTCTCTCTAGGGGCATGCCTGGAAGCTCATGTGGAAACACTTCTGGAAACTCATTAACCATAGGAACAGACTGAAGAGTTGGCAACTCTGCTTGCAAATCCTGAACTCGAACCAGGTGATAGATGTACCCTTTTCTGATCATCTTCTTTGCTTTAAGGTAGGAAATAAACCTACCCCTTGGCGAAGCAGCATTGCCCTTCCACTCTAGGACTGGCTCGCCTGGGAACTGAAATCAGACTATCTTTGCTCTGCAATCAACATTGGCATAACAGGAAGCTAACCAATCCATACCCATAATAACATCGAAATCAATCATGTCTAACTTAATCAGATCTGCTACGGTATGGCGGTTACAAACTATAACTACGCAGCCTCGATATACTCTCCTAGCTATAACTGGATCACCAACTGGCGTAGATACCTCAAACGGTTTAATCAACTCGGGCTCTATCCCAAACTTGTCGGCAACAAAGGGCGTAACATATGATAAAGTTGAACCTGGGTCAATCAGTGCATACACATCATAAGAGGAGACTGATAATATACATGTAACAATATCAGGAGACGTCTCACAATCCTGCCTACCGGCCAATGCATATATGCGGTGCTGAGGACCACTCGAGCTGGATGCTCCATTCCTCCCTCTACCAAGTCCTTCTGGTGTCTGGAAAGCTTTCCCTGAGGGGCGTACTACAAAAGAAGAATGAACCATAGACCCCGTAGGCTGCACCATACCTGTACCAACCCTCATCGGGCACTCCCTCATCCTGTAGCCTGACTGACCACAAACATAGCAAACATCAAATCCCAATCGACACTGCCCAGCGTGTAGCCTACCACACTGAGCACACCACGGCAAGGGTGTCCTTACCTAGCCTGACTCTGGTCGGTACCAAGAGCCTGGCACCCTAGAACCCTGGCCCGCTCAGAAATAAGAAGACCGATTGAACCTCGGACCTGAAAACCGCGGAGTGCGCTCCCTACCCAATGGAATGGATATCCGGGATACTGTTGTCTTTGTCCTCCCCTAGACTCACCCCCGGTATCTAAAGATTTGTCCCTCTTGCCATGGCCCCGGTCACGGTCACGATCAGGTTCTGTCCTCCGTTGACGCTTGCGGTCCTCTAAATTCTGTGCATACGCTTGTATACGAGAGATATCTATGCCCGGCTGTAATGCGGCAATCGTACAAGCATCTATCAAATGTGGCCTTAGACCAGCCACAAAATGATGAACTCTGTTCTCCATCTTATCCACCATGGCTGGGGCATACCTAGCCATACAATCAAAATACACACAATACTCCTGAACACTCATGCTGCCTCGCTCAATACGTAAAAACTTATCTGCTCGGGCTCGTCGGACCTCTGGTGGTAAATAATGGTGAATATAAGCATTTGAAAACTCTCGCCAAACCGCTAGAGGGGAATTCTCTCCCCCGGATTGCTCCCAAGTCTGATACCACTGTACTGCAATATCACAAAGTCTATATGAAGCCAACTCCATAGACTCGAGCTCATCCGCGTGCATAACCCTTAAGGTCCTCTGCATGCCATCAATGAAATCTAGGGGGTCCATATTTTGCTTTATGACCGAAAACTCTAAAGGACCTAACCTAAGGAAGGTCTTAACCCTCGAACTACCAACCCTGTCTGCCTAGGCAACACTAACTCCCTGCTGCTGAGCCTAGGCGGCTACTAATCTGGTAAATAACTATACATCATCCCGCACATCCTGGCCTGGTACATCCGACTGAGGAACTGGGGCAGGTGCTGGAGGCGGGGTATGCGATGTCTCAGACGGCCCCCACTCTGAATCTCATCCTGAGCCCTCGTGGCCTACCGAGTACGGCTAGTGGCCTCATCTTCCGCTCTCTTGCCCATCTGGGCAGCTGTAGCTTTCTTGCGGGGCATCGCTGAAATTAAAGCAAATCATCTGAAAGCGAACGCTTGACACATGGCTCTATCGCACGATCTAAGAGAGCAAGAATGACATCATCCTAAATGTCCTGTAGCCTCCTATCTATAAGTGTAGTGCACAACACGCTTATAAACAAGACACTACTAGACACGGTCTGTAGACAACCCTAGGACGGAACTGCTTTGATACCACTTCTATCACGACCCAAACTGATAAGTCGTGACGAGTGTCTGACCTCTAGCGACCAAATACCCCTATACTCATATCTGAATCTTACAGAACATCAAGGGCCCACAAGTGACTCAAACTAATCTCATTCTGCCTCATAAATAGATAACATCATGAACTCTGTACAACCTGTATAAACATAAACACACTGAAAGAACAGTGCAAGCCAGCTAGGCAGCTACATATACTGTACACAAAAGAATAGAAGTTGAAAAGGCTACATCATTTGACTAATACATACAACTGTCTACAGACCTCTACTGGAATAAAGCTATAGAAAAGACGGGACAGGGTCCCGTCATACCCATATGCATATACATCTCAAAATGGTGGTATACCAAAACTGATTGCAGCTCCGAATCAAATGGAGCGCACTGACCACAACTGGATAGAAGTCTTACTAAGCTGGACCACCTGTCGGTCTGCTTGAACCTGCGGGCATGAACACAGCCCCCCCAGCAACGGGGAGTCAGTACAGATAATGTACTGAGTATGAAAGGCATAATAACAACATATATATGTAAGAGTCATGAATAAGATTTGAATTCATAAGCTGAAATAACTATCTGCATGTACTTGTATGAACTAGTATATGTGTGTATCTGCTTAAATCTGTGTAACTGATAATGCCACCGTGGGCGCATAATATGCATGCTCATGCCTATCAATGAAGGTCATACTATATATATATATATATATATATATATATATATATATATATATATATATATATATATATTTGTGTGTGTGTGTGTGCATGTATAACGCCTGATATATGTGCGTGTATAACGCCTGTCAAGCCTCTATAGCATCACATCATATCATATCGGCCTCTCTGCGGCCATCATCATAAACATTGCTGCGGTACGTGCAGCTTGATTCTCATATCATCATCATGGTGGTAATGCGTGTATAATGCCTATCCCTCTTCTCATACTCCACATATATCTAATATTCGCGTATATAACACCTTCTGGTCATGGGTCAATGTACATAGATATATAATGAATGTAATGCATGAATAAAATGTATACATAGAACTGGATACATAAGACTGGACCCATGAACAGAAGGAACACTCATAAACGGGGTACATGAACATCAAAGACTGAAGTACTCCTAATGCTTCTAAGAGTAGAGTAATATGGAAGCTCGCTTACTCGTTTGTTGGTTCATATCGTAAGGTCATGCCAAAAGAAAGAAAGGATAGCCTTAACATACCTTGAAGTATATTCAATCGTCTAACTTCTACCTCTTGAACTTGTAAGTCTACAATTAAGATAACATATGTCTTAATTAGACTATTTACCTTGCTTAATAACTATCTTTAAATACATATAGAGCTTAACGAATTGTAGACAATATTTCCCTTGTAAGGTTACAACTCTTTAACTTCTCATTCGATCCAACATCAACTACAATACCCACAACGACAATGACAACACATATATATCAAAATATACTTAAATCCACTTCCAATCATCTCTTAAAATAACCGCAAATCACTATCTTACGCTTCATCAACTTACCACTTCCATAAGTATCCTCTTTCTACTTAAAATCACCAAAACTCTTTATAATCAACTCAAATACAAAGGTAGAAATCATTGACATACCCTGAAGGGTCTAAGATTCCAAGAATCACTTCAACTCCAACTTCCTAAGCTTTACAACCTTGAAGAAATACTAGAAACAACCTTCTTCTTCACAAGCTTGGGTTTACGGGGTTCGAATCTTGCCAAATCACCACTATAATGATAGAAAATGTTGGGAGTAAATATACTAGGTTTTTCTCTTACTTGGAAGAGAGAAAATGAGAAATAAAGTCGTGGATCACATATTTATACTCGGAAAATAAAAAGTCCCAGCGGTGCGGTTCGATGAGCGGGTCGACGACCCGTCGACCTGCGCCTGCAGTTCAAGGCTGCGGAAACATAATGATGCCGCAAGACTACGGTCCATCGACGACCTGTCGACAATGACCGGTGTCTACAGATTTCTCAGATTCAGCTCAGATTGCGTCGATTTGATTCGTTGAACTTCAACTTATAATCCTGAAAATTGCTAGGAATACCTACTGGTACATTTGTACATGGGGTAAGACACTTTCTACCTCCAAAACGCGGGCTTGGGTCTCTATTCCAAAGGCATGCCTTACTAGGAAACCATAGGTTCTCCTACGACGAAACGAGAGGTGTAACAATAATCTTGAATGTAGATTTGCAAGCTCGGGAGCATAGACATTGAGTGTTTAAGTAAGATGACAAGGTATGTTAAGGCTGTCCGTTTCTTTCTTATGGCATGATCTTATTGATACAAATCCACACAAATGCTATCCATAATGTCCTTATTCCTGGAAAATACTAAAAGCTCATGGTTCTTTATTATTCTTATGATATTGTTGACATTTGTCTCATGATTATTTATCTTTATCATATGGTTATTGATTTTATTCATTAATGTTAATCTCATCTGATGGTTATTGTTCTTTCAAGGTGAGATATGATGATAATGATAGTTCTATAATGAAAATCGGAGGTTTACCGACCTTACATCACTCCGATAAATTTATAGCTTTTATTTTGGCTCTCATGCATGCTTTACATATATGTATGTATTTTCTCATACTGAGCCGCGCTATAGTCGGTCAGGTATGAAACCTATTGTGCACACCACTGCAGGTGGGTACGGATAACACCGAGCTTATTATGGTTGGGTATGGATGACACCGAGACTATATGGTCGGGTACGGTATGATGATATATGTATATGTATGAAAATATTTTTTTTAAAAATGTAAGCATGCATGACATTCGCCTCAAGAGGCAATCAGATGCACAGGTTATCTCTCTTATCTCTTGTCATTTTCATATCTATGTTATGTTGTTTTCCATGCCTTACATACTTAGTACCTTATTCGTACTGACGACCTGTTGTTTATGGATGCTGCGTTCATGACCGCAGGTAGATAGAAAGACGGTATAAATCCTTAGGCAGTCATCTCGGCGTCGGTACAGGAGCACTCCATTTGTTCGGAGGTTGCAGCTCGTTTTGGTATGATTCATTTATGTACATATGGGTATGGCAGGATTCTGTCCCGTTCTTACTATGTTATGCATTCTATGTAGAGGCTCATAGACAAATGTGTATAGTTAGATGTCTTATGACCTCCTCGGTCTATATTTTGATAGCCTTGTCGGCTTATATATGGGCACATTTGATGATGCATATATATATGCATGTGCCCTTTTCAGTTATGATATTTATGAGTTGGCTTCATGGCCCACTTAGATATGACTATGAGAAGTATATTTTGAGGTACTCGGTAGGCTAGCTCCGGGTGCCCATCATGGCCCTCCGGTTGGGTGGTGACACCAACCCAGTTGGTTCCTAAGCTAATGGAACAATGCAAGTAAGTTGTGGGAGCTCAAAAACAACTTTATATGATAGAAGTAACTCCCATGGAGAAGCCTTGGGTAAATCTATTTGAAGGAAGTAAGATGGCTTTGAAAGGGATGGAGTTGCAATTTGTCCCACCGATTATTAAGGATGGTGTCAAAATTGTGAAATTAGACAAAGAAGAGGTCAAAAATGAGAGCGACCTTTAGAAATCAACGCTGATCTTATATGTCTTGGGTCTTCCCTGGCAATTGCATGGTTCATCGGAAGCCAAAAATCGTTTACCAAACCAAAAATCTTCTATCACAATGAGGGGTATTTTATGGTAAAGTTTCCATAGCATAGATGATAGAGATGATATATTGTATTCTGCACCTCATATGATAAATGCAAAGCTAGATATCATGAAGTCGTGGACTGCTGCCTTTAGTTTCAAGGATGAAGTGCTGAAATGTGTTCCAGTATGGGTGAGATTCCCAAATCTTGGTTTTCACTGGTGGGGCTTAAAATCTGTTAGCAGGATTGCTAGTGGTCTGGGAACTCCTATATGTGCTGATGAATGCACTAGCTGATGATTGCGCTAGCAAGATGGAAAGAATCTTGTATGCGCGTGTTCTAGTTGAAGTTGATGTCACCATTTCTATGCCAAATGTGGTCATGGTGTTGGATTAAGATGGTACTCTATTTGAGGAGCCTGTGAACTACAATTGGAAGCTTCAGTACTACCCCACCAGTTGCCAAATAAAGCATGTATGCCAAGATAAAAAAACCACTCAGCCGCAGGACAAATAGGAGAAATAGGCTCAGAATAAGGAGGTGCTTCCTAGAGTTGCTCTAAAGAAAGGTACCCAAATCTGAAAAAATAAAGGCAATGCACTAACTGAGGACCAATGTAAGAAGCCGAAAGTGCTTCGATCAACTCATGTTATGCATATCCCAGCTGAGGCAAGTCCAACCAAGCAAAAGGAGATAAGATGGAAAAGTGGGAAAGGAAAGTCCTCTAGTAAAGCCATTGAATCCACAAGTATCCAGAACACTAGTAGCTTTACTCCTATTACAGTGGACATTTTGCAACACATGATACAGACTGCCTTTGTAATAGCTAGAAAAGGCCAAAGTGGTAAGGGTAGTGGGGTGAGAAGTCCAGCACCTCAATCCAATTCTAGATGAAGATAGAAACATGGAATGTAAGAGGTTTCAATAAGCTTTTTAAGAACAAAGAGTTTCCTAGATTAATAAGGAAAACATAAATAGATATTATAGAAGTAGTGGAGCACAGGGTCCTAAAACATAAGGCCAAACAGATCATGAGTAAAGTGATACTAGGTTGGCAATGGGCTGAAAACTGTGGTAGTTCTGATAGAGGGAGAATTTGGATCCTATGGAAGCCTGGGGTTGTGGATGTTTTTTTCATACACGTTGAGAATTAAATGATTCACTGTCTTGTGAAGTGTCTCAGGAGGGGTTATTGTTTTTGAATTCATTGCAGTTTATGGATTACATACCATAGATGACAGGAAAGGGCTATAGACTGCTCTGGAGGTATTAAACACAAATGTCCATAACCTTTGGCTTGTTATGGGAGATTTCAATACAGTACTAAGAGGTGAAGATAGGCTGGATAGCCAGGTTATGGAGCAGAAGTCAGGGGTTTTGAAAATCTCCTGGATTAGACAAATCTGACTGAATTGAGAACAATCGGCAGGTTCTACACATGTAGTAACAATCACGTTCATAGTAAAATTGATAGAACACTAGTCAATGCAATGTGGATGAACTTGTGGCCTTATATGACGTGATAGCAATGGATCCTTATTTTTCAGATCACTTCTTATTATGTATCACTATGGAGGATGTGCAGAATCAAGGATCAAAACCTTTCAAGTTTTTGAATCATCTAGCAAAGCATCTAGCATTTATGCAATATGTGAACAATACTTGGAATAGTAATGTCCAAGGCGCCCCTATGGAAAGGAATTGGAAAAAAAATTAAACTTATGAAAGGAAGCATGAAGGGATTGAACACTAAATAATTTTCTAATGTGGAGTCCAAGATTCATTCTATGAGACAACAACTTGAAGATATTTAGCAACAACTTAGAAATCAATACAATGATCAAGCTCTATATACCCAGGAGAAAGAACTCAAGCTTGGACTTAAAAAATGGAGTTTAGTGGAAGAGAGTATCTTAAGACAAAAATCCACGATACAGTGGTTGGGATTTGGTGATACAAATTATGCTTTATTCTTTGCCAGCATGAAGAACACGATTACTCAGAATCATAAAACTAGGCTTGTCTCTGAGAAGGGCATCAATATGCAGACTAGACAAGAGATTGAGGTGGAGATCACTGATTTCTATGAGCAATTGCTGGGGTCAAATGCTTAAGAGCTACCTGTAATACAACCTAGTTTCATAGCATGTGGTCTAATTCTGAATAGGCAGCAACAACTACACCTCTAAGCACCTGTAAATGGAGATGAAGTCGACAAAGCACTAGTGGATATCAATGACCTTAAAGCCCAGGTTCTGATGGATTTAATGCCCATGTATTTAAACAAGCTTGGTCATGCATCAGAAAGGAGGTAACATATGCAATCTTACACTTCTTCCATTATAGTAAGATGTTAAGTCTAGAACCCATCCTCTGTGAAGGAGTTCAAGCCTATCTCGTGTTGTACTATGCTATATAAAATCATATCCAAAGTCCTCACTAATAGACTGCAATCATAATGGATAGTATTATTGATAATGGGCAAGATGCCTTTGTGCCAGGAAGAGTGATTACCGATATATTTTTCTAGGTCATGAACTAGTTATGGGTTATAACATGAAAAAGGGATATCTCCTAGGTGTATGCTTAAGATAGACACACACACAACTTATAATTCTGTGGAATGGCCTTCTCTTGAGCAAGTACTAGTGTCCTTAAACTTCCTTACTAGTTTCACAAAATGGATAATTACTTTTGTATTAATAGTATCTTATTCCATATCATAAATAGGCAGTCTGTTAAACCCTTTGATGCTAAAAAGGGACTGCAGCGAGGGGGCCCATAATCCCCTTTCCTCTTTGTGTTGGCTCTGGAGTATCTAAGTAGGCTTTTGGAGCATCTTGGCAAGAAACCTCAGTTCAAATTCCACCCAAAATGTGCAATATTGAACCTTATATAATTAGGATGCTGGTGATGTGTTATTTTTTTGTAAAGGTGATGTTAATACTGTCCAACTATTGTTTGATAAATTTGAGTATTTCTCATAGGCTTCTGGTTGGATTGAAAACCTCACTAAAAGCTCAATGTATTGTGGGGGTGTCTCAAATGATGTTCAGCAGGAGATATTGGACTTGCCAGGTTTCAGTAAAGGTGGATTTTCTATAAGATATCTAGGACTCCCTTTAAGTACAAAGAGAGTTTCTATAGTGCAATGCAACCACTGATAGATAAAATGCTAAGACGAGTAATGTTACACCCCGAAAAAAATTTCCCGTTAACGTACAGTGAATAGACTAACGAAGGGAACGACGTCTACAATGTTTTGATAATTAAGAAATAACAATTGATGGTCCTAAATGTGGTTTCAAAGACAATTGAGGTAGGAGACGAAAGTTGTTAAAGAAAGCAAGGCATATGTTGTGTGTTGGGCAGAATTTACGAGTATTGAACTAATGATGACTTAATGATGTTTTGGAAAAGAGTTATAATGTCCCTTAGACTGTTAACGAGGTGTTAAACAAGTATCAAGAAGGTTCCATAAGGATTCGGGATCAAGCGAAGTGACGAGAATAAAAGTCGGAGAAGAGACATATTATACGACAAATTATACGGTCCGTATAATAGTCCGCAGAATCATCACAGTGAAAGTCCCTCAGTGATGAGATTATACGGTCACTTATACGGACTGTATAAAATTATACGGACCGTATAATGTGCCGTATAATGGTCACAGAAGCGAGATGTTGATAGGGTGATTTCACGGTCACTTATATGGACCGTATAATGTGCCATATAAATGACACAGAAAGGGATGGTTGCTGAAGCGATTTCACGGTCACTTATACGGACCGTATAAGTGTCCGTATAATGATGTCGGGACAAATTTTTAATTTATAAAAGAACACCCTAAGTTCATTTAATTCATTTCATTTTTCTTCTCCACAACTCAAGACCTCTCTACAACCTTCCACACTCTTCATATACAAGAACCCAAGAGAAATTAATGATCAACTTCATCAAATCAAGAGAAACAAGTGCAAGAAACTCACTAGGGTTCATCTAAGGCAAGAAATCTTATGGGAAGTGGAACTAGGGTTTTGCTCAAGTGAAGTATTTCCACTTAAAGCTCATTCCCACACTATCAAAGGTAAGTTTTATGGTATTTCCATGTTATTTAAGGTGTTGAAAAGTTGAAACACTTGGATTGTAGGAGGATATAGGAAATGGGTCATGAATGTGGGAATAGTGCCATTTTTGAGTAGTAGTTTGGAGTGAATCATGAATATTGATATATTGTGATTGTAACTACGTTATGAATGATGATAAGAGTATGAGAGAAACATTAGATGAGAATGAATGTAATGTTGTATTATGATAATGATTATGGATGACCTTAAGAGGAAATTGTGGGGATTGGATAATGATGAATTTGACAAAAGTTATTAATGATGATATTATGAATGTTATTATTGATGTTTGGGAGTTGATATATGATATGGAGAAACTAGTAGAAACAAAGGAGATACTGGTCAATTTTCTCTAGCTTTAGTTCAAACACGCTTATGTTATCGATTATCTAATATGAGTATGAACTCCCTTGAAGGTAAAGAAGTGAGCAACGAAGAAGAATGATCAAACGATAGAGTAGCTAAATGAAAGAGGTATGTAAGGCTAATCCTTTCCTTCTAAGGCATGACTCCTATGGCAAGAATCTTCCTATTTTTTTCCATGATCTTCCTAAATAACGGAAATTATGTGCCCATGACTATAGAGAGCTACATACGCATATGATGAAGAAAAGAGATACAATACGAGCATGATAATGATGATGATGAGTTTAAGTATAAAGAATCCTAGAGTAAAATAAGATGTCCATGAAGCTAAAAATCCTAAGTATGGTTCCATTGATGCTTTTCTTTGTGTGCACTCACCTTAAAATGTTAGTCCCTTCAAGGTGAGATATGATGATTATGATTACTCCATAATGTGATCGGGGGTTCACGACCTTATGTAACCCCGACATAGCCATAGTTGCCTTCAAGCTCTAATGTATGTTTTAATGATAAATGTATAATGATGCTAAGTTATGATAAGGTCATGATGTGCCTATGAGATGTAATAATAATAAGTTTATGTTGACTATATGATGATACGATTCCACCACGCCTAGTTGGCCGGGCATGTCACCGCTAAGGCGGGTTGCATACGATTCCACCGTGCCAAAATGGCCGGGCATGTCTCCGCTAAGGTGGGCTGCTATGTTTACACCGAGCCTAGAGGGCCGGGCATGACACCACTAGTGGGAGGCATATGATGGTTACCCGGACGCGGGTTAACGTTGATGAAATATATGATACGGTGATGTATGCGCTATGGTGATACATGTACTATGATTATATATGATATATGTATGAAATGTATCCGTCCTAAAAAAGTTACGCAGGTTATATCTTCATCTTATGTTTTATGATTTCTCTATTATATTCATTTCATTCATGTCTTACATACTCAGTACAATATTCATACTGACGTCCGTTTTCTTTGGACGCTGTGTTCATGCCCACAGGTAGACAAAGAGGTGATCTAGACTCGTAGGAGCTATTAGCTAACTTGAGAGCACTCCATTGTTCCGGAGGTGCTATTGACTTATTCTTTTGTGTATATATATATATATTTTGGGCACGACGGGGTCCTGTCCCGTCCCTATGTCTATCACTCTAGTAGAGGCTCTTAGATACGTATGTGTGGTAGTATGGTCTCACAGTCTCGCCTCGTATGTATATACATTATTTTGATTTGATAGCCGGAGGGCCTATGTATATAAGGTAAATATGTCTCAAATGAAAAATGGTTTTCCTATGATTTGAGTAAAAGTTTAATGAATAAACGCTTGATATGTATGATGGGTAATGGTATGAGCGGTGCTCGGGGGGGGGGGGGGGGGTTAGCACCGGGTACCCGTTATGGCCCATAGTCAGGTCGTGACAAGTAAAGACCTGGACCACAAAATTCCTCTCATATGAAGGGAGAGCTCAATTGATAAAAACTATATTGTTTTCCATTCAAGTATGTTTTGCCAAAGAATGTTATCAAATTTATTGAAGCTACATGAAGGAACTTCCTTTAGTCAGGAGGTACTGAACTCTCAAGGCTTTGTTTAATTGGGACAGGGTTTGCTATCAGGTCTGAATATTCTTGATGTTTTTACGTGGAACAAGTCTACAATTGGTAAACTGTTCTGGAATGTGTGTGCAAAAAAAGAACAGGTTATGGGTAAAATGGATTCATTGTTACTATGGGAGGAACAAGAATATTTTTGTTGATGTGTCTAAGCAAGCATCTTGGATTGTTTAGAAAATCTTAAAGGCTAATAAGTACTTTGCAGCTACTGGTTATGAAGCTATGAAGGTACTACACATGACTTCTTTCTCAACCAAGCTGTTGTATTTGAGGCCCAGAGGAAAAATCCCAAAGGTAATTGGAGAAAATTGGCGTGTAACAATATTAGACTGCCTAGATGGATATTATACTCAGACTGGCTGCTTTGGGGAGGTTAAGCATAAGAGATGGGCTATTTTTTTTTTTTTTGGGGGGGGGGGGGGGGGGGAGGGTTGGGAAACCTAACAAACCAGAATTGTCCTCTTTGTTATATGGAAAATAAGGACATAAATCACCTGCTCTTTGCCTTCTTAGTATAAACTCAAATGTGGCAAAAGCTCTTCTTATGATTGACATTAACAGGGCCCCTAGATGATGGAATGAGGAACTATTATGGGCTGAAAAGTATGCAAAGAGCAGAAGCCACACGACTGAAATATACCAGATGACGCTGGATGCTGCAATCTATTTATAAGGAGAGAAAAAAATGCAAGGGTTTTTCAGAACAAAAAACAGACCACAACAATGCTGATTAAGCAACTGATTCAAGAAATCCATACCGAAGCAGGGAAAGTGTAACACCTCGCACTTTCAAACTAAGCTATGTTCTTGATTCAGGATTTAGAAAACCAGATGGGGAGTGTTAGAATTAATTTCATTTCGGTTCAATGAATTCTCAATTTTAAGCCCAGTTATACGGACCGTATAAAGTTATACGGGTCGTACAAATGCCCGTACATTTTCTCCAGAAAATCCAACTTTCTGTTTAGGAAGTACGATGAGACATACCGATCGTATAAAACTATACGGTCGTATTACCAACTGTACAAATAAATATGGAACGTACTTTTGGTTCGTATCGAGGCATGGAAAAATCTCAGCTTTTGGAATTTGAAAATTGAAGTACGGTCAGTTTATAAGGACTGTACATTTATGTACGGGGTGTATATTGTGCCCGTACAATTACCGACGCAGTGAACAGTATAAATAAGTGTTTTCAGTCTTTTATTCTATTTTTCATCTTTTCAAGCCCTAGCACGAAGTTTTCTACTCCCATCACTCTCATATACCAAGGTAAGTCTATTCTAAGCATTCCAAGTGAATTCCAACCTATGTCCATGAATGCTAAGTAGAAATTCATTGTTCCTAACCTAGGATTTTCAAGAAAACACATCTCAAGGAGAGTGAAGCTTTTGGGATTCCTCTTCAAGTTGAGACCTTTTCTACAAGTTGTGGAGCGATTAAGGTATGTATGGTTTCTATCCATGTGTGGGAACATCATTGTTCTTCCCCACGCCACGTTCTTCCATGAAAATATGAAGTTTCACCAAAACTAGGGTTTCTAGTCAAATTCATGATGACCCTAAGTACATGTACCATGATATACCATGTTCTTATTAATACCCATGCTTTACATTTCATGGGTTAAATGCAAGATATGAAATAACATGCTTATTCTCATGAAAATCTACATGCTTTCCATGTTTTCATACAAGTTATACTATATACTTATATTCATGCTATATTATACTCACGTATCATGTTTACCAGCCATGTTTATGAACCATGTCTACAAGTTAATACTTACAAGTTATGTTATACAAACCATGAGCTAGCTCTTATGCCACATATATCCATGTTAATGTTTTTGGGAGTAGTATAGGTTTACCGAGAAGGCTCAGACAGCCTGAAACTACGTATGCCAACGTAGGGTAAGGGTCGATCCGCCCAGATTAGGACGACACCTTTAGACAATTGAATTGAATCCTTTCATGTCATACTTATGTCTCATACCCTGGCAAGGTGTGGGGCTGCTCTGCTGGTCCGGTCAGGTACCAGACTCCACGTACCCACGTGGTGATTCCATGTTGTGGATTATGCTACAGCTTTCCCAAAATATATAGATATACATATGTACTTAAAATGTTTTTACTCATGTTATAAATTTATTCATGTCCGATGATGCTCATGTTCATGTTCAGCTTACAGTTTCCGTTTCAGTTTAAGTTATATTATTTCATGTGCCATGTTTATTTCATTCAGTTTCTTTACATACCAGTACAATTTAAATGTATTGATGTCCCCTTTTATTGCCCAGAGGCCTGCATTTCATGATGCAAGTAGTGATTTACAGGATAACGATTGCTTGTTAGGACTATTGATCGTATCAGCTAGTATTGAGCCCATCTCATTCGGGGTATTATCTTTATTTATTTCATGTCCGTTATGTAGTTAGGGGGTCGTTTGGTGCAAGGTATAAGCTGGGATATCCCAACACTAATTTTTTGAACCATGTTTGGTAGAAGGTATAAATTTATACCTGTACCAAACAAGGTATAAAATGCATCCCAACTTAAAAGATGTGATATCCCTTCTTATCCCACTTAAAAGATGGTATAAAATAATCCCAAGAGATGGGATAAATTAGTCCCGGGATTATAATTTTGGCTACCTACCAAACGACCACTTAAGGTATGCCGGGGGCCTTGTCCCGTTAAGTAGTTTAGCAGTCAGACTCATGTTAGAGGTTTCATAGACTAGTCAGTTATGTCATTTTGGATGTTCAGTTGAGTTAGCCTTGTTGGCTACATTACTATATTTCCGCATTCATGATATAATAGTATTTTCAAAACTTATGATTATTTAATCCCATGTTTTATTCACACCATGCATGTTTATATTATATTCCGCATCAGTTCATGTCTCATATTGCTTCAGCAAGCTATGTGGTTCGCTCGGTCACATACAGCAAGGTACCGATTGCCGGTTACGCCCACGCGATAGTTCAAAGCGTGACAGCAAGTTGCAAAACTTGGAGGACGGCTGGAGACTCATAATTTCCAATCTTAGATGCCTTATGCTGTTTCTTTGGTTTGTGTTAGCTTAAATTGGTACCTGTGCTCTTGATCTAAGAGTTTTTGTTTTTTTTGAGGGCTTTGTGGGGATTGTATATCCAACAAGTACTCTATTATTCTCTGTTTTGTAATGTTCCACTTTGGTAATGAAATGAAAGTTAGTTACCAAAAACAAAATTGCTCCAAAGTAATCAAACAAGGAAATCACCAGACTACTATGTGCAGCCAAAGAACAACTTTTTGAAGCCAAGAACTACATGCTTCCTCACAACATGATATCAAAGAAACCAAACAAACAAGTGGACTTGTGGTCCCACATGCTTCTTAAAAAAATATTACTGTAATAAAGGGTCTTAATTAAAAATAGGCTTAATATAAGATTATTAATTCGTAGCTATATCACAGATTAAAACACAATTATAAACATAACCTTCAGATAGAATAAGAAAAGCGTACCGTTCATCTCCATTGTTTCTGCAGCAGTAGCGATCGACAGTTAAGCCTAAGACCAACTTTAACGATTCACAAGTTATATGGACCGATAAGACGTCAATCACTATGCCACGTATTCAAGAACAGAATATGCTAGGGTTTTTTATAGAGAGTGCCTACCCATCACAGGCCCATAGATATTGAGCCTAACTTATTCAGGTACAACAATTTATTATTAGGCCTTTTATTAATCCACCACGTGGGTCACGTCACTATTCTTTCAGGCTATAACCAATTAAAACAAGTCCTAATTCCAACACATAATATATAAACAGGTCCTCAAACTTGGCCTCAGCTGACAAGTATGCCCTTTAACTTTGGAATTCGGAGGACATTTTGTAAGTTAGAGGACATACTAGCCAGCTGAGGCCAAGTTTAAGGGCATGTTTACGTGTTGTGCCTTTAAAATAAAATTCCTCCATAAGTACTACTACTACTCATCAAGCCCATGCATGTTTTAAGGACCTGCAATACGCTTTGCACCATTCCTCCATAACTGCTATGATTTTGCTAAAAGTCAATCTGCCAAAAAACTCAATTTTTACCATTAACTGCTATGATTTTACTAACAAGTCAATCTGTCACAAAACTCAATGGGTTACAAAAAATCTTTTCTTGATTCAAGGTTCGAGAATTTTGGTCTACATTAACAGTCTATAATACTCATTAAAACTTCATAACCAAAACTTTACATTCATGGACTAGCTATAGTATGCACTATATGTACAAATACTACTCACAACCAAAAAAGAATCAAAACTTTATATTCCCAGACTAGTTATATTATGCACTATATGTGCCAATACTACTCAACCAAAAAAGACTCAGATCTTCATATTCCTCCACTATACGTACCGGCCAATACTACTCACAACCAAAAAGGTACTCAAAACTTTAAACTCTTGGACTAGCTATACAGTATGCACGATACGTACCATTACTACTCACAACAAAAAAAAACTCAAAACTTTTATATTCGCGGACTAGCTATAATATGCGCTATACGTACCAATACTAAAAACCAAAAAAGGACTCAAACTTTATGTGCAATATTACTGTAAAGTTGATATACTATTAGAAACCAATATTTGTTAAAAGATGAGTTACAAAGTAAATAAATAAAGAAAAAAACTAAAATATGAGTGAGCATGGGCCGTGAAATTAACCCAATAAGGCTCATATCCTAGCCGACTGTAATTTTATAATCACTAACATACTTCTCTACTTACATACATGTGCAGACCATTATATAATCAGCCTAGTAACACTTATGAGTTGTGAATGAAAAATGTACGAGTCTAATCTCAGGGTGTTTTGGTACGGACAAAAATATATTTTGGAATATGTTTTCATTTTTCTATGTTTGGTTGGTTAAAATATTTTGAATTCTTTTTCAAGAAAAATAAGTTTCTTATGTTGAGAGAGGTAGATTTAGTCCATTTGCTGTTGCAAGATTGGTATCATTACTGAAAAATGTACGAGTCTAATCTCAGGGTGTCTTGGTACAGACGAAATATCTTTTGGAATGTGTTTTCAGTTTTCTATGTTTGGTTGGTCAAAATATATCGAATTCCTTTTCTAGGAAAATAAGTTTCTTAAATGAGAAAAATGACTTTTCAGGTGAAAGTTGGAAAAACAAGTTCCATAAGTGGACTTTTCAATCTCATGGCCTTCTCTCCACCCCCGTCAACCTCCAAAACTCCTACTCCCCACCCCATCCCACCTCAGAGTATTCTCCTATATTACATATAAATTCTCTTGAGATAATATGTTCATACCAAACACAAAAATTCACTGATTTTCTAAGAAAGCATTTTCTATGAACATATTTTTCATGGAAAACATTTTCCGTCGTACCAAACACACCCTTAGTCTATCCAATTTTCTTGAATTATGTGATGATCTTACATACAGCTCCTGCTACACACATGAAAAGGGACAAAGGAAGGCTGGAACATGCAAGGTTAATTAAGGATGAGAACCTTACAATCTGGATTTCCTTTATTTCATTATTTCTTTGCTAGATTCTCTAACCCAACTCACAAGACATAAAATTCTTGATTATTATCAAGCAAAGTATAAACCTCCAGAATAAGCAACTAAAAAGACACCAAAAGAGCACAACAAGAATCTCCGTTCTTATTAAAAATTGCCCTTATGCTTTATAGTAGGTGCTAAGATATCCTAAATGAGAAAGAATAACAAAAAGATAGCAAAAGCTTCACTGCCACAGCTTGTAAAGTTCTTGCAACATTCACTTATAAATACCCCTCATATTATTTTTGCCATTCTCATCGACCAAATAGATAGTTCCCCAAATATATCAAAATTATAATTGAGTAACTTCTTTTTCTTAATGGCTCAAACAAGTTTAAGATGGAACAGAAAAGGCATTCGTATTTTGGGGTTGCTTAGTCTTTTACTACTGATCCAAAATGGCAATGCCTATGAGTTCAAGGTTGGAAATTCTGGAGATTGGAGTGTCCCTTTGGATGCCAATGCTAATGATTACAATCAGTGGGCCGAGAGGAGTCGGTTTCAAGTTGGCGACACCCTGTGTAAGTTATCGTCGTTTACATTTTTGTCCATTTCTTGTCTAGTGAAATTTTTGCTCCAATTTTGTTGTTCAATTGAGAACCTCATCCTTATTTTATGCAATAGAAAAATTTCTTGTGCCCGATAAGGGATTTCCCTACTACCTTAAGATAGTTAAAGTTACGACTGCCGTCATTGACACTACTGAAAAAAACAATAATTAGCGGCGGCCAAATTTTGTAGCTAAATAGAAAAGTCCGTCGCTAATTCTATTCAGCGACAAATTATAAAAAAATACTTAAGTAGGAGTGATTTAGTAACCAAGTTCGTAGTTAATTTCAATTTCTTCTGTAGTGCGGGCTGAGCTTCCGTTGCTGTCTCCCCGTTCCTTGCCTTTTGGATGGTGGGTAGGCATCAACCATTAAACCCGGTCTAATGACTTTGCAAAGATCCGTGTTTGGCAAATATTTGGCCGGACCTAATCAATGCGGCTTCCTTTTCGAGGAGGCACCCCTTCTCCCTAAGGGGGCTGTTTTGCTGAGTTTCTAAGAAAAGGTTGTCGCGAGCTATTAGACAGAGCTTTGAAGTATCGGGTTCAAATGAACTCAGTATTTTTAACACGGGCATAAATTATGTAAAAATTCACTAAAACTATAATAAATAGTATATACGAACCCAGAAAATATAACACGTTCAAAATTAAAAGACTTAAAAGTTAAACCCATAGAACTAAAATCTTGAATCCACCTCTACCCTAGATGTTAACAAGTTTGACTTTGACACCATTTCTCATCTTGGCTTTGCAGTGTTTGTCTATCCGGCTGATAAAGACTCGGTTCTTCTTGTAACCAAGGAAGACTATGCCAATTGCAGCTCAGCAACTCCAATTGAAAAATATAGTGATGGACACAGTGTTTTCAAGTTTAATCACTCTGGCCCTTTCTACTTCATCAGTGGAGTTCATGACAATTGTGTCAAGAATGAAAAGTTACTCGTAGTGGTCATGGCAGATAGAAGCAACAACAATCAAACAATCACATCTCCTTCTCCTTCGCCTTCAATATCAACAATAGAGCTGGTTCCTCCAGCTCCAGCACCTTTCAGTGAAGAGGCGCCACCGCCTCCACCAACTAGCTCGGTAGAGATGAACCCAACGCCTGCGCCTTCTCAAGAATCTTCTCCTCCAAGTGGTGCTTCTTCAATTGTCATGAGCTTTGTTGGAACAATTGGAGCCTTTATTGGTTCATCCATTCTTCTAGGACTCTGATGCGTTCAATTTGGTCGATTCGATACTTAATTCTTTTAATTTATTTTTATGTTTCGGTTGATATGCATCTTTGATTCTATTAGTATTTGATTTTCAATATTTTTCTTAATTTTCATGATTTTTCCACCTTGTTCCCAGCGGATATAGCTGGGAAAAGGGATGTCATCACTACTAGTTGGACCAAGATGATATATATTGGTAATGATTTGTAAAATTCATCTAGTCACTTGACACACATGTAAGACATGTATGCTAAAAGAAAGGATGAAATAAACTGCTAATTTATATATGCCGTAAAATTTTGGCATAATACATAAATAGGTCCTTAAACTTGGCTTTGGTTGACATGTATGTCCTTCAACTTTGCGTATGCACAAGTAGACACATCAACTTGTATAAAGCTGAACAAGTAAACATAAATGACGTGACATTGATGTGGCACTATCGTGGCCCTCCAATATTTATGTGCCACGTCAGTGCCATGTCATCATTTGTGTTTACTTGTTCCACTTTATACAAGTTGAGGTGCCTACTTGTATACACCCAAAGTTGGAAGACATACTTGTCAGCTGAGGCCAAGTTTGAGGACTTATTTATGTATTATGCTTAAAATTTTTATATTATCATTATAACTTGACATGTTGTAGCTAATTATCTGTCTTATTTGTATTCCTAGTTCCAATTATTATGGACAATACTATTAGTTATTTTTAGGTGGCTTAATAATGCAAAATTTATGTTAGCATGGTAAATTATATTATGCAAATTAATATCGTTTATTTTAACAAAAAAGAAATCGCTTAATTGAACACTTATGACGTAACATTATTTGTTTTGTAGGAGGGGGGAATTCTTAGCCACCCCCCCCCCCCCCCCCCTTTTTTGTTTTTTTGCTAGCAATTTTTTTTGTTTTGAGAAATTGATGCTTTCTTTTATATTAGAACTACAATACGGCAATTTATCTGCTACACGTCCAAAAGTTTGAAGCAAAACCGGAAATGTGTTAAAAAAAACATAGGCTTATAAGATGTTCTCCGTGAACGTTCAATTAGATATCCACTTCTGCAGAATATTCCCAAGAGGAAAATCTGATATACCTTCCAAACATGGAGTCCTTTACTCAAATGGTTACTTAGCCATCCTAAATTATTTAGTAAAGTCATGTTTCTTTTATTTGTAACAATCATTTAACTATGTCTATAACACTCAGAAGGTTACTTAACTGGCCAAATATATAATATTTACCCTCTTAGGTCTTTTCTGTTGCAAACAAAAGAAACAGGACATTACTACACAATTTCGGAAAGTTGATTGAATATCATTTGAGTAATGGACTCTCCAGACATGCCTTTAGTGATCTTGTTCTTGTTCAACGCTCGTATGATCTTTACTTAATTGATCTACCCCGTCAAAAGTTTCATGGTTTTCATGATGTAAGTTCACCAAATCAGTGAGTAATTTATTTGGGCAAGTTCAACTGATTGGTTTACTATCTCAAGCATTCAATAGCCGCTATAAAGTGGTAACTTAAAATAAAAAATGCCAAACTTATTCAACTCAACTTAATTGCGGTGCTAATGTCGCTGGCAGCACTACACAAACAAAAAACAAGCGCTTCGAATAAAACATTATCAAAGACAACATAAGTGCAGTATTTATTCATCAACCACATTGTCACACCTCAAAATTTTCGCGCCGTTTGCGTCGTAAGTAAACTAATGTAAGCTCAAAGAGGTCATGGAACCCTTATAAGATTAAGGAATACTTTTAACAAGTGCCAAGCAGATGTCCAAAGGTTCCGAGATCAAGCGAATCGAAGAAATTAAGTTTGTCGAAATTTTGGAAAAACTTGGCAGAAATTTGGACAACAAATTATGGTCCAACTTGAGAGAGGCATATATCCTAGAATATGAGGAGAGATGGAATGCATAACCTATGCAAATTGAAGTTCAGAGAGTTTTCTTTCCAATGCAACTGACAGATCGCAAATCCGAGACGTGCAGTGGAAGATATGGCCTGTAAGAAATTACACGATTCTTCTGTGCAATTCGATGGTTATAATTCGACGGACTGTCAAATAATGACGATACTGTCGAAGATGCCGTCGAATTGAGGCTATGGAGACTTGTTTCTTGATTATAAATAAGAGAGGCACGACCTTGGGATTATATTTTCACAAAATCAGATCTTTCTGGACTCCTCAAACTCTCTCAACTATCCCAAACCTTCCATTAACATGCCAAACTATTTTAAGAAAGGATCAAGCTTTAAATCTTCAACTAGTTCATGAAAGGTGATTGTTCTTGTTTATACTTGGAGTTGTGATGAACTTGGTCTTGAAGCAAGTTGTGTGAGTTGAAGTTATTTAATTATAAGGTATGTTCTTCATCTTGACTTGATATTAAGTTGTTTTTGGAGGATTTTAATGGTTTAAAGTAAAGGAAAACATGAGATAAAGGTCGTAGTTTGATATGTTGATGTTGTTGGCCTATGGATTGATTTTCGGAGGAAGTACGGATTTGTCTATGTTTCTCATGTAGAACCTTGATTATTTTATTGTTGAAGTTGTTATTGATGTTTGGGAGCTGTTTTGGAATTGGTTTGGAATAGATAATATAGGGAAAATGCTGTCCGAATTCCGTTAACTTATTAACTAGCTAAGTTTGAGTGTGTAAGTGTTCCTATGTCCTGATTGTTGCATGAATGGTCTTGAATGTAGATTTGCAAGTTCGAGAGGATAAGCGTTAAGTAGTTAAGGAGACGACAAGGTATGTTAAACCTGTCCCTTTCTTTCTTAAGGCATGATTCCGTTGTTTCAAGCTTACACAAAGGATGTCCATAATAATTTCTCTCTTAGAAATATTAAAAACATATGTTCTTGATGTTTTCCTATGATATTATTGATGATATTGTCACATGATTATGGATCTTCATTGTTACACCTCGCACTTTCAAAGCATGAGCATGCCATGTACTTCACCATATTAATGGAGTATCGGAGACGTCCCATGAAGTTTTGGAAGATACAAGCCATGGGAAGTACGTAACAATGAAGTAAAGGATGAATTACGATCTCGTAAGTCGTAATCGGGAAGGAAAACCTTGGAACCAAAGGACATGACCATTATCAAGTATGATTAATGATAAATATCATGTATGGAGAGTTTCGGAAGATTCTGTGACCAAGCAAATCAAAGAAAATAAGTTTGTCAAAAATTAGGAAAAAGTTGGTAGAATTTTGGACAGATATTTTGAGTTAGCTATAGAGGGGTATATCTCCTAGTATATCAGGAGTTTTGAAGCGAAACAAAAGCCTAAATTGAAGTTCAGGAAGTCTAGTTTCCAACGCAACAAACCGTTCGTCAAAAAGACATCGGAGTAGGGAGTTATGGGAATTTCAAGATAAGCCTCCAAGCTGTGAAATGGCTCCCCGCGGACCCACCTGGAAAGTCGGTGGAACCGACTCTCAAGGGGTATAAATACCCTATTATTCCATTTTTTTCATCATTTAAACTTCTTGGGAGTTCTAGACACATCCCTACACTTTTCTTAAACACTTATAACCCCTTAAATCAAGAATTCAATAAGATTACACCAAACTAGTCCATGAAAAGTGATTGTTCTTGTTTCTACTTGATGTTGTGGTGAGTTTGGTCTTGAAGAAAGTTGGTGTGGCTAAAGTTCTTCAAGTATAAGGTATGTTATTCATCCTATCTCTTATGTTGAGTTGATTTGAAGGTTTAGAAAGTCTTAAAACTGAAAATAATTATGGAGGAAAGGTCATAAACTGTTGTGTTGTAGTTGTTGAGTTTGTGGACAGTTTTGAGCATGTTGTAGCTGTGTTGTTGGGCTAATTTCCATGTCTATGGATGGTATCTAATGTTTTTGGTGTGTTGATGAGATTATGCTCCTTGATATAGAAGAAAGGAAGTGTATATTGTTATTGTATGTTGATAAACATCGTGTGGGATGTTTTATGAAATATTTTGGTATTAATGATGATGCTGTTGGTGTTAGTGTTGTTGTTGTTGTGTTGGTTGTTGATATTGTGATTTCGGGCTAGGGATATAAACAGGGGAGATGCTGTCCGAATTTTGGCACATTCTAAAGGGGTTTAATTTGAAGACTTAAGATAAGCATATAACGATAAGCCTAACAGTAGTATGAATTCTCTTGAATGTAGATTTACGAGCTTGGAAGGATAAGCGTTAAATAGTAGGAGACCAAAAATGTATGTAAGGCTAAACCCTTTATTTCTAAAGGCATGATTCTTTTCTTATGAACTCGTACATGTTTTCCATAATATCCTTATTCCCAAATGCTGGAAGTTCATGATTCTCAAAGTTTTTATATTACTTAAGATAAATGTTTCCTATGATGATAATGATGATGATGATGATCCCATTTCTAGAGATTCCAAAGTTTACAGTCTTGATGCTATTATGAGATTATTGAGTCTATTCCATGACTTTCTTGATTTTATTCATTGTTGTTGATCTCACCTTATAATAATTGTTCCTTCAAGGTGAGATATAGCGATGATGATTACTCCATAATAAAAATCGGAGGTTACCGACCTTACGTCACTCCGATAAAGTTGTAGCTTTTAATTGGGCTCTCACGCATGCTTGATATATACACATGTATGTATTTTAATAACACTGTGCCTACATGGTCGGGCAGACACCACTACAGTGGGCGGCTTATGGATAATTATAATAACACCGTGCCTACATGGCCGGGCAGACACCACTAGTGGGTGGCGTGAGATGATTACTCCGGACGCGGGAGGCCCAGACGCGGGCTAATGATGATAACACCGTGCCTATATAGCCGGAAGACATAACACTGTACCTATATGGTCCGGCAGTATACTTATATATATCTATATTTTATAATTTTGATTTAAAAAGTTAAAGTTAGCATGCATGGTATCCGCCTTATGAGGAAATCAGATGTACAGGTTATTTTTATCTCATGTTATGTTCCATATTTCTTGTTATGTTGTTATTCATGCCTTACATACTCAGTACACTGTTCGTACTGACGTCCCTTCTTATGGACGCTGTGCTCATGCCCACAGGTAGGCAGGGAGACGGATCAGATTTGTAGGTGTTTTATCAGCGGATTCTCAGGAGCCCTCCACTTACTTCGGAGTTGCAGTCTATTGGTATTGGTCTTTATGGTCACTTGTATTCTATGTAGAGGCTCGTAGACATGTGTGTACATTTAGACGTTTCATAACCCTACTGGTTCATATCATTGTATAACATTTTATTAGCCTTATCGGCTGGTGATAATGGACATAATTGTTGAAGATTATATAGACATGTTCCGTTATGTTATGATATATGTCCTTACAGATTATGATATCCATGAGCTATCTTTATGGTCCACCCGGAAATGTTTATGAGATGTATGTTTAATGGTGCTCCGGGTGCCCGTCATGGCCCTCTGGTTAGTTCGTGACATTCATGTTATGGTTTTTGGTCTTATTCATTGATGTTGATCTCATCTTATGATTATTTTTCCTTTAAGGTTAGATATGTTCATGATGATAGCTCCATAATGAAAATTGGAGGTTCACCGACCTTATGTCACTCCGATAGAGTCATAGA
Source organism: Lycium barbarum (assembly GCF_019175385.1). NCBI lineage: Eukaryota > Viridiplantae > Streptophyta > Magnoliopsida > Solanales > Solanaceae > Lycium > Lycium barbarum. The sequence continues at coordinate 124,314,917 of NC_083340.1, read as the reverse complement.
TTTTCTTTGGGCTCTCATGCATGCTTTATATATATATATATATATATATATTGTCGGCTGGGCAGGCATGTAGATGTGCACACCACTGCAGTGGGCATGTTATGATGTTACCCCCCACACAGGATGCCTTTGACGCAGGATGATGGTGATAACGTCGAGCATATTTGGCTGGGTACGAAATTTTGTATGTATGTATATATATATATATATATATATATATATATATATATATATATATATATATATATATATATATATATATATATATATATATATATATATATATATATATATATATATATACATATATGAAAAATGTTATTTTTAAAAGGCAAGCATACATGACATCCACCTTAAGAGGCATTCAGAGGTACAGGTTTATCTCTCTTATATTATGTTATCTCCATATTTTTTATTATGTTGTTATTCATGACTTACATACTCAGTACATTATTCGTACTGATGTCCTTTTATTCGTGGACACTGTGTTCATGCCCACAGGTAGACAAAGAGATGGTTCAGACTCATAGGCTGATTTCTCAGCGGTTGTTCAGAAACACTCCACTTCCTCTGGAGTTGCAGTCTAGTTGGTATGATCCTTTTGTGTGCAGATGGATACGACGGGGTCTTGTCCCATCTTTATTATGTTATGTACTCCAGTAGAGACTCGTCGACAGATATACATAGTCAGCTATTCCGTGACCTTCTCGGTCTATGTTTTATTATATCATCATTTTGATAGCCTTGCAGGCATGTGTACTTGGATCAGCTTGATAATGTATGTATATATCTTTTTGGCTTGTGTCCCATACAGTTTATGATATTTATGAGTTTGCATGATGTCCTACTAGGTATGGATATGAGATGCATGAACATGTTGTGGTGCTCGATAGGTTAGCTCCAGGTGCTCGTCATGCTCCTACAGTTGGGTCGTGACAAAAGTGATATCAGAGCAGTTCTTTCCTAGGATTATCTACGAGCCGTGTCCAATAGAGTCTTGTTTATGGGTGTTAAGCGTGCCACACTTATAAACAGGAGGCTGTAGGGCATTTAGGATGGTTACCCTTCTTTGTATTCTAGATCGTGCCACAGATCTGAGTCATTGGGTGTAAATCTTAAATCCTGACTTCTGTTGTTATACAGTTTGACAACGACTTCTTGAAAAAGGATTACAGGTGATTCGAGGATTTTAATAATGATAAGGGTAGAATTAAGTTACACTTTGGAGGAAGACAAGTGAGGACGTACCCTCAATTGAGACGGATCCATCCCAGATCACGTCTTCTTTCGAAACAGACCTCTCAGAGATTCAGGATGAATTAGCGCTGCAGGTATCATCGAATTTGATAAGAGTAGAGGAGCCAGGAAAAGCTCCGATGTTTCCTGTTTCACCCTTTGCCTTAGCTGGACACGTAAGGGAAAGGCCAATGCTGGGAGTTGAACCTCAAGCTTCAGATTATTGTAGACCAGCGGAGAGTGCAGGGCCTTCTGAGAAACCGAGGAGTTTGCAGCCTAAGGACCCTATTAACAAGGACTTGACAATATCTTTGGGGCAAGGATCAGATGAAGGTAGTGGCCAGACTGGACCGCTTAGTATAATTGAGACAATTGTAAAAGTTTCAAGTGTCGGAGAACGGCTGATAGAGGGACAATAGGAAGAAGAATTTTCTCAGCTCATGTTAGAGCGATTTGTGCTAGATCAGGGTTCTAGAGTACGGCCATGAAGAGGCTCACATCCGCTAGAATTCGAGGACAGAGCAACCAATAATGGAAGGTATATTTGTCGCTTTGACAAAGTGTTAAAATTAATCAAGTATGAATTGAAATAGTTTATATTATGCAACAACGGTAAGTCATAATGCCCTAAACGATTATATTAGAAAAGGGAAAGGAGTAACATTAAAGACGAGCCTTAAGTGGAATCTTTGGCCAGACGATGGGTAAAAATGTGGAATATATTGATAGAACGGTGGAAAAAGATATGTTGTGGTATTAAGGCAATGGTCTAATAAAGTAGGAAAGGTATGTGTGGGAATACATAGTTTGATGAAGAGATTATATTTACTGAATTACAAATAATGGGTGTCAAGAGGAATCCATAAGTAATGAATGTCTTGCAAGTAAGGGGAGAGGGTACAATATGAGGGGATGAGTGATGATGCCATGTATAATTAGTGTTGTATTAATGTTTATACACTCTTAAGAGTGGTACAATATATTATATACAATTGTTTTAAGATAACTTTTGAAGTAATACTGACGGGACTTAAAAAGAAGAGAAGTTGAGGGGATTTTCAGCCAGACGATAGTCAAAGATTGCGTTATATTTTGAGTGGCCAGTAACCTTAGAAGTGTTTTATTAATGAGACATCGACATGATTAGATGGGATTTGTAACGTTTCCTCAAGGTAAGACGTGGAAAGGATACCTATGTGTTTAAATACGACCCTTGAGTATGAATATGCCAATGATTTATGAGTAGAAAGGAGTAAAGCAGGAATTGTGGAAACGGAAAAGAGTACCAATTATAAGGATATTGATGCTTGATGTCTATAAGGGGATAGGATACAAAATACAAGATTCGTGTTTAAAATCATCTGAGGAGTTGTATGTGAGAGCTACGAGAGTGTTTGAGAGTTATTTAAGTTGTTATACATATTGGGGAAAAGAGTATAAGAGTTGGAACTTAAACGAATCGGAAAGAATATGTTTCGTCGGAAGGATCGCATAGGGGCTATTTGACGGCTATCTTGACGAACTATCTAGTGGATTGACGGTCCGTCATTATGCCACCGTAGAACCACCTTGGGGGCAGTTCTGATGAGCACTTTGACCGTGTAACTCGATGGTTCGTCGAGCAACTCGATGGACCGTCGAATGAACCGTCAAAATGAGTTAGTGCAACTTATGTCGTTATATAATTTTGATCCATGGTTCATTTTCATTCATTCCTTACATCATCCAGAGCTCAAACATTTTCCTCCGAAGATTTATCACCACAGGATTATTGAGTTAGTAATACCAGGCTGAATAGCTAATGAAGCAAGTGTGTGATGTTTTGAAAGAATTAATTGTATGATGGGAGATGAATGAATTTGAAGTCGCAAGTTGATACATGATATGCCCTTCATTAATAAGATGAATTTTTAATTACAAAAGGCTTGTATAAAGATCAAGTGTTTATGTAGTGAAGAAAAGGAGGAATGTTAACAATCAGGGCAGGTTGTGAGAGAATTTGCGCTGGATACAATTACGGTGATGAAATGGGAAAGCGAGTAATAGGAGAAAGGTAATTTTGGAAGATCGCTAAAGGAATTATGAAGATCTTTTCAATGAAAAATTAGGCCCATCCAGGACCAGTACGTCTATGAGAATATGTGACGCGTTACATGTATGAGCGACTGACCAGATAAACTTTGACGACGAACAGTTAAAGTTAAGATTGTGCGGACTCGCTGGGAGTATGTATTTATAGAAAAAAGAGAAGATAATGGATATTAAGTATAGAGAATTGGGTTACTACCTTAAGGGGGAAGACGAGATGATGAGTATTGAATCAGAAGTATGCCTTGTAAAGATGGAACATTATGACAAAGGAATTGGGAACTACCTCAAAGGGATATTATACTAGCAGGCCGTTAAGGTGTAAGGACGATTTGACGATAAACATAACCAGTCAGTTGTATGCATGACTAACTAAAGATTGTCAGATAGCACTTGAAGGAAAGAATTACTCGAAGTTTTAAGATAGGAGTGTAATAGGAACTTCAGTAACAAAGGAACAGAGAAGGATTGAATATGATGGCACTCGAAGTAAATAATGAACTAAGATAAGAGCTTAGGTGAAACAGCTGCCGTGAGCTAATAGCGTGGAAACAAAGTTCCAGCATCGCATACCTATTGGGAAAGCACTGTACAAGGAAAGCCTTAAAGGCAAAAGCATTCGAGTAGGAATCTAGTAATGTCTTGGATGAGAAAAGGAAGCGGAGTTAATGATAGAAGAAGGCTGAAATGAAAATGAACATGAACTATTCAAAAGAAACGCGATTATATGAAGGTAAAAGCCTACGATGAAAAGAATAAAGGTGCATGAATATATGGAAACGAAAGCTTATGATGATACAAGAATTCCAGGCATAGAATAGTTAGGACGTAAAGGAATTATAGTCGCATTGTAAGTAAATGAAATAAGATGGGCTTAAATAAGGAGCTAAAGGCTAATGGTGGTAGTGAAGAGGATAATGGGAAGTAAGTTCGTGCAAAACATATTCATGGCATTAAGATGAATAAGGATAGATCTAGTACCGAAATGGACATGTTTAGTTTGGAAAGTAGCAGAAGGATGTAGAATTACATACTGCATAGATAATATAAGTATATTAGCGTAATGTCATGACCTAACCCGCCATGACTGGCACCCACACTAACTCCTAGTGGGCGAACCAATACGTCAGACCATCTACTCATTCAAGTCCATTTTTATATAGCCAATTTATAACAGTTAAACACAAGATATATCAATAAATAGTCATGCCATAAAATAATAACATAAATGCGAAAGTTCTAACTATTACAACCCTAAAATTCAAAGTCATCGTACAAGGATTCTAATCCAAACATGTCTAAAGAATGTATACTGTCTGAAATAAATAACCATCAATGTCTGGAATGAAAATAGGCATTAGATAAAGAAGATCTTTGGCGGCTTGACATGGATAGAAGCTCACCCTTAATCTATCAGCAAATGGCCTCAACGCTAAATATGAGGTCTGGTAGCAGTCTTTGGATCACAATCTGCACTCAAAAGAATGCAGCAAGGTAGCATCAGTAAAAACACTATGTACCGGTAGATATCATAGGCCGACTAAGATTAGTATCATGCATGATTCATAAAATCAATAGAATAGACAAACTAGTCAATAAACATAATCAAATAGACCAACAACAAGTCAGCCAATGATATTAACAATCAAGTCACCCAATGATATTAACAATCAAGTCACCCAATGATGTCAAAATCAAGTCAATGGAAGCAAACAACGGAAATAAGTCTCCTAACAGCATTCTCACTACTTAGTCATTGATCACTCGTGTGCATACATGCTAATTGGTGTCATTGACCAATAGTCATGACCTGCAGGGGACCCATGGTGCCCATGTACCACTTGTTCCGGAACGAACCTCGGACCATGAGATCACAACTAGGCCATATCCTCACCCCCGATCAAATGTGCCTATTCATACATATAGGTCACAACCTCACCCCTAGTCAAATGTGCCTTTTCATATCTATACATGTTTATTGTCATATTGCTTTCAATAATCGATTTATCAATTTGTACCACAATGTCACCAAGAAGATCCTATTAACTTCTCACAACAAATTTCATCAACCTGTAGGTCACAACATATCGAATAGTGGCACTAAGTCCACATAATCACTTAATCAGTAGCATATAAGAATTTCAATCACACACATTATGCCTGAAGACTAGACATGCTTTCTCCTATCAATTTCAGAACACATACAATCAACTAATCAAAGTCTAACTTAAGTAGACCGTAACCTACCTCAACTGCAGAGCTGGAATAATGCGAATCACTCTGCTATAGAATTTCCCTTCCGTAAAGCCTCGAAACACTCAAAGTCTAGCAATTAAGACGCTAAATAAGTCACAAACACTCTAGTCAACAATATCAATACAATGAACACCCTTCCACCTTACCCCTTTCTAATGGGTGAATGATTACTAGGCGTAAATTATCCTAACATTGGCCTTAGCAGTCACAAGCTGTTAATTAATAAGGTTATTAAATCAAGTTATCTCTTAAAAGCAGTTTCTATGGTCAAGCTACCATTTTTATGCAACTCTAAATCTCAATTCACTTAGTTCATGTCTCTAATAGTTCAATTCTTGATTAGAAAGTGATAGCCCACGCCTTTGGATGATAATCCCATAATAATAATCATAACCCACCAACTATTGAAGGTCTATTAAGTTCTAGGGTTACTATTCCCAATTTATCGTTGTAGACCTATTAGAAGGATGATAATCTTATGGATGAATGCATAATGAAAGAAGGAACGGTAGAGACTTACCTCTCAAGAATATTCTTGCCCTAGCTTAGAATTTCGCCCTAGGTGCTCCTTGGAAACAGTTTTGGAGTTTTATGAATAAAGAATTCGGAACTAAGTGTTTAAAACCTGGGATTCTGTTCCCTCCACCGCTGCGGCGGTAAACCGTCACTGCAGCGGTCTCGCTATAGCGGGCAAGTGCACGTTGTAGCGGACCTCACTAAATTCTTCCCTCCACTGTGGCTAGCCTGATCCCGCTATAGAATCATCGCTATAGCGGTCCAGTGCCTGCCTTAGCAGACACACTTAAAATTAGACTAACCGTAGCGGCGAGAGACCCGCCGCAGCCGCGGCCCCACTGCAACGGCGGCCCCCGTCGCAGCGGTACCTCTGAGCCAGTAAGCTCGCTAATTTCACAATTTTTCACTCTACCACACAAAACTTCATTCGAGGCCTCACAAACATCAACAAAGCATGCACATAAATGTAAAAACACCATATGGACTCACCCGTGTCCTCAAAATTCCAATGGAGGTCTAATTTCCTACGTCAACCCCTAATGGACCCAACACAACCAAATAATAATCACAAATAGGCCAATTTCCTAGCTCTTAGGCTTCTACATTTGAGTTTCGGTTAGCTCATTCTACCCTTGGGAAGGTTCTATTTAGTAGGGCAATCCTAGATTTTCCATAATGACCGGGAGGGTCATTACATCAGATACCAATTAAAACACTGTTCGTCCCGGAACGGATAGACATGAGCAATATAGGAAACAAGGTACCTGTCTTGACGAAAAGCTGAGGATACTTGCTACGCATATCCGATTCCGTTTCCCAAGTAGCTTCCTCAACTGCGCGATTCTTCCACTGAACTTTCACAGAGGCTATTTCCTTCGACCTCAACTTACGGACGTCTCTATCTAAGATTGCAATAGACTCTTCCTCATACGTCAAGTTCTCATCTAGCAAAATCGAATCCCTACAGATTATGTACAAACTATCGCTGTGATACCTCTTCAAAATCGAAACGTGAAATACCAGATGACCGCGTGATAAGCCCGGAGGTAAAGCCAACTCATAAGCTACCTTGCCTACCCGCTTGAGAATCTTAAATGGCCCAATGAATCTTGGGATATGCTTTCCCCTCTTCTCAAACCTCATCACACCCTTCATGGGTGAGATTTTCAACAACACTTGCTCTCCCTCTCCAAACTCAAGATCTCGGACCTTATGGCCCGCATACTCCTTTCGTCTACTCTGTGCTGTAGAAGCTTAGCTTGAATCACCTTCACCTTCTCCAAGGACTCTCTCAGAAGGTCCATACTCCAAGGTCTTACCTTAAACTCATCGAGCCAGCCAATAGGAAACCTATATCTACTACCATACAAAGCCTCGAATGGAGCCATTTTGATGCTCGAGTGGTAGGTATTATTATATGCAAACTCTACCAATGGTAAGAACTGATCCCAATGACCCCCAAATTCTATCACACAAGCCCGAAACATATCATCAAGAACCTGAATATTCCACTCGGACTGCCCGTTAGTCTAAGGGTGGAAAGCTGTACTAAGGTCTAACCTAGTACCTAATTCCTCTTGCAGATGCTTTCAAAATCGAGACATAAACGTATTGCCGTTGTTGGACACGATGGAATTAGGAACTCCATGTAGTCTAACCACCTTGCAGATGTAGATCTTGCCTAATTTCTCAGTGTCATAAGTTATTCGAGCCGGAATAAAGTGAGCAAACTTAGTCAACCTGTCCACGATAACACAGATAGAATCAAACTTCTCTAATGTTTTTGGAAGACCAACCACGAAATCAATTGCTATTCGTTCCTACTTCCACTCAGGAATGGGCATCCTCTGAAGTGTACCCCCCCCCCCCCCCCCCCGGTTTATGATGTTCATACTTCACCTGTTGTCAATTCAAACACTGAGAAACAAACTCCACTATGTCGCGCTTCATCCTGGCCCACCAGTAATATTGTCTCAGATCTCAGTACATTTTAGTAGCATTAGGATGAATGAAATACCTCGAACTGTGAGCCTTTGCTAGAATAGTCTTGATCAAATCATCTACACATGGCATGCAAACTAACCCCCTAATTCGTAACACCCCCTCTCTGTCGATCACGACCTCTTTGGCCTCACCACGCAATACCCTGTCATGGATCTTACATAACTTAGCATGCTCAAACTGCTTAGCCTTAATCTGCTCCAGAAATGATGATCGAGCCTCATCACAAGCCAACACCCTGCTTGTGTTTGAAATATCCAAGCTCATAAAACTGTTAGCCAGAGTCTGAACCTCTCTAGCTGACGGACGCTTTGAAGAGATCAAATGAGCCAGACTTCTATACTATTTAACTTCCTGCTCAACGCGTCGGCCACCACATTTTCCTTAACAGGATATATAGAATGGTGATGTCATAATCCTTCAGCAGCTCCATCCATCTCCGCTGCCTAGAGCTCAGATTCCTCTGAGTGAACACATGCTGCAAGCTGCGATGACCGGTTTACACCTCAAAATGGATACCATACAATTAGTGCCTCCAGATGTTCAGCACGAACATCACTACTTCCAATTCTAAGTCATGAGTAGGATAGTTCTTCTCATGTACTTTCAACTGTCTAGAAGCATAAGTAATCACCTTCTTTTCCTGCATCAAAACAACCCCCAAACCAGAGCGTGAAGCATCACAATAAACAACAAAATTCTTGCCCTCCATGGGCAATTCTAGAATAGGAACTGTCGTCAACAATATCTTGAGCTTTTGAAAGCTCTTCTCAGACTCATCGGACTACTGAAACAGTACCTTGTTCTGAGTCTGATACGCTCAAATTTACACTTTTAATAGCATAAAGCGGACGATTTCAAATATAGTGACCCAACGAGGTTAGGGTCGAATCTCACAGAGAATATGGTGTGAAAATCTTACTAAGCAAGTATTATACTAATCTTGCGATCCTGGTGTATTCCAGAAAAAAGGTTTTATAGTTGTTTTGGTTTGTGTACTAATTTCTAGTGACTAGAAATTTAAAGTTGTAAATATATGGGTAAAAATAACCAAGGTTGTGTCCCCGTCAGATAGAGTGTATGATAATGGGTATCGGTCTTGATATACTTCTAATGGATCGTTTTTATGGATGCACATAATTTCTATGTGAATCTAAACTATTTCCCAATAAGAAAAGATTATTTCTTTCTATGCTTTTTCCAAAGACAAGAAATTATGCATGAAGAAAGGTTAATTATGCCAAGTAAATTCCTCTTATTCCTAAGTGAATTTATTAAACAAGGTTTAAAGCCTTGAGTTCCTATTATTTGTTCTTACTTAACCCTAGCTATTTTCCCAAATAAACTTATGTTGAAAAAGACGAACAAATAAATCCAAACAATCCATTATGCGTATATAATTCACGATCCTCAATCACAACATACCCATCCTTAGGTTCACAACCTTAGTAAAGTTGTTTAGCTACTCATGGCAACAACAAAACAATAAAAGATTGAAAAATGCATAATTGCAATTGTGCTAAATCTTACGAATAAAACTGGAAATTAACTGAGTGTAATTGTCTTGAAATCCTTGAAGAGTAGCTAAGAACAAAATTGTCTCAACACAAGTCTCAAAATTCAAGATTTCAAAAGTATGAAAGTGATCAAAAAACATTCAAAACCCTGTTGGCTATTTATAAGATTCAAATCCTTCTTCAACATGGAACAAATCACGTCACCCGTGCGGAAAGAGTACAGGACGTACATTGAAGTACGTCCTATCCTTGTAAGATACGACATTTGACTAACTTCAAACTACGGGCAAATGTCCATCCCGTACTCTGAAGTACGGGACGTACTCTTACAACGTCCTTTTCCTTAGTGCTTAATGACTTTTTGTTGCTTTCAGCCAAGGGACGGGCACCAAGTGTCACGACCCCACCCCGTAGGCCGCGACTGGTGTCCGAGCTGGACACCCATACGTAACTAATAAACCAACTCGACATATAAACGAATTATACAGATATAAAGGGACAAATAGCGTCGCTAACTATCGCATATAAACAGATGTGGCGCATGGAAACCGATAGGGCTGTCACAAAATACATAATCCTAGAACATATATACAACCCACATATATGTCTATAGACCTCTACGAACAATAACAGAATCATAAGACGGGACAGGGCCCCGTCGCACCCCTGAATAAACATATACACATGTAACAGAAAAGTCTGTACCAAAATGTGGCTCCGGACAAAGGAGCGCTCCAAAACAGTAGAGTAGATATCCTAAGCGGGCGGATCACTGGGACGAGCGTCTGTAGCTGAGCAGCATGAAACGCAGCCTTCGAAGAACAGGGGGTCAGTACGGAATATGTACTGAGTATGTAAAGCAGAGAATATAACAAATAAAATCATAATCGGAACCGGAAGTACTGGGAATACTTACCTCATTCAAAACATAAAAATACTTACTTGCTTATCCCTAATCATGCATGCAGGATCATATGCAGAAACAGATCACAGATAACAGATAACAGATTCCGGCCCTCCAGCGAGGGACGCGGTAACAGATTCCGGCCCTCTTAGTACGGGACGCGGTGGACAGATAGATCATATGCCATCCTGGCCGCCATCCCCATATCATCATATCATATACATAAACAGAACCCGACCCGCACATCGAGGGACACGGTGAACAATGCAGTAGAATGCGCACGATAACATATCCTGGCCCGGGCTCAGTGAAAAGACATATTGAGGCGTCCACGAGCAGATTAATGAGAAACCATATGCATATAAATCTCTTTCTAGACTCGATGAAGCAATCCAAACTGCAGATCAATTCGAATGAATCAGATGATAATCATAATGTATATATATATACCTTTTGGATGGCACAATAGATTGTATCAAAACAAAGCCTCTGGAATCATTTTACATATCAAAATACATTATAAGACTCATTACAATAGTTACAACACTTATCATTTGATAAACGGAACAATGATCAAAAGTTTCCTGTGAATGCTGTGCGAAAATAAGTCCAAAAGAGTGGTACAAAAGGGTCACGGAAATTGTGGGCCCACCTCGGGTCAAATCGAGGTGGCGTACGGAAATTTACGAGCATTAGACTTGATGGAGTTACCTATAAAAGTTTTTGGGAGCATTCCGGTTCCGTTTGTGAAAGTTACATATGTTCAAACCATTTTTTCAATTAAACATAGAGTACCTAATTCAATTATATTGAATGAATAAGAGTCAAATCTACGCTCGGATTTCTAGGAGTAGAGTCATCTCCGAGGCTCGAATCATAACCTATTATACCTAAGACATGCCAAAAGAATGAAAGGCAAAGCTTTACATACCTTTTCCGCTTCTTACGCTACTCCAAATTCAAGTTCCAAACTCTCCAAAATCTACAAATGGTCACATTTACCAAACATTAATTAGAGCCTTTAGAAGTTGAATCTTAAAGTAACACTTGTCTACAGAAATTTGGGCAGCATCTCCCCTATAAATTCAACATCTCCGAGAATTTAACTCGGTCAAAACATCAATAACAACACCAACAACAATACCAACAACATCAACAATCAATTCAAAATGCATTTTAGCATAAGTGATTCCTTTGCACATAGTTCCTCAACCTTCAACTCAACTACGTACGTTCAAGTCAATATTCACACTTACATATTCATTTACTAATTTAAGATCATCCAAACATAATTCAAGAACATTTCGAACAACCTGCACAATATTCAAACGACTCCACCCCAAAACTATCTCCACCAAAATTCCTCAATTTCCAACAAAACATTACCAACATATTTTTATCTTCCAAATTCGTGAATTACCTCAATAATCCATACACTAGTAACATTATTTTCCATTAATGCAAGAAGGCTACATTCAATTCACATTAACTTCTACAACAACTTCCCAACAATTACAACTTCATTAGAATCTTCATATTTTCATTTGTATCATAGAATACATATCAATAACAACTAATTTATTTCATAGAACTTGGTTCATATTTCTCACACCACACACATATATATACGGCCACCTTCCATCACCCACAACTCCAACTAAATTCATCAAACTGTCATTTCCAATGTAGAGTCCACAACAACCACACTAGAATGCTACATAAAAATTAACTAATCTTGCCTACACAACACATGCATACATACGGCTATACCATGAAAACTTCCATATTCTCAGGAATTGTACCCATTTCTACATACTACAACATAAACAAACCCTTCATAACATATAAAAAAAAGGATGAAATCTTACCTTTCTTCACAACTTAGCTAGGGTTGGAATTTTGCACCAAAGAGCGGTTTTCCTGTTTCAACGATTATACCACGTTGGAGAGGACCCTTGAATTAGTGGGAATACTAGGAAATATAACTTTTTTGAGCAAGATTTTTGGTCTTCTTTTTGTCCCCTCTCTTGGCCGAATTTGCTTCTTTCTTGTTGCTCTCTTCTTCTTTTTTTTTTCTTGAAAGTTCTAGGTGATAAATGATGAATAATAGTCATCCCTTATATTGACTTGGATTTAATTCACCATGGGCTTTGGGCCAAACCCCTATGGCCGGCCACCCTATACTCTTTGGGCCTCTTTCTCTATTTTTTTTAGCCCAATTATTTGTGGCTACTTATTTTGTAATTCCCGAAGCAAATTTCTAAAATTCCCAATTTGCCCTTGGCCTTCCTCCATATTTCCGCATCAACATTTTCCATGAACAACTTATATATTAAGTAAGATCAAAATATTGCCTTACCTCTTACTAGTCACCATTATTTCAAATTTTCCGAATATGCAAAATACGGGATATAACATCCTCCCCCCCTTTTGAACATTCGTCCTCGTATGTTAAACTGACCTTATGGGGTCTCATAATGCGTCGGGGAGGTCTCTTTCTTTCCTTCAAAATTTCCCAAACATTACCATTGTTATCTCCCTTTTTGTACTTGCTTTCTTTCTATTCCCGAACATCGTTGTGCTTGAACGTCCCGGCCTTAGCTAGTGGCGGAACCCGTGTCAGTCTACTTGTAATATCTGTACCATGTCTTTCGCTTTGTCTCTTAAATTCCGTTCAGTTAATGTCTTTCATACCACGCGACACTCGCTGCTGAGGCCCATCTGCCGGTCGGTACAGTCATGAATGGGGTGTCATATACACATATATACATTTACTACCATTTCGCTTACAAAACATTTCCCAATGCTTATTCAAACTTACTCTCATTCCCAAGCTGCGTTGCGCTATCTTCTTCTTCACTGGCTTATTTTGCCTTAGTCTACCCAACTTCTTTAGGGTTTGTAATCACTCCGTATATTCTAATTCCCTTTAGTTTACCCCAAATTTCCTATTCGCCCCTTATTCCTATACTTGTGAAAATTTTAGTTTACTTCCCAGGGGGTCACCCATCCCAGAATTGCTCTGGCCCTAGCACGCTTAACCTCGAAACTTTAGTTCATTTAGACAGGTTAACGCTGATATAATAGCACCCACTTCCTCACACGGTCCTTTTCACGCAATCTAGGGCAAGCTGGGGTCTTAACAATTTTCGGATAATTCTCGTAGCAGGTCCCACTCCGCTCTAGAGAGGGTCTTTCATTTTTCTGACTATGCATTTACTATACTATTCCTCTAAATCTTCAATATTCATTTTTCATTATACGCATGGCCACCTCAACGGTCTTATCCATTCTGATTTTGTCCCAATTCTATTAATAACTAGGAGGGGAAAATATATCACAAGTAGAGCCTAGATCTGTCAATACTCCTATATTTCGAAAAAGAACAGTAGTATACCTGTATCCGCGTTTGCCGGCACCTTCGGGTCCTGTCGACTAGTCAAGGCATAGATGCGGTTCGAAGGACCGCTAGAACTGGGAACTCCGCCACGACCTCTGCCGCGCCTGCTGATGTCGACGTACCCTGCCCCGCAGGGCGTATGGCTACCGAAGGAGAAGATGAGCCAGCGACTGACCCAGTGGCCTGGACTGAACCACCTGAACCACCCTTAAACGGGCACTCCCTCACAATTTGGTCTTGACTACCGCAAAAATAACAGGCGCCCGTAGCACGATAACATTCCCCTGGATGAGGCTTCCCATAATAAGAGCACCGTGGCCTGGGTGGCCTTGGCTGACTGGAACCTCTGTCCGCTTGTGAACCTGAAGGCCTGGAGCTTTGGCCTGCCCCTGAATACCTTGTATTACCTGATCTCCGACCTGAGAACAGCAGGGGTGTGCTCCGTGCCGGCTGAGAAGAATACCTGCTACCCTGCTGCTGAGACGGCCCACTCTGAAGCTCTCCAGAATGCCCAGCCGATCTGCCCCTCTTGGGCTGGCTCCTGTCATGATCCTTGTAGAGTTGATGTTCCCTACGCCGATCCTCCATACCCTGGGCGTATGCCTGTACCCGGGCAATATGCATCCCTGGCTGGGAAGCCATCGCCATGCAGCTATCAATCAAATAAGGATCTAGCCCCATCACATACCGGTGCACCCTGTCGGGCATATCAGCTACTATAGCGGGTGCATATCTGGCCAGTGAGTCGAACTCTAGGCTATACTCTCGGACGCTCCTACCCCCCTGCCTCAACTGTAAGAATCTGTCAACCCTAGCGCGTCGCAGCTCCGGAGGAAGAAAGTGGCCAAGAAAGGCCTCCGTAAACTCGTCCCATACTTCTGGGGGAGCGCCGTCACCCCTGGACAACCCCCCAGGACTCATACCAGTTAGAAGCTACCTCGTGCAACCGATATGAAGCCAACTCGACGGACTCAGTCGGAGAAGCCTTAATCAACCGTAACGTGCGCTGCATCTATCTGATAAATTCCTGGGGATCCTCTTCGGGTTTTTGTCCCGAAGAACTCTGGAGGATTACACGTCAAGAACTCACGGGCCCTCGAACTATCATGTCTGTGCGCCTGATCACTCCCTAATCCGTACCTGTGACCCTGCTCCGCCACCACTTTGGTCAGCAACTGGACCGCCTCTTTCATGGCTCTATCCTCCACCCCTGGCTGTGGAGTTGGAGGCTCGGGTACCGGAGCTCTGGGGGCTGGCGGTGAAGCCACCCTGCGGTCCATGGCGGCAGCTGCTGCTGCTCCAATATCCTCTGGTAATGGCGGTGTAACAGAACCGGCAGACGGGGGCACATCCTCAAGTATAGGCTGGGTATGGGCCCTGGTAACTCTCTGAGCCCGGCTAGTCTCTCCTGCCTCTGCCACTGCTTTGCCCTTCTGGGCAGCCGTCGCCTTCTTCGGAGGCATCACTGTAAATATAACAATCGGTCAGAAAGGAATCATCCTAATAGCACAGCTCTATCGCACGATCTAAGATCCAAAGAAGGGTAACAACCTAGATGTCCTGTAGCCTCCTGTTTATAGATGTGGTGCACAACACACCGATAAACAAGACTCTACTAGACACGGCTTGTAAACACTCCGAGGACAAACCGCTCTGATACCACTTTTGTCACGACCCCACCCCGTAGGCCGCGACTGGTGTCCGAGCTGGACACCCATACGTACCTAATAACCCAACTCGGCATATAAACGAATTATACAGATATAAAGGGACAAATAGCGTCACTAACTATCGCATATAAACAGATGTGGCGCATGGAAGCCGATAGGGCTGTCACAAAATACATAATCCCAGAACATATATACAACCCACATGTATGTCTACATACCTCTACGAATAATAACAGAATCATAAGACGGGACAGGGCCCCGTCGTACCCCTGAATAAACATATACACATATAACAGAAAAGTCTATACCAAAACGTGGCTCCGGACAAAGGAGCGCTCCAAAACAGAAGAGTAGATATCCTAAGCGGGCGGATCACTAGGATGAGCGTCTGTACCTGCGCGGCATGAAACGCAGCCCCCGAAAAACAGGGGGTCAGTACAGAATATGTACTGAGTATGTAAAGCAGGGAATATAACAAGTAAAATCATAATCGGAACCGGAAGTACTGGGAATACTTACCTCATTCAAAACATAAAAATACTTACTTGCTTATCCCTAATCATGCATGCAGGATCATATGCAGAAACAGATCACAGATAACAGATAACAGATTCCGGCCCTCCAGCGAGGGACGCGGTAACAGATCCCGGCCCTCTTAGTACGGGACGCGGTGGACACACAGATCATATGCCATCCTGGCCGCCATCCCCATATCATCATATCATATACATAAACAGAACCCGACCCGCACATCGAGGGACGCGGTGAACAATGCAGTAGAATGCGCACGATAACATATCGTGGCCCGGGCTCAGTGAAAAGACATATTGAGGCGTCCACGAGCAGATTAATGAGAAACCATATGCATATAAATCTCTTTCTAGACTCGATGAAACAATCCAAACTACAGATCAATTCGAAGGAATCAGATGATAATCATAATGTATATATATATACCTTTTGGATGGCACGATAGATTGTATCAAAACAAAGCCTCTGGAATCATTTTACATATCAAAATACATTATAAGACTCATTAGAATAGTTACAACACTTATCATTTGATAAACGGAACAATGATCAAAAGTTTCCTTTGAATGCCGTGCGAAAATAAGTCCAAAAGAGTGGTACAAAAGGGTCACGGAAATTGTGGGCCCACCTCGAGTCAAATCGAGGTGGCGTATGGAAAGTTACGAACATTAGACTTGATGGAGTTACCTATAAAAGTTTTTGGAGCATTCCGGTTCCGTTTGTGAAAGTTACATATGTTCAAACCACTTTTTTCAATTAAACATAGAGTACCTAATTCAATTATATTGAATGAATAAGAGTCAAATATACGCTCGGATTTCTAGGAGTAGAGTCATCCCCGAGGCTCGAATCATAACCTATTATACCTAAGACATGCCAAAAGAATGAAAGGCAAAGCTTTACATACCTTTTCCGCTTCTTACGCTACTCCAAATTCAAGTTCCAAACTCTCCAAAATCTACAAATGGTCACATTTACCAAACATTAATTAGAGCCTTTAGAAGTTGAATCTTAAAGTAACACTTGTCTATAGAAATTTGGGCAGCATCTCCCCTATAAATTCAACATCCCCGAGAATTTAACTCGGTCAAAACATCAATAACAACACCAACAACAATACCAACAACATCAACAATCAATTCAAAATGCATTTTAGCATAAGTGATTCCTTTGCACATAGTTCCTCAACCTTCAACTCAACTACGTACGTTCAAGTCAATATTCACACTTACATATTCATTTACTAATTTAAGATCATCCAAACATAATTCAACAACATTTCGAACAACCTGCACAATATTCAAACGACTCCACGCCAAAACTATCTTCACCAAAATTCCTCAATTTCCAACAAAACATTACCAACATATTTTTATCTTCCAAATTCGTGAATTACCTCAATAATCCATACACTAGTAACATTATTTTCCATTAATGCAAGAAGGCTACATTCAATTCACATTAACTTCTACAACAACTTCCCAACAATTTCAACTTCATTAGAATCTTCATATTTTCATTTGTATCATAGAATACATATCAATAACAACTAAATTATTTCATAGAACTTGGTTCATATTTCTCACACCACACACATATATATACGGCCACCTTCCATCACCCATAACTCCAACTAAATTCATCAAACTTTCATTTCCAATGTAGAGTCCACAACAACCACACTAGAATGTTACATAAAAATTAACTAATCTTGCCTACACAACACATGCATACACACGGCTATACCATGCAAACTTCCATATTCTCATGAATTCTACCCATTTCTACATACTACAACATAAACAAACCCCTCATAACATATAAAAAAAAGGATGAAATCTTACCTTTCTTCACAACTTCTCAATTTAGCTAGGGTTGAAATTTTGCACCAAAAAGCGGTTTTCTTGTTTCAACGATTATACCACGTTGGAGAGGACCCTTGAATTAGTGGGAATACTAGGAAATATAATTTTTTTGAGAAAGATTTTTGGTCTTCTTTTTGTCCCCTCTCTTGGCCGAATTTGCTTCTTTCTTGTTGCTCTCTTTTTTTTTTTTTTTTCTTGAAAGTTCTAGGTGATAAATGATGAATAATAGTCATCCCTTATATTGACTTGGATTTAATTCACCATGGGCTTTGGGCCAAACCCCTATGGCCGGCCACCCTATACTCTTTGGGCCTCTTTCTCTATTCTTTTTAGCCCAATTATTTGTGGCTAATTATTTTGTAATTCCCGAAGCAAATTTCCAAAATTTCCAATTTGCCCTTGGCCTTCCTCCATATTTCCGCATCAACATTTTCCATGAACAACTTATATATTAAGTAAGATCAAAATATTGCCTTACCTCTTACTAGTCACCATTATTTCAAATTTTCCGAATATGTAAAATACGGGATATAACATCCTCCCCCCCTTTTGAACATTCGTCCTCGTATGTTAAACTGACCTTATGGGGTCTCATAATGCGTCGGGGAGGTCTCTTTCTTTCCTTCAAAATTTCCCAAACATTACCATTGTTATCTCCCTTTTTGTACTTGCTTTCTTTCTATTCCCGAACATCGTTGTGCTTGAACGTCCCGACCTTAGCTAGTGGCGGAACCCGTGTCAGTCTACTTGTAATATTTGTACCATGTCTTTCGCTTTATCTCTTAAATTCCGTTCAGTTAATGTCTTTCATACCTCGCGACACTGGCTGCTGAGGCTCATCTGCCGGTCGGTACAGTCATGAATGGGGTGTCATATACACACATATACATTTACTACCATTTCGCTTACAAAACATTTCCCAACGCTTATTCAAACTTACTCTCATTCCCAAGCTGCGTTGCGCTATCTTCTTCTTCACCGGCTTATTTTGCCTTAGTCTACCCAACTTATTTAGGGTTTGTAATCACTCCGTATATTCTAATTCCCTTTAGGTTACCCCAAATTTCCTATTCGCCCCTTATTCCTATACTTGTGAAAATTTTAGTTTACTTCCCAGGGGGTCACCCATCCCAGAATTGCTCTGGCCCTAGCACGCTTAATCTCGAAACTTTAGTTCATTTAGACACGTTAACGCTGATATAATAGCACCCACTTCCTCACACGGTCCTTTTCACGCAATCTAGGGCAAGCTGGGGTCTTAACAATTTTCGGATAATTCTCGTAGCGGGTCCCACTCCGCTCTAGAGTGGGTCTTTCATTTTTCTGACTATGCATTTACTATACTAGTCCTCTAAATCTTCAATATTCATTTTTCATTATACGCATGGCCACCTCAATGGTCTTATCCATTCTGATTTTGTCCCAATTCTATAAAAAACTTGGAGGGGAAAATATATCACAAGTAGAGCCTAGATCTGTCAATACTCCTATATTTCGAAAAACAAACAGTAGTATACCTGTATCCGCGTTTGCCGGCACCTCCGGGTCCTGTCGACTAGTCAAGGCATAGATGCGGTTCGAAGGACCACTAGAACTGGGAACTCCGCCACGACCTCTGCCGCGGCCTGCTGATGTCGACGTACCCTGCCCCGCAGGGCGCATGGCTACCGAAGGAGAAGATGAGCCAGCGACTGACCTAGTGGCCTGGACTGAACCACCTTAACCACCCTTAAACGGGCACTCCCTCACAATGTGGTCTTGACTACCGCAAAAATAACAGGCCCCCGTAGCACGATAACATTCCCCTGGATGAGGCTTCCCACAATAAGAGCACCGAGGCCTGGGTGGCCTTGGCTGACTGGAACCTCTGTCCGCCTGTGAACCCGAAGGCCTGGAGCTTTGGCCTGCCCCTGAATACCCTGTATTACCTTATCTCCGACCCGAGAACTGCGGGGGTGTGCTCCGTGACGGCTGGGAAGAATACCTGCTACCCTGGTGCTGAGACGGCCCATTCTGAAGCTCTCCAGAATGCCCAGCCGATCTGGCCCTCTTGGGCTGGCTCCTGTCATGATCCCTGTCGAGTTGACGCTCCCTACGCCGATCCTCCATACCCTGGGCGTATGCCTGTACCCGGGAAATATGCATCCCTGGCTGGGAAGCCATCGCCATGCAGCTATCAATCAAATAAGGATCTAGCCCCATCACATACCGGTGCACCCTGTCGGCCATATCAGCTACTATAGCGGGTGCATATCTGGCCAGTGAGTCGAACTCTAGGCTATACTCTCGGACGCTTCTACCCCCCTGCCTCAACTGTAAGAATCTATCAACCCTAGCGCGTCGCAGCTCCGGAGGAATAAAGTGGCCAAGAAAGGCCTCCGTAAACTCGTCCCATACTGCTGGGGGAGCGCCGTCACCCCTGGACAACCCCCAGGACTCATACCAGTTAGCAGCTACCTCGTGCAACCGATATGAAGCCAACTCGACAGACTCAGTCGGAGAAGCCTTAATCAACCGTAACGTGCGCTGCATCTGTCTGATAAACTCCTGGGGATCCTCTTCGGGTTTTGTCCAGAAGAACTCTGGAGGATTACACGTCAGGAACTCACGGGACCTCGAACTATCATGTTTGTGCGCCTGATCACTCCCTAATCCGTACCTGTGCCCCTGCTCCGCCACCACTCTGGTCAGCAACTGGACCGCCTCTCTCATGGCTCTATCCTCCGCCCCTGGCTGTGGAGCTGGAGGCTCGGGTACCGGAGCTCTGGGGGCCGGCGGTGAAGCCGCCCTCCGGTCCATGGCGGTAGCTGCTGCTGCTCCAATATCCTCTGGTAATGGCGGTGTAACAGAACCGGCAGACGGGGGCACATCCTCAAGTACAGGCTGGGTACGGGCCCTGGTAACTCTCTGAGCCCGGCTAGTCTCTCCTGCCTCTGCCACTGCTTTGCCCTTCTGGGTAGCCGTCGCCTTCTTCGGAGGCATCACTGTAAATATAACAATCGGTCAGAAAGGAATCATCCAAGTAGCACAGCTCTATCACACGATCTAAGATCCAAAGAAGGGTAACACCCTAGATGTCCTGTAGCCTCCTGTTTATAGATGTGGTGCACAACACACCGATAAACAAGACTCTACTGGACACGGCCTGTAGACACTCCGAGGACAAACCGCTCTGATACCACTTTTGTCACGACCCCACCCCGTAGGCCGCGACTGGTGTCCGAGCTGGACACCCATACGTACCTAATAACCCAACTCGGCATATAAACGAATTATACAGATATAAAGGGACAAATAGCGTCGCTAACTATCGCATATAAACAGATGTGGCGTATGGAAGCCGATAGGGCTGTCACAAAATACATAATCCCAGAACATATATACAACCCATATGTATGTCTACAGATCTCTACGAACAATAACAGAATCATAAGACGGGACACGGCCCCGTCGTACCCCTGAATAAACATATACACATATAACAGAAACGTCTGTACCAAAATGAGGCTCCGGACAAAGGAGCGCTCCAAAACAGTAGAGTAGATATCCTAAGCGGGCGGATCACTGGGACGAGCGTCTGTACCTGCGCGGCATGAAACGCAGCCCCCGAAGAACAGGGGGTCAGTACGGAATATGTACTGAGTATGTAAAGCAGGGAATATAACAAATAAAATCATAATCGGAACCGGACGTACTGGGAATACTTACCTCATTTAAAACATAAAAATACTTACTTGCTTATCCCTAATCATGCATGCAGGATCATATGCAGAAACAGATCACAGATAATAGATAACAAATTCCGGCCCTCCAGTGAGGGACGCGGTAACAGATCCCGACCCTCTTAGTACGGGACGCGGTGGACAGACAGATCATATGCCATCCTGGCCGCCATCCCCATATCATCATATCATATACATAAACAGAACCTGGCCCGCACATCGAGGGACGCGGTGAACAATGCAGTAGAATGCGCACAATAACATATCCTGGCCCGGGCTCGGTGAAAAGACATATTGAGGCGTCCACGAGCAGATTAATGAGAAACCATATGCATATAAATCTCATTCTAGACTCGATGAAGTAATCCAAACTGCAGATCAATTCGAAGGAATCAGATGATAATCATAATGTATATATATATATATATATATATATATACCTTTTGGATGGCACAATAGATTGTATCAAAAGAAAGCCTCTGGAATCATTTTACATATCAAAATACATTATAAGAGTCATTAGAATAGTTACAACACTTATCATTTGATAAACGGAACAATGATCAAAAGTTTCCTTTGAATGCCGTGTGAAAATAATTCCAAAAGAGTGGTACAAAAGGGTCACGGAAATTGTGGGCCCACCTCGGGTCAAATCGAGGTGGCGTACGGAAATTTATGAACATTAGACTTGATGGAGTTACCTATAAAAGTTTTTGGGAGCATTCCGGTTCCGTTTGTGAAAGTTACATATGTTCAACCCACTTTTTCAATTAAACATAGAGTACCTAATTCAATTATATTGAATGAATAAGAGTCAAATCTACGCTCGGATTTCTAAGAGTAGAGTCGTCCTCGAGGCTCGAATCATAACCTATTATACCTAAGACATGCCAAAAGAATGAAAGGCAAAGCTTTACATACCTTTTCCGCTTCTTACGCTACTCCAAATTCAAGTTCCAAACTCTCCAAAATCTACAAATGGTCACATTTACCAAACATTAATTAGAGCCTTTAGAAGTTGAATCTTAAAGTAACACTTGTCTACAGAAATTTGGGCAGCATCTCCCCTATAAATTCAACATCTCTGAGAATTTAACTCGGTCAAAACATCAATAACAACACCAACAACAATACCAACAACATCAACAATCAATTCAAAATGCATTTTAGCATAAGTGATTCCTTTGCACATAGTTCCTCAACCTTCAACTCAACTACGTACGTTCAAGTCAATATTCACACTTACATATTCATTTACTAATTTAAGATCATCCAAACATAATTCAAGAACATTTCGAACAACCTGCACAATATTCAAACGACTCCACCCCAAAACTATCTCCACCAAAATTCCTCAATTTCCAACAAAACATTACCAACATATTTTTATCTTCCAAATTCGTGAATTACCTCAATAATCCATACACTAGTAACATTATTTTCCATTAATGCAAGAAGGCTACATTCAATTCACATTAACTTCTACAACAACTTCCCAACAATTACAACTTCATTAGAATCTTCATATTTTCATTTGTATCATAGAATACATATCAATAACAACTAATTTATTTCATAGAACTTGGTTCATATTTCTCACACCACACACATATATATACGGCCACCTTCCATCACCCACAACTCCAACTAAATTCATCAAACTGTCATTTCCAATGTAGAGTCCACAACAACCACACTAGAATGCTACATAAAAATTAACTAATCTTGCCTACACAACACATGCATACATACGGCTATACCATGAAAACTTCCATATTCTCAGGAATTGTACCCATTTCTACATACTACAACATAAACAAACCCTTCATAACATATAAAAAAAAGGATGAAATCTTACCTTTCTTCACAACTTAGCTAGGGTTGGAATTTTGCACCAAAGAGCGGTTTTCCTGTTTCAACGATTATACCACGTTGGAGAGGACCCTTGAATTAGTGGGAATACTAGGAAATATAACTTTTTTGAGCAAGATTTTTGGTCTTCTTTTTCTCCCGTATCTTGGCCGAATTTGCTTCTTTCTTGTTGCTCTCTTTTTTTTTTTTTTTTTTTTTTTCTTGAAAGTTCTAGGTGATAAATGATGAATAATAGTCATCCCTTATATTGACTTGGATTTAATTCACCATGGGCTTTGGGCCAAACCCCTATGGCCGGCCACCCTATACTCTTTGGGCCTCTTTCTCTATTTTTTTTAGCCCAATTATTTGTGGCTAATTATTTTTTTATTCCCGAAGCAAATTTCCAAAATTCCCAATTTGCCCTTGGCCTTCCTCCATATTTCCGCATCAACATTTTTCATGAACAACTTATATATTAAGTAAGATCAAAATATTGCCTTACCTCTTACTAGTCACCATTATTTCAAATTTTCCGAATATGCAAAATACGGGATATAACACCAAGTACGGCCTGTCGTTATATGTACGGGACATGGTTTCCAAGCCGCACTTCCCTTTGTTTTTCCAGAAACTTCAGTGGCTTTCCTCCCAAGTGCGGGGAATAGGTATTTCCCGTCCTTTCAAGTATGGGACGTCCTTCTTCATAGTTTGCTCCATTTTGTTGAAACTTTCGTCTTTGGACTCCTATAACACCAAATACCCGAAACTCAATAAAAACACATCAAATTGGCTAAGACTTGCTTAAAAACAAGTAAAACTTATAGCCAAAAAGCGTCGAATGTGCTAAAAATCCCCGACACATCAACACCCCCAACTTAAAGTCTTTGCTTGTCCTCAAGAAAGTCGTACAACATAATGACTCAATCTAACACCTAGAAATCACAGAGTAGTAATGTCTACATTGGTTTTGACTCTGAACTACCGGCATGCATGTTTCTGTTCCAAGGACCACCCCATTTTTCTATTTTCAAACATTATGCATGATTCAAGAATGCTACAAATAACACTGATGCTTTAATGTATGACATTACATTGTCGAACAAATTATGATGCCGCACACAAACGCTACTTTAGGCAGTCACTTCACTTTAATCAATTCTCATCCTTATGCCTTCACATAGACCAAAGAATGTCCCAACACACATATATACAACAATAATGGGACGAAGACGAAAGAGAAGAAGAAACACTCGCACTCACACTCACAAAGAAATTCATATCTACACGTGCTAATACCATAAGCTTGCCCTTATTTTCTATGCTTTTATCCTTGGTTTGTTCAGTTGCGATCATACTAGGACTTGTTTCTGGCTTGTAATATAGGCTTAGGGATGGGTAGGATACTTTTTGGATACTAGTGACTAACCTTCCTTGAACACTACAACATCTCTTCACCTCAATTCGCCTCTTATTCAACCCCTTTCTTTTCTTTCAAGTTTTCAACCTTGATGTGGTTTTATTCCTAACCAACTTACAATCCTTTTTTTTTTATATGCAACCACCATATCGAATCTCAACTAGAAAACTCTACCACCCCCAAATTATGTTTTTAACATCTACTTCACATTTGTTTCACCCCCAACGTAGGCATTTTGTCTCATCTTTCTAGTAGCATCAAGGAGGGAACGGGTGCGAAGATAGATTGATTTCGCAAAGGTTAAGGTTTCATTATTGGCTAGCCAAGAAAAAGGTCAAAATGGCTCAAACCGGGAAAACTAGGGATATTTACAATTATATGGTCAGACTTATTTAGGCAAAGTGACTATTTACACAAAGAAAGCCTAAGATCATCTCACAATCAAACCAACTGTCAAATTCAAACATGACCAACTGGGCAAGTTTTAGATCATACATGCATAGATAGAACTAAACTAACCACTCACACACATATTGGCATAAGGACGACCATATACAATTGTGACCTCCTAAGTATTCATTCGTTGCCCGCATTACCCCAATAATAATAATAATGTCAAACAAAGATTCAATTCATGTCAATCAATAGCTGTTTCTAAGTATGCATTTAACAAAAGTTTTGAGAGGTCCACAATTTTTAACAAACCATAAACAACATGCCAAAAGTTACAGAACAAAACCAACTAAGTCAAAACTACTCTACTCAATCTAAGCAACAACCTAAACATGCCAGTTTCAACAAAGAAAAACCCATCGAGAAAAGAACTCTGCCAAAGAAAAGTTGAGGAGGTTCCTAAACAAATATTTACACTACAACAACGCCAGAAATCCCCACCTCCAACTGAAAATCATGCAATGTCCCCAATGCATCAACTGTAAATACTTTAAGGGTAAGGGATACCTGGCAGCACTAGGTGCTAGGATCAGTCGGAGGCACTGGTCCCCCTAATGTCTGAACTGGGGCTAATGCAGACTCATCCCTCGTGGTGCTACTAGAGGATGCGCCAGTAATACTGCTCATTGGTGCCGGAGGGAGATTGTCAAACATAGATCTCGCCGCAGCAATCTGAATATCCTCCTCCTCCTCCGCTGTTCGAGCCAGTATCTCTAACTCTGTCACCCGAGGAACTTCATCTCCTACAACCTGTTTCCCTCTATCATCTCGGGATGCAGTATCCTTCTGAGGCATCAAACTCACCACGCTTATCAATGATGAGAGGTCCACCTTGCTCGGCTGAGGGGGCTCCTCCACAACACTCTACTCATGAGTATGTAAGGATAGAACATTGGCCTTTAGCCAGTCTAGCTCAGCTCTCATACCCATCAAATTACCACCTGGACCTGTACGCTCTAAAGCAACCAACCGTGCCTCAAATCTGTCAAGTCGTGCCTGATATAAATCCTGGGCCTGGTTGGAAGTGGCTGTCACAGTTGCTAGGGAAATGTCGATCTGCCTCTTCACATACCTCTCAATTTGCCGAGCTAAAATGCTCGTTAGCCTATGCAGCCTGAATCACCACTCGTTTAAAATTTTCTTTGTTGAATGCAAATGGGTCTTGGGATAACTGCTGGGTGGCTGGAGGAATAGTGTGGGCTGCTTGTTCCCCAAACGGATACACGGGTGCAGTGCTAGCCTAAGGCCCTGCAGAAGTGATGGTCTCCATGGCGGCCGGGAGCTGGGTCGCTGTTGTGGGAAATGCCTCAATGGTATCAGCTCCTGTAGCCCTAAAATCTACTTGGTTTTCATGCTCAACTTGCTCGTTAGGCGCTGTTATGACTGGACCCTTAAGTAATGATTTAGTTTTATTCTCTTTGTTCTCCTCCTTTTTCATTTTGTGAATAACTTACATGCGAGTAGCTGTGACACAATTATCTATAAAAGGTAGTGGTACCACCTTCGCTTGTCGACATAGAGCAGTGATAAGGGAAGGATATACCAACGAGGTAGCGTCATGCTGTGCTCTATCCTGAATCTCACGTGCAATCATCAGCCCTATGTCCAGTGGGTAGCGGGTCATGAGAGCTGTCACTGCCATAGCTCGGTCAAGGGGGAGTGATTTGTCGCTTGTTGTAGGAATTATTCGAAACCGCACTACACCCCACCAAAACTTTGCCTCTAGCGACAGAGTGTTCTTGAATATCTTTAACTTTTTACTCAACCACCATGGGCTACCCTTGGCTATAACTGAGGCTAACCATTCCGTTACTGACTGTGTCATCCTCCTGTTGATCTTATCATCGTACCCAATCGTGCGCAGAGGTGGAAAAAACTTAGCCCCGAAGTAGTACTTATTTATAGAAGTGGGTGATATATCCACGTCCACCTTTCGAACCATAAATTTGTCCGCCAGTGGGGCATTCTATTTCAGTATTCCTGGCATCACAATGCTGCTCAAGTGCACTCCATAATTGAAATAGAATTCTCACACGAGCATTGGGAAATATTTGCCCGGTTCGCTGTTGAAGACCTCTAACTTGTAGTAGGACAGCAATGCCCTGATTTGTGGGTGATCCTCCAAGTCCCGGAATCCTATTCTCCTTTCTTCCCAAATATTTTGCCTAGGAGCACCCCCGCTCTTTATACTTTCAATTCCCTTGTCAAATTGTTCTCGTGAACTTTTTACCAAGAACCGAAGAGCATTCTCCGCTTCATCCCTTATCAGGTTTTCCTCTTCTCTTCGATAGTCTGCCACTTCCTGTGAGGTGACACGGGTTACCACTGGATTCCAAGCTATTTCTGATGCTCGAGCTTGTTCCGGCTCGGATCCTTCTGTATCTGAGCTAGAGGAATCCTCCTCTTCAGACTGGGAGGACACCTGTACTGGGTTAGCTCGGCCTCGAGCTGAGTTTATCAATTGTTTCAATGTTCTGTTGTCCTCGTCAGAAAAATCTTGGTCCGAGGGAACATCCTTAAGCCTTGTAGTAACCTTGCCCCTCTTTTTTTGTGTAGAATTTCCACCTCTGTGTTTGGGAGGCATACCTGTTGAGGAAAACATTACGTGGGTTAGAAAGTTGAGACAGAACCACGAAAGACGCGACAAGTTCTATGCTTGTAAATGTAGTACTTCAGCTGTGTAGGCTGTATATTCAAAGTACAGGGCACATTTTGAAGTTCGGGCACAAGGTACGAGATGTACATTGATGTACGAGATGTACTTTGTGTATGTACTTAAGAGTTTACAGCCTGAGAAGTTTCTGTTTCGTTTCACTGAAGTACGTGACGTACAATAAAGTACAGGATGTTCTTTGTCCACGTACTTTCAGTTGTATAACTAGGACGTCTCTATAATCTTCTACTGAGGTACGTGATCAAGGTACGTGACGTACAACTAAGTACGACCCGTACATTCATCACGTACTCTCAAGAACTTCTATCAGACCCTTCTATTGATTAACGACGACTTACATAACATCACCAACACGTAAGTCACTTCTTTCATGCTTCAATTTAGGGGTTTAGGGGTGCGGGTTACTCAGACTTCACTCGTGTCATAATGTTTTTCTTTGAGATAATTTACCGAGTAGTTGGTAGGCATAACAACTTTAGGATTCACAACTGAAACCAATCATTGGAATGCCCTCCAACCGAGTGGGGATATGAAATATTTGTCCCCACGAGTTCTATACATGACAGCATACCAATCCCCGCCCCAAATTATACCTACAAATGCTTCTGTAACAAGATTTCAATATATGTACTCCCTTATAATGATCAAGGCAAATAATGAAAGAACTTAAATCAACATACCTGTGAGGAAGATTACAGTGAGAATAATGCACGCAATATAAAAGATCCCTACAAGTTCCTTTCCCTCACTACGTTTTCGGGTACAAAAGATGGAATTGGGTGTTATAGTTATTGTGTAGACTATGGTGAGATTATATGGTGGACTGTGGTTAATGGGTTGAAGTGATGGTGGTTATGGATGGGGTGAAATCGTGGGTGAAGATGGGGAAGGTGGATGGTATTTTGAAGTGGGGCGGGAAAACCGTTCCCTTCCTTTAGTTTTCAATTTTTTTTTTTTGAAAGTTTGTTATACATGGAAAAGGTACGTCCCGTACAACGAAGTACAGGACGTACATATCGCACGTACCTTTCTTCCTTGTTCCAGTGAGTGTATTCGACGTACTTGATAAAGTACGCGGAGAAGGTATGGGACGTACAATGAAGTACGACCCGTTCTTTCCTCACGTACTTCCCAAAAATTTCCAGTGAGTTTCCAAGATTTGCTCTACAAGTACGGCATGAAGTACGCCTCGTACAATAAAGTACGGGACGTTCTTCTCAGCCCGTACTTTGACTGTCGATTTTTTTTTTAAACAACACTATTTGTTTTTCTTGCTTCCTGCAAAAAAAGAAAAAAAAACGTTAACGTCGCAGCACGACAGTGTTATCAATTTACTCTTGGTCAGGACTTGCCGAGTCATCGTTAGTTCCAAGGTGCTTGAACCGATATCGGTCAACAATTCTATCCCCCGAAATCATACCATGGTAGTGCTTCACCCTCTGCCCGTTCACCTTAAATGTCTGAGTTCCATCTTCGGACTTCAATTCAATAGCGCCATGGGGTGAGACACTTACCACTTCAAAGGGACCTGACCACCGTGATTTCAATTTGCTCGGTAGTAGTTTCAATCTAGAATTAAACAGCAGGACAGGATCACCCTTGTAGAGTTCCCGCTTTAGGATCTTGTTGTCATGATATTGCTTCATCTTCTCTTTGTACAATGCTGCACTTTTATAGGCCTGATAGCGGAACTCATCCATCTCGTTGAGCTGAAACAACCTAAGTTTGGTCGCTTCTTCCCAATTCATGTTCAATTTCTTCAAGGCCCACGTGGCTTTATGTTTGAGTTCAACTGGCAGGTGACATGCTGTACAAAAAACTAGCTTGAAAGGCGAAGTCTCAATCAGAGTCTTGAACGCAATCTGGTAAGCCCATAGCGCATCATCGAGCTTGCGGGCCCAATCAGTTCTGTTTACATTCACCGTTTTCGCTAAAATACTCTTTATCTCCCGATTGGAGACTTCAACTTGCCCACTTGTCTGAGGATGATAAGGGGTTCCCGCAAAGGCTTTATTGCAAAGTGAGAATCACCGTAACTGATTATCGGCCTTGGGGTACCAAAATGAGTAAATATGTTCTTTTTCAGGAATCCCATGACACTCTTGGCTTCGTTATTAGGTAAAACCACCGCTTATACCCATTTAGAGACATGCTCAACAGCCACCAAGATACATTTCATGCCACTGGAGCTTACAAAGGGTCCCATAAAATCTATACCCTAAACATCGAACACCTTAACCTCCAATACAAAATTCATAGGCATCTCTTGCCTCCTACATATATTCCCCTGCCGTTGGCACTGATCACAAGAACGCACCATCAAATTAGCATCATGAATGAGAGTAGGCCAATAATAACCATATTCGAGAACCTTTGCAGCAGTTCTCGTACCACTATGATGTCCCCCAACTGGAGAGTCGTGGCAAGCCTTCAAAATCTGTAATACCTTACTCTTTGGGACACAACACCGAATAATGTTATCAGTGCAAGCTCTGAATAAGTATGGTTCATCCTAGTTGTACTGACAAACATCCCGCAAAAACTTCTTTTTCTGATAAGATTTGATCTCGTCGGGAATGACACCAGTCACCAAGTAATTAGATAAATCCGCATACCAAGGTGCCACTTGCATAGATACTGCCAAAAATTGATCATCTGGAAACGAATCTTCAATATCAAGTTCTTCTGCTGGCACCCCAGTTTCTTCAAGCCACGAGAGATGATCAGCAACCTAATTTTCGAACCCTTTTCGATCTTTTACCTTGAAATCAAACTCTTGTAACAAAAGGACCTAATGAATCAGTAGTGGCTTAGCATCCTTCTTGGACATCAAATACCTCGATGCAGCATGGTCAGTGTACACCACAACCTTGAACCCCAACAAATAGGACCAAAACTTCTCAAAAACATATACTATAGCAAATAGCTCTTTCTCAATCACCGTATAGTTTATCTGTGCCGCATTAAGTGTCCTACTAGCATAGTTGATCAGGTGCATAATTTTATTGTGCCTTTGGACAAGCACAACACCTATCGCGAAACCACTAGCATCGCACATCAACTCAAAAGGCAAGGACCAATCAGAAGTAATAATAATCGGAGTAGTAGTGAGGCGCTCCTTTAATTCATCAAACACCTTTCGGCACTTGTCATCAAATACAAACTTATCCTTTTTTTCAAGAAGCTTGTACATCGGGTTCGCAATCTTGGGGAAATCTTTGATGAAGTGCCTGTAGAACCCAACATGTCCCAAGAAATGTCTGACACCTTTGACTGAGATGGGTGGAGGAAGTTTTGCAATCACATCTATCTTCTCTTGATCGACGTTAATTCCCTTTTCAGAGATTTTGTGACCGATGTCGATCCCTTCCTTCACCATAAAGTGGCACTTCTCCCAATTTAGCATGAGATTTGTCTCTTTACATCTTTTTCGCACTTGACCCAGATGGCCAAGAAAATCATCAAATGAATCACCCACAACAGAGAAATCATCCATAAAACCTCTAAGAAGTCCTCTACCCTGTCAGAAAAGATCGACATCATGCACCTCTGAAACGTGGCTGGTGCATTACACAGCCCAAAGGGTATTCGGATGAACGTAAACGTCCCCTAGGGACAAGTAAAAGTCGTCTTCTCTTAATCTTTTAAGGCAATGTTGATATGATTATAGCCCGAGCAACCATCTAGGAAGCAATAGTAAGACCTCCCAGCCAGCCTATCCAGCATCTGATCAACAAATGGCATGGGAAAGTGGTCTTTACAAGTGGCAGTATTCAGCTTCCTATAGTCCATGTACACACACCATCCAGTAACTGTACGAGTGAGAATCAGCTCATTCTTTGCATTAGGCACCACAGTGATGCCTCCTTTCTTTGGAACACATTGAACAGGATTCACGCACTTGTTGTCTGCAATCGGATACACTACCCCGGCATCAAACCACTTTATGATCTCTTTTTTCATGACCTCTTGCATGTTCTGGTTCAATCTCCGCTGATGTTCAACACTCGGCTTGCTGTCCTTCTCTAGCTGAATTTTATGCTCACAAATACCAGATGGAATACCCCGAATGTCTGCTATGGTCCAACCAATAGCACATATGTACTCGCGCCTAATGCTGAAACGATGACTGGCAATGTCTTGTTCGGACCAAGGTACTCATACCTCAAGTGTGATGGGAGATGCTTAAGCTCAAGCTTTGGTGGCTCAATATTAGAGGGTTTGGCTGGTGGAGTAGTTCTATTTTCAAGGTCAATATCAAGCTTTCTTAGGTGATAAGTGTAGTAATCCAGACCTTTAAGCGCATTTATAGTTTCCACGTAGCCCTCCATATCATAAGCATCAAAGTTCATCAGAACCACAACAAGAGCTTCTCCCAGACTTTCTTCTTCCATTTTATGTTCGACAGCATCATCAATCCCATCAAACGAATCAATAACCGAGATACTCTCGTAAGCGCTTGGCAACTTCATCCCTTGCTTGCTTGGAAAGTCACTTCTTCATCATTCACTCGGAACTTAATTTCATTCTTTTCGGAGTCCAAAAGTGCTCTGCCCGTAGCAAGGAAAGGTCTTCCCAAGATGATGGGAATATCTCTATCAACTGCACAATCTAGAATAACGAAACCAGCAAGCAACATGAATTTTTCCGCCATCTGCAATCGCATAGAAGTCGGTCTAGGCGTCCCCAATCCGGATTGTTTGAAAATAGCAAGGGGCATCAATTTGATACTTGCCCCATTATCACACAGACCACGGGCAAATGTATGAAGCCCAATATTGCACGGAATGGTAAATGCCCCTGGATCTCCCTTCTTCTGAACTGTGGTAGAAGCAATAATCGAACTCACACGATGAGTTAAATTCACTGTCTCATGTTGAACAAACTTTTTCTTTGTAAGCAGGTCTTTCACAAACTTAGCAAATCCAGGCATCTCTTTGACAACATCTAAGAATGGAAAATTCACTATTAACTGCTTCAACTGGTCATAGAACTTTTGACACTTAGCATCATTGTTCTTCTTTGCCAACCTCTGAGAAAAGGGAGGCTTTGGTTTGTACATCTGAGTCAAAGGTTGAAGATCTCATTTTATCGTGTGTTTCCTTATATCAGCAGCAACTTCTGGAATATCAGCAACCTTTTCTTCACTACGGACCTCATCATCAATAATAGGTACATCAAAATGCACCTTTTCTTCCTCAATAATTGGATCTAGATCAACCACTTTCTTGTCAGCACCTTGAAGTATTTTACCACTCTACGTGCTAATAGCAAAAGTACGTTCCACGGCCCCACCATTCTTCGTGTTTGGAATAGTATCACTAGGAAGCCTACCTTTTCTAACAGGATGCTGTTCTCTCGAAAGATCACGCATCTGCTGTTCAAGATTCTGAATAGCTGCTGAATGAGAAACCACTGTCTCTGATAGCCCAGATAATGTCTTTTCAGTATTTGTCTGACTTGCCAACACTTTTTCAAGCATTGACTCCAACCTCGAACTACCTTGATCATTATACTGACCCTTTGGTGGAATTTAAGGGTTGGAACTTCTGTTCCCGAAGTTACCATTGTTGTTGTTGTATCTACCTTGGTTCGGTCCACCATGGTAGTTGTTGTAGTTACCTTGGTTGTATGCACCTTGCCCTTGTTGAGGTCTCCAATATCTCTAATTTGGCCCAGAAACATCCCTTTTTGCTACATAATCTGCATATTGAACATTCTCAACTGGCTGAGGGGGACCTTCTTGATATGGACCTTCTTGGTATTGGTACATTCCAGGCGGCATGCCTGAGATATCTTCATACACGTTCACCTTCTTCGATTCCAGCTGATCAAGCCTCTTTATCAGTAAAGAGAGACTAGTGGCCAATTGTGCCAACATCTGCTGCGTTTCTTGGCTATCTTTAATAATATTTTGAATCAACGGTGTTCCAAGTAATAGCCCATCAGAATTACTTGAATGCCATTCTTGACTATGGGTAGTCAATCGATCAAGTATATCAGTAATAGTAGTATAGGACTTATTCATGAAACACCCGCTGATAGCATTATTGGCTATCACTTGGGTCATAGGATCCAACCCTCTGTAGAACTTCTCCTTAAAAATCTGATATGGAAACCCATGATTTGGACTCTTATTCAAATATTCTTTGTACCTCTCCCAAGCTTCAAAAAGTTGTTCCCCATTACGTTGTTTGAACTCGTATCTGATCACAAATTTTAACTCTTTTACTTGGGCGATACTACTTCCTGAGAAACACTTTGACCATCTCTTCCCATGTTGCAATAGATTTTCGGGGCAGCTTTGTGAACCATTTTCTTGCTTCTCCGATTAATGAATATTTCAAGAGTTTCAGCCGAACCGGTTCTTGAGTCACACCCCGCTTGATATGCTGAGAGCACACATTAAAAAAGTTTGTTATGTGTTGGTGAGGGTCATCATCAAATGCATTCCGAAAGTATCCCTCTTGTTTGAGCATATGATAGAGGGAATTATCAAACTTGATAGTAGTAGCAGTCACCCTCAGATGAATGATTGCAAATGCAAAGTCTTCATCTGCTTCTGAATCATCAGCAAAAGTATTCTCGACTAGAAGTTCATTGTTGGCCATGATCACGTGGTTTACAAGGTAGTAAACAAGGTGTGTTGGAATATGACAAAGACTTTAAGAAGAGTAAACACTATTTAGTAATTTCAAAACCGTATTTCCTGACAATGGCGTCAAATTTTGATACGCTCAAATTTACTTTTAACAACGTAAAGCGGACGATGTCACATATAGTAACCCAACGATTCAGAAAATCTATACCTATAGAATTTGCTAATTGGCTATTCTGTAGAAATGAAGAAATGAAATTAGTTGAACTTAATAAAAAATAAAATAAAGAGGTTGGGGTCGAATCCCACAGAGAATATGGTGTGAAAAGTTTACTAAACAAGTATTATACCAATCTTGCGGTCCTGGTGTATTCTAGAAAAAGGTTTTTATAGTTGTTTTGGTTTGTGGACTGATTTAAAGTGACTAGAAATTTAAAGTTGTAAATATATGGGTAAAAAGAACCAAGGTTGTGTCCCCGTCAGATAAAGTGTATGATCATGGGTATCGATCTTGATATACTTCTAATGGATCGTTTGTATGGATGCACTTAATCTCTATGTGAATCTGAACTATTTCCCAATAAGAAAAGATTATTTCTTTCTATGCTTTTTCCAAAGATAAGAAAGTATGCATGAAGAACGGTTAATTATGCCAAGTAAATTCCTCTTATTCCTAAGTAAATTTATTAAACATGGTTTAAAGCGTTGAGTTCTTGTTATTTATTCTTACCTAACCCTAGCTATTTTCCCAAATAAACTAAAGTTGAAGGTGTTAGCTAATGTTTGCAGCCACTAACTATATGATGAAAACAACGAACAAATAAACCCTAACAATCCATTATGCGTATATCATTCACGATCCCGAATCACAACACACCCATCCTTGGGTTCACAACCATAGTAAAGGTGTTTAGCTACTAATGGCAACAAGAAAACAATAAAAGATTGAAAAATGCATAATTGAAATTGTGCTAAATCTTACGAATATAACTGGAAATTAACTGAGTGTAATTGTCTTGAAATCCTTGAAGAGTAGCTAAGAACAAAATTGTCTCCACACAAGTTTTAAAATTCAAGATTTCAAAAGTATGAAAGTGATCAAAAAACATTCAAAACCCTGTTGGCTATTTATTAGATTCAAATCTTTCTTCAACATGTAACAAATCACGTCACCCGTGCGGAAAGAGTACAGGACGTACATTGAACTACGTCCCGTCCTTGTAAGATACGACATCTGACTAACTTCTAACTACGGAAGAAGTACGGGCAAATGTCCATCCCGTCCTTTGAAGTATGGGACGTACTCTCACAACGTCCTTTTCCTTAGTGCTTAATGACTTTCTGTTGCTTTCAGCCAAGGGACCTGCACCAAGTACGGCCCGTCGTTATATGTACGGGACGTGCTTTCTAAGCCGTACTTCCCTTTGTTTTTCTAGGAACTTCAGTAGCTTTCCTCCTAAGTGCGGGGAACAGGTACGGGACGTCCTTTCAAGTACGGGACGTCCTTCTTCATGTTTTGCTCCATTTTGCTGAAACTTCCGTCTTTGGACTCCTATAACGCCAAATACCTGAAACACAATAAAACACATCAAATTGACTAAGACTTACTCAAAAACAAGTAAAACATATTGCCAAAAAGTGTCGAATGTGCCAAAAATCCCTGGCACATCAGAGTCCAACAGGTCAAATGAGAAGCAATAGAGGTAAACATTTTCACTAACCGACGATAGTAGCTAGCCAGACCCACGAAACTACGGATTTTGATCAATGATGTGGGCCTAGCCCATTCCCTGTCTGCCTGGATTTTCTGCGGATCCATCATAATACCCTCCTTCGAGATTACATGCCCCAAAAAGGACACAAAAGAAAACCAAAATTCACACTTGGAGAACTTAGCATACAACTTCTTCTCCCACAATACCCCAAGAGCAATCCTCAAGAGTTTCTCATAGTCCTCCTTACTTCTAGAATACACCAGGATATCCTCACTGAACACTATCATGAATGAATCTAAAAAGGGCTTAAAAACACTATTCATCAAATCCAGAAACACAGTTGGGACATTAGTAAGCCCAAAAGACATAACCAAGAACTCATAGCAGTATTAGCAGCTGCTTTTTGGCTGTTAGAAGTCTTGCTCTTTACAGGCAAAATACGTACACGCACGAATTAGAAAGGCATCTTGAGAGTACAACTCTAACTGCACGATCTAAAGTATGAAAGAAGTGAGACAATCCTAAATGTCTTGGTGGTCAACTGTTTATATGTGTGGGGCCCTCACACATATAAAAGTGACCTCACTGGACACGGTTTCATAGACTTCCTAAAGACACTTGAAACTAGGCTCTGATACCAAGCTTTGTCATGCCCCAAACCATGGCCTGAGCGAAACACGACAATTGGTGCCTTACTGCATGTGACCGAGGGAACTACATGGCTTGCTGAATTCATCATGAGGCATAACATGAGCGAAAATATAACGTGAGAACATGATGGGCTTTTAATAACACACTTGGAGTCATAAAAATTAATAAAAATACTCGTTATAACATGAATGCAGAGATGACATGAGTTGAGCCCAAGATGGATAAACACCTTGCATGTCTACATAACTAAACTGACTAGTCTATGAAACCTCTAAGCATGAGTCCTGACTGAAAAATGTACTTACTGAGACAAGGCCCATAGTATACCTTTAAATGTATAACTAATAAAATAAAGATAACTGACTAAAATCCTGAATGAGATGGGGCTCACCAATAAGCTGATATGAGCGAATCCTACTGAGAAGATGTGGCATCCTGTAAATTCGTACCTGCATCGTGAAATGCAGGCCCCCGAGCAATAAAAAGGGACGTCAGCTCATTGATTGTACTGGTATGTAAAGCAACTGAATGAAATACATGAGACATGGTAATAACATAATAGAGACTGAACTGAAACATGATTATGAACATGTGTACATATATATATAACATGTGAAAAGTATCGTGAGTAGGGAGAGCAGTAAATATAACCGACAACATGGTCTAGTACTTGCGTCCTGCCAACAGAACACTCATACCTTTCCAGGGACATGAGATTTAATAATATTATAAAAGGATCTAGTCATTATGATAGATCGTCCTAAGCATGGGCGGAGCGATCCTCATCCTACGGTGGCTATGTCGTTTTAGGTTGCTTGAAGCCTTCTCGGTAATTAATGCAACTCCCATAAACATGAACATGGAAAATAAGTGGC
Source organism: Lycium barbarum (assembly GCF_019175385.1). Lineage (NCBI taxonomy): Eukaryota > Viridiplantae > Streptophyta > Magnoliopsida > Solanales > Solanaceae > Lycium > Lycium barbarum. Next base: position 124,276,974 of record NC_083340.1, on the reverse strand, counting down.
ACTTGCTGCCCATGGCTTTTCATGAATCGCAACTTGCATGTACATGGATATCATTCGTATTATCCTTGCATGAACTTATAAAACATATTTAGCTTTTCTTGAAAATATCATTATTGTTCATAAACTTGCATGTAAGAACCATGGAATGCAAAGTATGGGTTTTCATGGATTACGGACACAATTCTCAATAATCATAATGATGTATCAAGAACACAATGAAGGATTTATAACAATTTAATGCATAATATAACATGGGGCATGGACCTAGGTTTATCATGAACATGGTTAATACCCTAGTTTTTGTATAATCTCATACTTTATGGAAGAAGAAGCGTAGGGAAGAACAATAATGTTCCCACACGTAGATAGCAACCCTACATACCTGGTAATGCTCCAAACTTGAAGTGAAAATCTGAACTTGGAAGAAGAATCCTAAGGTTTGAGTCTTGAGTCCTTTAAATGGGTTTTATTGAAAACCCTATGTTAAGAACAATGATTTCATGGTTAAATTATGAGAACACATGTTAGAATTAATTTGGAAGGGCTTGGATTGACATACCTTGATGTTCTTGGTGTTGGAGGAGAGGAACAGGTCGTTCTAGGGTTTAGGGACTTGTAAAAATAAAATTAGAACCAAAACTAGGTAGTTATATTTTCTTATGCGACGTGGGAAATACGAACCAGAATACGGTGTGTATTCTAAATTACGGTCCGTAAACCTGGACTGTAATTAAGCATATTTCAAAATAGAAACACTGTAGCACCTTCTTCTCAAAATACGTCCCTCAAATACGGGTTGTATTTCAAAATACGATCCGTATTTAACAATATATATTCCCCAATCCAAATTCGAGAATGCACTGGGATTGAGATGGAAAATTATAATTTGAAATACGGGCCGTATACTGAAATACGGTCCATATTCTGGGGTATAAATCCCCATCTGACAACTGAAGAGAAATTTTCAATTCCCACATTCTCTATCTGGTTTTCTAAGCCTAGAATCATGGTCAAAGCTTAAGTTAAAGATACGGGGTGTTACAGCTGCCCCTCTACATGCTCCTCTACCTCTACCTCTACCTCTGGCTGTTGCCGCATGTATTTTCGCCATCTGCAAGAGAATGAAGTATAGACAGATACCAATTTGAATCATCCAGATATCAATTGGAATCTAGTAGCACAAAAGAAAGAAGAAATGGGAATTTTCATTGTGTCTAGTAGCCTCCCGAAGATAAATACCGACGTCTCCATATCCATCCGCAAGACTCTACTAGACATGTCCTTGTACGACGGGATCGATAAACCTAATGCTCTGATACCAACTCTGTCACTACTTAACCCACCATGACTGGCACCCACACTAACTCCTAGTGGGCGAACCAATACGTCTGACCATCTACTCATTCAAGTTCATTTTTATTTAACCAATTCATAACAGTTAAATACAAGATGAATCAATAAATAGTCATGTCATAAAATAATAATGTATCTGTGGAAGTCCTAATTATTACAACCCAAAATTCAAAAGTCACTGTAAAAGGACTATAATCCAAACATGTCTAAAGAATGTATACTTTCTGAAATAAATAACCATAAATGTCTGGAATAGAAATAGACATTAGATAAAGAATATCTTCGGGCGGCCTGGCATGAATAAAAGCTCACCCTCAATCTATCAGCAAATGGCTTGAACGCTAAATATGAGGTCGGGTAGCGGTTTTTGGATCACAATCTGCACTCGAAAGAGTATCATCTAACTATATGCTTCGCTACACGAAGTCTCACCAAGGATAATCCATAACCTACCTAGATGGCAGAACAACAACAACACCACAATCACTCCTTAGCCTTTCCCTTCTGCTGAGCCTCAAGATCAAGAAAGTCTATTCATATTCAAAATCTAGATTAGAAATCATGAAGATCGATACCTATATTGCTATCATTCAAAATGGGTAAAAAACAAACCCTAGAATTTAGGGAAACAAGGCCCACAAAGTCAAACGAAAAATTCGAGGGTTAAAATATCCAATTAAATACTAGGTGATCAAAACCCATCAACCAATTGCTAAATTAACTCAAGGATTCATCCAATTTCGAAATCCAAGCAAAACCCCCAATTTTGGGTATAAACCCTAACTCTTAAATTCAATTCAACACTAATAATGGAAGGTATTTGATTAACAACCTTAGATACAATATAATCTAGCATAAACCCAACCAACAAATCTTGATTTAGAAGACTAGATAAAATATCCATTAAACCCACTTTAGTCTTGCATTACTAATGAACTAATAAAGAGAAAGGGATCCTAAGATGATTAGGGATTATGAAAATGACTTACCACCAAGAATCTTCTCCAAGAATCCTCTAGAATTGTACCCAAGATCTCAATTTTTGGAATGGAAATAAATGAAGGACTTAAGGCATTTAACACTTCATTTAATGAACTAACTGCTCCTCACCCGCTTCCGCGACAATATTATCGCTCCAGCGGTCCCATGACTGCTACAACAGTCATGCCAAAAGGCGCAAACCGCCTCAATGGCACGGTAACCGCTTTAGCAGTGCCGGTGCCACCAATGCGGGCACCAGACACCAGAAACTTTCCCAAGTTTCACACTTCAACTCGAATTTTCGATTAATTCCCGAGGCCATCTTCTCACAAACCACACACACAGACACACATAAAAACATGCTACGAACATTCTCATGGCCTTAACGGAGGTCTCCTTGACCGAGTTAACTCCCGATACCACAATTCTGACTTCCCAACCCAAGTCTCAAAATTCATCCGAGTGCATTGGGAACCGAACCAGCTATACATGCAAGTTCTAAAGACCATCTGAACCTCAAGGAATTGACGAATTTTCAAAAAAGATCTGTGGACCTAAAAGTCAACTTTGAGTCAACTTTTTTTCGCTTTAAGCTCAAATTTCACAAAAGTCGCCCGAATCAAATCTAAATATCTCAGGAAGTGTGTCAAAAGTTTTCTCGGGTCAAAAGTGAGCTAACCAAGCTCGAAAATGGGGTGAAAGTGCTGGAAAGACTATAACGACCAAACAGGTTGTTACATCAGGTACCAATTGAACCATCGCTCGTCCTCGAGCGAAGAAGGAAAAATACATGAATCAGCGAACAACTAGGGATATCGGCTACACATGTCGGACTCAGTCTCCTAAGTATCTTTCTCAAGAGGACGATGCTTCCATTCCACCTTCACAGAATCAATCTCTTTAGACCTCAACTTTCGAACCTGCCTATCCAAGATCATGATAGGTTCCTCCTCATAGGTCAAATTCTCATCAAGCAATATTGAATCCCAACGAACAATGTAAGTACCATCGGCATGGTACTTCTTCAGCATAGAAACATAAAAAATCGAATGAACTTCCACCAAGCCTTGCTGCAAAGCCAACTCATAAGATACATTGCCCGGGTGGTCTACAATCTCAAATGGGTCAATATACCTGGGGCTCAAATTTCCCCTATTCCCAAACCTCATAACACCCTTCATGGGTGAAATCTTTAATAAAACCTGGTCACCAATAGCAAACTCTAGATCTCGGACCTTCCGATCCGCATACATCTTCTACCGACTCTAAGCTGCCAAAAGCTTGACCTGAATAACTCTCATTCTATCAAGGGACTGTCAAAAGAGCCGTACCCCAAGGTTGAACCTTGAACCCATCAAACCAGCCCACCGTAGATCTACATCTCCTACCATGTAAAGCCTCAAAAGGCGCCATACCAATACTCGAATGATAACTATTATTGTATGCAAACTCTGCTAAGGGTAAGTGTTGATCTCAATGACCCCAAAATCAATAACACAAGCTCTCAACATGTCCCTGAGCACCTGAATGGTCCGCTCGGACTAGCCATCGGTCTGGGGATGAAAAGCTGTACTGAGATCCAATCAGGTTCCCAACTCCTCATGCAAATTCCTCCAGAATCGAGAAGTAAAGATAGTACCCCGATCAGATACGATAGAAATAGGAACCCCATGCAACCTCATAATAGCTCGAATGCACAACTTGGCTAACTTCTCCGTGGTATGAGAAATCTGAACCGGAACAAAATGAGTGGATTTATTCAACTGATCAACTATTACCCAAATAGAATCAAAATTGCCCCGGGTCTTTAAACGACCCACAACAAAATCCATGTCAATCCTCTCCCATTTCCACTCGGGAGTGGGCATCTTTTGAAGTACATCGCCGAGTCGCTGGTGCTCATACGTAACTTGCTGACAATTCCCACACTTAGTCAAGAAATCCACTATATCACTCTTCATCTGATACCACTAATAGTGCTGCCTCCAATTATGATACATCTTAGTTGCCCTCGGATGAATGGAATATCGAGACCTATGAGCCTTAAAAAAGATCAACTGAATCAAATCACCAGTACGAGGAACACACACGCGTCCCTTAATCCTCAAAATGCCCTCAGAATCAATCACGGCCTCCTTGGCCTCACCCCTCAGAACTCTATCCCGAATCTTGCTCAACTGAGTATCCTCAAACTGATGAGCCCGGATCTCATCCAATAAAGATGACCACGCCTCTACACAAGCCAAAACCCTGCCTGGGGCTAAAATATCAAGGCGAACGAAACTGTTGGCTAGAGTCTGAACCTCCACAGCTAACGGACGCTCGAAAACAATCATTGGATATCGAACTCTCACGTCACTCTTATCCCGAGCCCAGCTCATCACAGTGTTTCATCAGTATCAACAATGTATCAGCAGTATATCATGAAGGATGAGAATGGGTGCAATGTATATGTCAACATCAACAATCAAATCAATATCACAAGTACCAAAAACGGTTACACCAACAATATCATAGAAGACTACATAAACCATATAGAACACTATCCTCGTATCAAACATCAACAAGTAAGGTACTACAATATCACGATCAAGATATAACAATAGTCTCCAATATCTACTATCACCACGTGGCATCAAGCCAACAACAATAGAACAATTAAGTCACAACACAACAGGGTGGCTAGCCCCAATCACACATCAGGGCCCAACCTAAGACAATATCCAACCCAACTTCATACCTGAAGGTTTACATGCTGTCTCCGACATTATCATCTAAATATATGCTTCCATACACGAAGTCTCACCAAGGGTAAGCCATAACCTACCTGGATGGCTGAACAACAACAACACCATAATTACTCCTTAGCCTTCCCCTTCCGCTAAGCCTCAAGATCAAGAAAGTATATTCATGTTCAAAATCTAGATTAGAAATCATGAAGATCGATACCTATATTGCTATCATTCAAAATGGGTCAAAAACCAACCCTAGAATTGAGGAAAACGAGGCCCACAAGGTCAAACGGGAAATTCAGGGGTAAAATATCCAATTAAACACTAGGTGATCAAAATCCATTAACTAATTGCTAAATTAAATCAAGGATTCATCAAATTTCGAAATCCAAGCAAAACCCCTAATTTTGGGTATAAACCTAACTCTTAAATTCAAGAATTCAACATTAATAATGGAAGGTATTTGATTAACAACCTCAGATACAACATAATCTAGCATAAACCCAACCAACAACTATTGATTTAGAAACCTAGATAAAATATCCATTAAACCCACTTTAGTCTTCCAGTACTAATGAACTAATAAAGAGAAAGGGATCCTAAGATGATTAGGGATTATGAAAATGACTTACCACCAAGAATCCTCTAGAATTGTTCCCAAGAGCTCAATTTTCGGAATGAAAATAAATGAGGGACTTAAGGCATTTAACACTTCATTTAATGAACTAAACTACTCGTCACCCGCTTCTGTGACAATATTACCAATCCAGCGGTGTCGCCTTAGCGGTTCCATGATCGCTTCAGCGGTAGGGTGACCACATCAACGGTGGTGCCACAATAGCGGGCACCAGGCGTAAGACACCAGAAACTTTCCCAAGTTTCACAATTCAACTCAAATATTTGACTAATTCTTGCGGCCATCTGCTCACAAACAACATACATAGACACATATAAAAACACGCTACGAATGCGCTCGTGGCCTCAGAATTTCCTACGAAGGTCTCGTTGACCGAGTCAACCCCCGTAACCACAATTTCAACTTCCCAACCCAAGTCCCAAGATGCATCCTAGTGTATTAGGAACCGAACTAGATATACATACAAGTTCTAAATGACCATCCGGACCTCTTAGAATCAATGACCTTCTGAAAAAGGTCTGTTCACCTAAAAGTCAACTTTGAGTCAACTCTTTTTTTTGCTTTAAGCCCAAATTTCATAAAAAGTCACCTGAATCAAATCTAAACATCTCGAGAAGCGTATCAACAGTGCTCTCGGGTAAAAAAATGAGCTAACCAAGCTCGAAAAAGGGGCGAAAGTGTCAAAAAGACTATAACGATCAAGTGGGTCAGCAAATGGGGTTTATACATTTTTTATATATCGTTAGAATCCATGGGTGAATTGCATGAAAGCAAGAACACGAAGTCATCTTAGAAACCCTAGTTTTCAAAAAAGGGTAGGAATTCAAGAGAAAAGTGTAAAGCTCTAATCTTTCTCATCTAAATCAATTGTAGCTTCACTGTTGAACCTCAAAAAATCCATTTTGCAACGATATAGCCGGAACCGAGGTATGTCTTTTTAAAACATCCTTTCTGACTATTAAGGTGATTTGTATGACTATTTTTTTTAGCATACTTTTCAAACTTTAAAGTGGTTTCTTTGACAAGGTTTGTGTGCGTGAGGGACAAGCCTGCATGAAACCTGTGTGTGTATTATATTATATAAATATATGTATGCCTGATTTCCCTTTTCAAAGGATGATTGAAACTGAAATATAGAAAATTGATATTTGAACATGAATTACCCCATAAAGGATGCCTAATATTGATTTCATAAAAAGCTTGGATATTTCATGTGTTTTAATCTATGAGTGTATTGTGTTGAATTTGAAACTTGCTTAATGACTTAACTTGATTCTGAAGGAGATGATCTTTGGACTGTTTTGCTTCTACCATGTGATGATTGAATTGATTTCTAAATTGATAGTCTTTAAATAATATTTTCCCCTATTATGAGATGATTGAACTTATTTTCTAAGGCTTGAAGCTTTAAACACGTTTTACCCTTTGAACGAGTTTTGGTGAGTTGAAAGTTAATCAATGATTGAACATTGTTTCTAAACCGGTTAATGACGTGACCTACCCTATTAGCAAGACAATGAGCATAATTCATAATGAACGACTTGGCTATCATGTTGTGGCTTGTGATTCGGATTCTATGCCATGATTTGAGGGCTTCAAGACATGTGTTGTAATTAAGCTATTATGCCATGATTATGTTGTTATTTCGCCTAGCTACTCGAGAGAAAGGGTAGTCACTATGGATCCTAGAGGGTTTTCCTAGCCATTCGGAAGGAAAAGTGGCCATCGAGGGTCGATAGGCCCTGTGTGGTTCATGACTACCCATTCAGTAGGAAGAGCGGTCATCGAGAGTTCATAATCTTGATGTTGTTTTGTCAACTATTCGGGAGAAAGGATAGCTGTCGAGGGTGACAAACCTCGATGTGGTGATTCTATGCAGTTTAGGTAACCTTAAATGGTCATCCTTCATTACAGTGATTTGGGCCTGTATTGACATGTGTTATACATTGATTGCATGCGAATGGCTTGTTGATGATCTTGAGTTCATGATTGAAAGACTTAAATATGATAAAATGGTATAATGAGTTGAAATTGATTTATTTCTCCTTTAACGGTTTCCATTAATGGTGTTACTAAGTTTGGTGATTTATTCTATCTCTGAATTACAAACTGTTTTGTTGACATTATTTTATTGATCCTTATTATATTATTTCGTTATATTAACTATTATCTCAGAGACACTCACTGAGTACCCAGTACTCAGGCATGCAATTTTTTCCCTGGTGTGTTAGGTAACTTTGAGGAGCAAGTTCGTGATACTCGCGCGGATTAGGCGAGCTTGCTACTTTCTGGACTATTTTGTGAGCCCACATACTTGTTCATCTGTCTTGGTACCTCAAAATACCATCACCTCCCTCTTGTTCAAAAGCCATCGTCTTATGCTTATGAATCCCTTATTTTAGCAGCAACAAGTAGGGATCATCAAACTATTTCTCCTTCACTTCAGCTAGTAAGGAGGAATGAGCCGTATTCTGGACAACAACTCCACCATATTCGCAGTCCAAAATCGAACTCCTAGGTTTTGCTAAATGATAAACTTCTCTCACCTGGATTCTCTTATCTACCTCAATCATGAGCTAAACTTCCCAATACTTGATTTCTTTCTGAGGTACTTCCTGAAAATACTCATAGTATTGTTGTGCACTAAGTGCTTGACTAGTACTTTGAATATTAGAGTCTTGTGCAATGCACTACCCTCGTGACACATAACTGGTTATGATATTATAGCTTTTCTGTGATTTCCTAATCGATAATAACTGAACTTAACACAAGTCGATCGACGATCATTCTACTCACTTCGTATTTTCTTATACACACGAGGCACATTCCTTATGGAGTCTATCTCATTTTGCCCCTATTATTGAACTGAGGTTCTTCATACCTTATTCTAACCCGTCGGGTTTCAAATGTCTAACTGAACTTACTGCTGATTTATGCATCTCTCCCATAGACCAAAGGTCAAGGTCTTATACTTGCAGATCTTTTTCTCTTGCTGGGACCCATCTAACTTTCTTGATCTTCTGTTGTTTTCGTAACTTATAACATTGACGACTAAAAATTTCGACTCACGTCTGAGCAAATCTCCCTTACTGGAAAAACTAAATTACTTACATGAACGGGTTGCTAATGTATTCATAACTAGCATACTCTGTCTTAATGACTTAACTTTGCTCACCCTGTTAGTCTTCGCTATTTTTTTCATAACTCTTATGGCTCGTTTAGTTGGAAACAACTTATACCGGGATAAGTTATCCCGGGATTAGTTATCCACCCTCAAGGTGGGATAAAATAAGGCTACAATCCTGGGATAACTAATCCCGATATTAGTTATTCCGGATTTTTATTCCAACCAAACATGGGATAAAGAGGCACTAAAATTTTATTCCGGGACTATTTTTGCTTTTCCTTCACACCAAGCAACCCTTTAAAGACTACTCTTTTGTGGTTTGTTGTCTTACTGCTTAGTTGATTACTCCTTCCACTGTCACTGTACTTTGAGTTTAACTTCAACTCTTTGGGTTCTAATACACATCCATGCATGAGCGATATACCTCATGGCGCCTCTTATCACACTTGTTACAGATAGGATTCTGAAAAAAAAACGATGTGGCCCATACTGGCCTGTGACTAAGAGCTTGGTGCTCTAAAACTCTATTTCTAGTTAAACTAACCCTTCTGATCATATTTGGACCTAGGGACTGGTGCAATGGCTGCAGATAGAGTGGGTCCTGACGACCTCCTGTAAAAAAAACTGTCTACCTCCACCTCCCTGAGATCCTGCATGATTTACGTTTCGTGCAAACTTATCTCCTTTGCTAATTTTTCTATTATCCTCTTCCTGCAGTCTCTCGTTCTTCTTTCTTTCTCAAGTACATCATTATTATTCAATTTCTAAATTCATTACACAACATCCCTTCTCGGGCACATACATTTTATTTCAATTTCAATATCACCTCAAGTCTTATTCGTTACCAGCTAGTACTTAACAATTTACCCCTATGGGTAATCATCCTCAGTTGGACCTTGAATTCCTAGCTCGTCGCTTGTGCATTCAAAACGTACGTAATTTGATAGGAAGAGAATGTTACTTATTTCTCTAAGTTTCTTGGAACGATCTAGAGTAGAAAGAAATGAGACAATCCTGAATGTATTGGTAGTTAACCATTTATATGCATGGCCGACATACACATATAAAGGAAACTCCACTGGAAACGGTTTCACAGACTCCCTAGGAAACTTGAACCTAGTGCTCTGATACCAAGCTTTGTCACACCCCAAACCATGGCCTTGGCGTAACACGACACTTGGTGCCTGACTATATGTGACTGAGCGAACCAACTGGCTGGCTGGATCAACATGTAATATCAAAATATACTGAATGTGGAAATAAACTTAACACATGCTAATCTACTTAACGTCTGACTGAATAAACATAAGTGCGGAAATACTGAATAAGTGTGAAAGTATAAATATGTAGCCAACACGGCTAATACAAAATCCTGCTAAACTCTAACTGTCTGCAACTATAGTCTATGAAGCCTCTATAGAGTACTAAAAACTAAAAATTACTGGGACAAGGCCCCCAACATACCTGATTATGTGTATATTCTAAAAAGACTGTAAATAAATGATAAGGCCCCGAAAAAATTGGGGCTCACCAATCAGCTGATACTGGAGATCCTAGCGAGCAGATTCGTCATCCTGCAAATCGTTATCTGCATCGCGAGATGCTGGCCCTGGGCAAAAGGGACGTCAGTACATTTGAATTGTACTAGTTTGTAAAGAAATTGAGAGAAAGAACTATAAGTGGGGTGCTTGGGAAAAGGCAACCCAATAAATAAACGGGTAATAAATGCTGAAACTGAAACTGATAACTGGAATTAACAAACAAGTAAAGTTATGAGTAGTTCCTATTTTGAAAAAGAAATCACCTGTTTATAACATGTGTCCTAGGGCCCATACAACGTGTGGCCTCGGGCCCATATAACGTGTGGCCTCAGGCACATATAAGTGCTCAAGTCTGTGGCCTCAGGCCCAAGTATACGTATAAATAACTGTGACCTTAGGCCTAAAAAGAAAAGATGTTCAACATTAAGAAATTTATATAAATGAACTAAGAATCATGATGAAAAGTACAACACCGACATACTGAGCAATGACTCACTGGGACATATATTCATGAACTGATTAGTAGACATCAAGCTTTAACCATTTATAAACATGCTGAGTATTGTAGACTGAGACTAATGGATCTCAAACACAAGTACATATTTTTTACATTCTGAGCTCACAACGTTCGAAATGAAAGTCATGAACGAATTACGAAACTAGAGAATAGGAGTTCTACAACTATTCAAGAAACTAAGCTTAACTATATTTTTCAGGCAATTAGTGACGTTTTAAAATAATGTGGCATAGGGAGAATCATTGACATTTTCATGCCCCGAACCATGTCCTGGGCGTAACACGACACTCGGTGCTTGACTGCATATGACCGAGCAAACCAACTGGCTGGCTGGATCAACATATGATATCAAATATATTGAATACGAAAATAAAATTAACACATGTTGATCTACTAAACATCTGACTGAATAAACATAAGTGCGGAAATACTGAATAAATCTGAGAGTATATATACGTAGCTAGCATGACTTACACAAAGCCTACTAAACTCTAACTATTTTCAACTATTGTCTATGAAGCCTCTATGAAGTATTGAAAACTGACAATTACCGCGACAAGGCTCCCGGCATACCTGACTGCTGTAAATGCTAAAAAGATTGCAAAATAAATTATAAGGCCTCGAAAGAACTGGCCTCACAAATTAGTTGATACTACAGATCATAACGAGCAGATTCATGGTCCTGTAAATCATTACCTGCATCGCGAGATGCAGGCCTCAGGCAAAAGAGACGTCAGTACATTTGAATTGCACTGGTATGTTAAGCAACTGAAAGAAAGAACCATAACTAGGGTTGTAAGAGGCCGTGCTTCCACCAAATAGTGTGTGAGGGACCTGGTTGAGTACCAGTTCCCTTATGCAATGTACTAAGTACAGAAGGCACCGTTTTTACTGTGGAGAACTACTTGTTAAAGGGATTAAAAATCACAACCTACCCCAGTAAGATTTTAACTCCACTACACGAGCAACTTCAGATTACAACCTATTGTAAGGTAGGAACTAACTTCTATAATCCCTCAACCCTTATAATAGTAGAAACCTAGGAACTAAATCCCGTAGTCTCTCCACACTTGTAATGCTTCGATTGCAAGCACCTCCACTTGACTAAATCTAGCCAAAGATCGAAGGTTGACTTCCTCTAGCTAAACCTAACTAATGCACCATAGACTAAAATCTAGCCAAGGGTACCACTTAATACATTGAAAGGTAAATTGCCTAACAACTACTAAGAATTTGAAATACCTATAACAACTTCTTATTAGAGAAGAATAGGTTTACAAGTTAAAGCACATAAAACAAACTAAGAGAATAAAGCATGTTCAGTGTGGAAACAGATCCTTCAATTTGTGATTAGCTTTGTTGAACACTTGGAGTGTCTTGCAATGGCTACACCTTTTGAGTGATTTTTAGTTTTTCCAAGTGCTACAAAATATGTTGCAACATCTTGTATATATAGTGGGGAGCATGTGGGATGGATAGAGACCACTCATTCAATATTTGACCTAAAGCATGGGCTAGTTCAACTGCTGTACTTGTGTGCAATGAGTAGCTTGGCTTTACAGCTGTTTCTGCTTACCGTGCAAGGTGCATATAGAGTAGGTCATAGACTAAGTCTTTATCTGGTTTTGAATCAATTTGACAATCATCAAAACAAAAAGCAGTTGGATGTATCAATTTTCTCTTTTTTGATGATGACAAACTCATAGAAAATGTTCTCCCTGAGAACAAGATCCCACTTGTTCCCCCTGTGATTGAGACCGTCATTTTCAATGCACTTATAATATGTTAGCAACAAAATACTCCAGAAACCAGTTAGCCCACTAAAAGGGTCTATGTCAATCTTCCAGTTCTTCTCCCTCGATTTTAGCCTATGCATTTCATCACTATGGAAATCTCTCAATATCTTCCTCCTTTTGGCATCATCAAAAAAATCTCTTAACATCAAGTCACTGGAGTAGGATATTAGTGAGAGCAAGCTAGCCAAAAGCTGTAGTAACATAGTAATCAAAATATAGATAGTAGTTTAAATAGTACAATCATATATTAAATGAACTACTATTGTATCAACAAGAGGAGATAGGGAAACAAACCATCACATAGCAGCACAGCACTGACACCAAAGGAAATGAAGGACAAAGACTGGGAAGAGTTTGCTTATGAACGGGTTACTGGGAATGATTTAGATCGTGAATAATCCCGTCAATTCTATCAATAATTTCACCTTGATCCTGAAGCACTTGGTGTTGGAGTTCTTCCACTCTTGCTTTCAGTTGATCCTTCATGAAAGCATTCTCAGCCTTTAGCTGTTCAATTTCGGAATTTGCTGTCTTTAGATCTTTGGTCAGGATAGAGATGGTGGAAACCGTTCCTTCATCTACACATTTGCAATCTTCTAGATTAGGCATAGATAGTGTGTTCTCTGCTGTTCCTAAGGTTGATTTTCCAATTCTTACGTTGAAATGCCTAAGCACTTTTGTCTGGAAGAAGCCATAGGGAAGACCAGGTTCATCTTGCCTAATGCGTTCTGCTTTGATCATTTGTCTGATCATGATGGCTGGGAGATTGATTGGTTCAAAGGCTGATAGATCTTCCATGAGAACCAAATGTGCCAGAGTGACATTAGCACTTCCTTCAGTTAATGGAATGAGGACTTCGTCCACAAATTCAAAGACCAGTTGATAGACAGGCTGGATCTCTCTTCTGAAGTGTTTTTCAGTGCAAGTTGAAGATCTATTCTTAACAATCACATTTTTGAAGGAGGTAGAAGCTCTTCCAGTCACATCCCTTACCCTTACAACCGGTACTCCCAGAATTTTGCTTGCGTTGTTTCATTCAAAACAAAATCTGTGACATTCACTGTTAGGGCCAATGTTCTATTATCAAGGTGACATAGGTTTACATATAGTTCATCTACTTCAGTTTCGTATACGCAAGGAGCCGATAGAGTAAAAAGATGAGTCCAATTTTGAAATTTTGACATTTCCACTAATTCTTTCATGCCAGTCTCCTCCCTCAGGCTTGTATTGATCATCATTCCAACAAGAACTTTTTGTTTCCAAGGGGAAGAGTTTGAATTTGATAGGTATGAATTTTCAGCACTATCAATAGAGTAGTGTTGTTGACTTGAGTAGAACAACTCAGATAGAAATATGAATTTCCCCCAGGTTCTGCGATTACCGGCTCTAAGAGAAACAAAGTGGCTAGTATTTTAGTGTGAGAAGGTTGGATCATATGAGGATGATGACCCAAGAACCATGTTTCTTTGGTCAGAGAGTAGTTTGTCACACTAGGTAGTATTTAGCAGTGGAAAAGAGGTGTGAAGCGATGTAAACTAGAGAAGGCATTATGTAAGAGAGAGAGAGAGAGAGAGAGAGATTGATGGTCAAAAAATAAGAGAGCCTGTAGTTGCTGTTAAGGTCTCAGAGCTGTCTTTTCGGAGCAAATATAAGAGAAGGGGTATTTGTTTAGAATTGAAGCATCAATCCACAGAATTCGTGTTTTTTTTTTAAGTGGGAGACACTTGACTGACTTGGTAATATAAGTAGTTAAGAAAACATATGAGAGTGCTGAGAGGACTACTAACCTGAGTTACATGGAGACCAGGTCTCTGGATAATTTTGACAGTGCTGAGCAATAATTCTGAAAACTTGTTCGTGCGCTGTACTGTACTTCCCGTATGTACATACCCCCTTTTTTTCATATCCACCTTTTGACCCAGCATTTTTCACACTCTGTTTTTCATCTTGCTTATAATCCTTCTGGCTTCCCTTGGAGTGATTGAATTTTTAACTGTAGCTTCTGATATTGAGATGTGTCCTTTCTATTAGATGACAAAGACACACATCCTGACATGAAAGCTTTGAGGAGAGACTTCTTTAAGTTAACTCAGGCGATTAATTAACTATTTCCTTTCTTCTCTCGCTCCTCAGTCTACACAAGATGTCAGTGTTTGGATTTGGAAACCCACACCAGCTTGGGTCCCTTATAATTATAGAGGGATGGATCATGTTCCTTTTTTCCCAAACAGGCAGCATACTCCCTTTCTCCTTCCGAGGTCTTTTCTTTTGAGGACCAGTTTCTTTTATACCCAAACCTACTCTCCTTGCGATAAGCTCTCTGTTCCTCTTAACCGATTCAATTCTTGCTTTGCACGACTCCTTGTAGTGACCTGCTCATCCACAATGGGTGCACAAACAATTTTCAGTGGTGGAGATATACTTGCCGTGGGGATTGTAGAGGGTCTTCTATTTTACAAAATCACTTTCTTTTTTCTAACTTCCCTTACTTTTGTACATGGAAGTGATCATATCAGAAGACCAGGTCCACTTGAGAGCTCTCTAAAGATCAAACTTGATTCTATTCAAGTCTTTCTTTAACTGCTTTCTTCTCTCAATCTCAGTAATGAGACTCAGTTTTGGCCTTTTTGAGTTCATCTTCGAGCTCCAAGTAAGCTCTACTGGCTTCTCCTTTTTGCTTTAATATGAGCCTTTATATCCCCATTCAGTTCCCTTTCTAGCATAATATTCAATTGATTAGTCTCATCAACTTGTCCCCTCATCTCTCCAATTGACACCACCATATTGTCTCTTTCGAGTTCAAAATCATTGATTTCATGAACGAGTGCACTTTCTCAGCAATAACTGCATGGTTCTGAGACTAGGCTTTCAGGTTCTTTACCTCAAGGAAATTTACCTCTGCATCTCCATTACTCTCATCGCTATCATCTGAGTCTGATTTTGCCATGAGTGAAAAAATTGACTCATACTTAGAGGCTTCATTTTCTATGACCACCATTGATGTATTCCTTTGGTCATCTTCTTCTCCAAACTCGCTGGAAGAGTCCCTCAACGCTGCAAGTTCTGGTTTTATTATAGCAACGACAACTTCCTTTCTTTTGAACTTTCTGTCAGGAAACTAGTTCCTTATTGTAGTTTTCTTATTTTTATAGAGGGCACTCTTTAGTAAAGTGACAGGATCTTCCACACCTATGGAAAGAATATTAATTTCCTTGGAGATTTTTGCTGAAGCTTCCCATCTTCTGGATTCCACCATTTTTCCAAATCAATTTATGGAATCTCCGTGTGAGATATGACAACTTTGATTCATCGTCACTTGAGTCTTCCCTAGACGCTGTGAGAGCTAGGCTCCTTTCACTTTTGATTTTATTCTTTTCTTCCTTGTTCATAGACATCTTCATCTCATATGTCTTAAGGTTTCCGATGAGCTCATCGACAGTCAACATGCTGAGATCTTTGGGTTTGGAGATGGCATTTAGCTTGCTATCCCAGGAATCAGGTAACACACCCAACAACTTTCTTACCAGTTTGGTGGTTGTGATGACTTCTCCTAGAGAATGAAACTCATTTATGGTAGAGGTGAATCTAGTGTGCATATCATGAATAGATTCTCCGTCTTTCATTTTGAACATTTCATACTCTGTGGTGAGCATGTTGATCTTGGAGTTCTTTATCTATATTGTTCCTTCATGGGCAGTTTGAAGTGCTTCTCAGATCTCTTTGGTAGTAGAGAACGCTAAGACTTGATTGTATTCATCAAGGCCTATTCCATACACAATGATCTTCTTGGCTTTATGACTTTTCTCCATTGCCTTCTTGTCAGCATCATTGTATTCTTTCCTTGTTTTCGCAGTAGGTTTTACATCATCTTCACCTGTGTGTACTGGAATATAAGGGCCATCTCAGATGATGTCCCACAGCTCTGAGTCTTCAGCCATGATGAAGTCGTGCATTCTAGTCTTCCACCACCTATAGTATTTTTCGTTAAATCTGGGTGGCCGGGTGAAAGATTGACATTCTTCCATATTGGGTGGAGCAGCCATTTTACATATTCTTTTTAGGTGTTAATCTTTTAGAAAAAACCTGCTCTAATACCAATTGTTAGAGGCTGTGCATCCACCAAATAGTGTATGAGGGACCTGGTTGAGTACCAGTTCCCTTATGCAATGCAGTACGTGCAGAAGACACTGTTTTTACCGTGGAAAACTCCTTGCTCAAGGGATTAAAAATCACGACCTACCCCAGTAGAATTTCAACTCCACTACACGAGCAACTTCAGATTACAACCTATTATATGCTACGAAGTAACTCTCATAATCCCTCAACCCTTACAATAGTAACAACCTAGGAACTAACACCCATGGTCCTTCCATGCTTGCAATGCTCTAATTGCAAGCACCTCTACTTGACAAACTCTAGCCAAGGAACTAAGGTTGACTACCTCTAGCCAAACCCAACTAATATATCTTAGACTAAACACTAGCCAAGCGTACCACTTAATAGATTGAAAGGTAAACTGCCTAACAACTACTAAGAATTTGAAATACCTACAATAACTTCTTATTAGAGAAGAGTAGGTTTGCAAGTTAAAGCACATAAAACAAAGCTTAAAACAAACTAAGAAAATAAAGCATCTTCAGTGTGGAAATAGATCCTTCAGTTTGTGATTAGCTTTGTTGAACACTTGGAGTGTCTTGTAATGGTTGAACCTTTTGAGTGATTTTTGGGTTTCCCAAGTGATACACAATATGTTGCAACATGTTGTATATACAGTGGGGAGCATGTGGGATGGATAGAGACCACTCATTCAATATATGACCTAAAGCATGGGCCAGCTCAACTGTTGTACTTGTGTGCAGTGAGTAGCTCAGCTTTACATCTGTCTCTGCATACCGTGCAAGGTCCACAGAGAGTAGGTCACAGACTAGGTCTCTATCTGGTTCTGAATCAATTTGACGATCATCAAAACAAAATGCACTTTGACATATCAGGGGTGCTCGGGAAAGGGAAGACTAATAAATAAACAGGTACTAAATGCTGAAACTGAAACTTATAACTGATAATTGAAACGAACAATGAAGTCTAGTTATGAGCAGTTCCTGTTCTGGATGTGGAATCATCTTTTTATAATATGTGGCCATGGGCCAATATAACATGGGGCCCATGAAACGTGTGGCCTCAGGCCCAAGTATACGTATACATAACTGTGGCCTTAGGCCCAAAAGATAGGATTCAACATTAAGAAACCTATATAAAAGAATTGAGAATCATGCTGAAAAGTACAACACTGCCACTGAGCAATGACTCATTAAGACTTATATTTATGAACTTATTAGGAGACCTGAAGCTCTAAACATTTATAAACATGCTGAGTATTCTAGACTGAGACTCATGGGTATCAAACATAAGTTCATATTGATTACGCACTGAGCTCGCAACGTTTGAAATGAAAGTCATGAACGAATTACGAAACTAGAGAATAGAAGTTACGCAACAATTCAAGGAACTAAGCTTAACTATATTTCTGAGGCAATTAGTAACGTTATAAAAGAATGTGGCATACGGAGAATTATTAACATTCCCAAAGGTTGATAGTTAACCTCACATACTTTAATTTTGTCTTCTGAGCGTAATACAACATTCGTCAACCCTTTCAACTTTAATCTATAAAAATACAAGTCAAAGGTATTCAATATTAGCAAGTATACTCATGCTTTGGTCATCTACACATTTTATCAAACATTTGGTGGGCATAAAGCTCCACAACCTTCATTAATGGTGTTTCTTCATCCAATTCTTATTCTACTACTTCTGGGTGATTTTACAATCTTATTTAGATGTAATTAACACCACTCTTCATCACCCATATGATTAAAATAATCTTAAGTCAACAATCTAAAACTCTAACATAGTTCATATGATTCTCATTATCAAACCCATATACTAATCTCCCAAGAACTCATCAATTCACAACTACAGATGATTAGAGAATAAAAGCTTTAGCTTTTTGAAGTTCAATCCTCTTAAATTCAAGTTTGTTATGACCCATTTTAGGATCGCGCAGGCACCTACCATTCCCACATTGGTAGGCGAACCCTCAACCTAACATAAAACATTTAGAAGTAAAGGACAAGATTTAATAATCTTTCAAGAAATATAATAATCGAAAAACAGAATTCAACCAATATATTTAAATGAAATAGCAGAAGTGTTTACAACGATTAAATAAATACAATGACTCTTTCCCATAACTTGGCCTAGACTAGTACAAGAGCGACTAAGATTGAACCAGAATACAATAATAAATCTAAGACCAAACCTCCATCTCAGAATGAAAATAATGGAGGCCTTCAAGATAGGCATCGTGTATCTTCCGGGAACTCCAACAATCAATAACCTGAAAACTCTACACCCCAAAAGGGATGTAGCAAGAGTAGTATCAGTACAACACTAATGCTGGTAAGCATCATAGGCCGAAAATTGTTAGAAGTACATATCAGCAATAGATTTCTCAAATAAGCGTGGTAGATAAAACTAAGTCAACAGTGCACAGTACCTAACGCTTGCCCTAACAATTAAAGATTCTAGTTCTCATCAACTCTCCCTTAGTGATCCATTTGCCTAACTTACATTATAATCTCTTTTTAACTCATCTAACATATGATAGAAAATTTGTCTAAAGCATCACAAGTCAACTACCATTCCACTATCCCCTCTTAATATCGGAAAGTTATCTCGTCATCCTAGTTTTCATTATTCTCTTAAATTTAGGAAGCCAAACATATACAATAGAGCCAATTAGTATCAAACATAAATAATTCAATATCATGGCCTATGGTTATAGCAACTACGACCAACTGTGTCAAGTCACAATACAACCAATTCGAACCTGTATATCACAACTAGATCACAAGAATATCACAAGAAGTCAAAAGGTACTATGCAATGCAATAATGTATGAAATATGGGTGCAATGCATATGCAATGTACGCATGTACTCCAATGATGGAGCATCACATCTCAGCAACAAACCCATGGGGGACCTGCGAAGTCCATATACCTCACAATTTTGGCAACAACATCGGTAATCGCTACCTCATGATCTCGACAACAACCTCGGGAATCGCTACACCCAACCTCGATTCTGGGATAACTATCGATCTTCGGTCCTTACGTCACTCTTATCCAACTGAGCCCAGCTCATAACAGTATTTCCTTAAGTATTATCAATGTATCAACAATATATCATGAAGGATGAGAATGCGTGCAATGTATGAGATCAATATAAATAATCAAATCAATACCAAAAGTACCACGGATGGGCACACCAATAACATCATGTAATGGGCTACACAATAAGCCATAATAGAATCACCATCCTCGTCTCAACTAACAACCAGTGAGATACCACTATATCATAATCAAGATATATAAATAATCCCCAATACCCAGCACAGACAAATCACAATAACAATATCACCTCATTCCTTCACTTTCTAACAACATCAAATATGATAAATGTGTTTGCTACTTATAAAGTCACAACCAAACATCCAATCTAGAATCATTCCATGTTCTTTAGGCACGTCTAACAATTTCAATACCAAGTTATGATTCGATAATAATTAGCACATAGCATGATTAAGCACATCATGTAGGAACTCTTCATCAATGTATCATAGTGAGCCAAGTACCGAACAACTAGTCTCCGAAGTCACATAAAGTCCACCAATATGCAAGGAATACCAACACATGAACCTAGGGAATCTATAGGCCATAAGCCCGAACACATAAATCATACAACAATACCATCTGAAGAATTCCATCCAAATCTCAAAAATCCTATAAATACATTCTCTATTTCATATAGTACATGAATATGTAAGTCTAACCGGAGTCTACCAAGAAAGGAAGTCGTAACCTACCTTGGGGCCGAGCGGGTGCCACGAACATCCGTTGATCTTCAATTCATTCATCACATCATAATCCGCATGAAGGAACGTGAAACAATCATGAGACCCAAGAATGGGAATCACCATTAGAACATTTATAAGAGATTTTGGATTGATAAAGAAATTTTGGGAATTTAGACTACCTATAGATTTTCTAGGCCTTCATTACTGAATGAACTCTTTTCCTAACCATAATTAATGCTAAGAAGTTACTTCCCTTAACACCATAATTAATACTAACCATAAAGAGTTATGACTAGATTAAGTTACCATTTTTAGCTCTTTCCTTTTGAAAACCCATTTTCAATATTAATGGAAGAACCCACTTACTAGTTGGGGAAGGCAAGAGAAATCTAAGTTAGTAATCATTCTAGTCTTATAAACAAGAGAGATTAAATCTACGTAATCCATATTAAAACATGCTAACCCTTTTCCCACCTAAGTTCATGAATTTGATGACATCCAATTTTTCTGTAGTTTCTATATGAGGGACTTAAAGAAGAGTCACTAATGTGAAGAAATGAATGGAGGGAGTTAAAAAGATTACCTTTCCCACGAAGATATCATTTTAGGCTCCACGAAGACTCCAAAGGCAGCTGAACTTTTTAGCATTTTGAGAAATGGAGTCAAATCCCAAAATGACACTTAAATAGGGGAAAATCACAACTCCTCATCGCTGTTGCAGTCTGAAATGCTGCTTTAGTGGTACCACTTCTACGCCTAAGGAACCGCCGGGGCAGTCCTTGAGGAAATCAACTACACCGTTACTGCACCGCCGCTGGGGCGGCATCTAGGGCATTGTAACGGTACCACTAGGCCTAGGTGGCTTAGATCCGATATTTATACGCAACTCACACAATTGTCTGATCAAGTTTACGATTTTTCAAAAGTGTAAAAGGACCAAGGATAGTTCAAGGAGTCAACGTTGAGAATTTTTCGAAAATCATGTTAATGACAAAATAGGTCGTTACAGAGTTCTAGGGTTTCTTTGCTCAACAATGATGTCTCAATCGAAGATCTAATGATTAGAAGGGTTTAATCAAGTTAGAAGGGTATTGGGTACTTAAATTCAACCTAGAATCATCATAGAACTTACCTTGGAGGGTTCTTGTTCTCTCTTTCCTTAGGATGATATTTCATGATAAGGGGTGTCAGGGAAATAAACCTCAAGCTTAAATATAAGAAAAATGCAAAAATCTATAGTTTTGACCCAAAATATGAACCATTCGCGAGGTATTGGGCCCGTGATACCGGGCCACCACTCGAGCCCCCTCGCGCGCCACATGCCATCGCGCGCAAGCTATGTAGGCTTCTGCGCCGTGTTTGGTTAAATGGCTATAACTCCCAGAAGAAAGCTCTGTTTGGACTCCATAATATATCTTTGGAAAGGTATTTCAAATATTTACAACTTTTGAATTTCAAGTTTTCTTAAATTCCCAATGGAGTTTCACGAAATCTAGCTGGAAAAAAGATGTTTCGAAAACTTAGCCGATTCTATCGAATCTTAAGCACCTCACTATCCATCTTGATTCCAAAACAACTATTTCCACCCATACTCATCTCTATAGTACTTCACATGTCTAAAATGTCACATTAATACTCATTTAACACATCCACATCTTATCTAGATATACGGGATGTTACATTGAGGTTGAGATGAAATCAACATGTCTATATATTATGGTTGCCAAGCAATATTGACTGTAGTGGAAAAATAATTTTCTTCAATGGCAATAAAATACATTCATTTGAGACATAATGTTATAGAGTAACTACTGTGAGGTGAACTTATTGATGTAAATTATGTGAAATCAGAGGTGAATCTGATCAATTCATGTACTATAAGAAACATCGAGGGAAATAAGATTTTTTAGACAATTTGGGAAGAACAACAATTAATGGTAACCCAACTTATGTGATTGGAGATCCCATGAATCAGGTTCGTAGGGATAATAACTAGGCATTAGTTTATCAAGTATGCACTATTAACTTATGTCCTTTCCTATGGTGTGTGAATATAGTGTAGTTCTGCAAGGCAAAGTCATGAGGCTGAGTTATAAACTCTTAATCCATTACCATATCCTTTATAGTTGGTGTATTGCTCTGCAGAATACACTAGATGGGCGAACCTGTATGAGTGTGGAGTGGTGCCGCTCCTATAAAATTGTGACAAATTTCTAGAACACGTACATGGCCTCTTACCGCAAAACCATGATAACAACAAATATTGTGCAAGTATAATGTGATAGAATAAGACCCTTGGCTTACAAAAGAATTATTGGTTCATAGAGGTTCTAAACTTCACCAATTGCTCTATAAGTTTAATCTTGTTTTATCTAGGTCTGGTTCATAGTCTATGAGACACCAGATTCGGCGCATTGTACTCATATGTGAAAACCCATCAAAACATATTATTTCATTCTATTCCTTATTATTCTATTTAAGATAGTGGGGGATTGTTGGAAAAATGCTATGAATATGTCAAAAGGAATTGTTTTTCTTAGTATCTAAATTAATTATTTTAATATTATCTTAATGACTCTTTAATATGGTAATAACTTTATAATATCCTAACGTTGGTTAACAGGTCATTTGACTATGGTATTTGAATTCAATACTAAGACTATTGAATACTCTTTATATGCTATAAATATGAGATTACCGTTTCTTATGGAATTGAGTTTTAGTTCTCCTTTACTCATATTAATCTATTAAAGGTACTTGAATAGCTATCATAAAGTGGCCATTTTTTTTTTTTTTGGCAATAACGTTGAAGGCTATTAAGTGTTAGCCATTGGATTTTCCACTATATAATTTGTCTAGTTCTTTTATCTAATGATAGATGGATCAAGTATAACTCTTCCTCATATATTTTGTATTGCTGGGTTTGTATAAAGTAAATTTTTGTTAGATTCTTGCTCCTAGTTTTATACTAGAAGAGCTTGTTAAATTCTGGGGGATATACTTACACCCGATGAAATATCTTAAAGGATAGTGTCCTTGGACACGCCTCAAGCTTTTAAGAATTATGTACAGTATTCGTGATCAACTATTTTCCGTAAAATTTCCAACCAACAATTGGCTTGAAGTCTAAATTGACTAGAAGGGGTGAAACAATCGAGTGATTGTTGGGCTTAAGTCTTAGATGTAAGTCTTAGGTTATGAGAGTCTCAATATAAATTTGGCTCATTATGTTGGTGGAGTTTGGATTAAATCATCAAGGCCAGATTGTGATTTTTACCTTTTGTCAGATGACTTTTCACGACAAACCGTTCTTTATTTTATTCCTCAGTTTACTACCTTTTGTTGATTTCAACAGAAACACATAAAGAACCAGGCTTGTCAAAACTAAAGTTTGACAAATTTTTAGATAAAAAAAATTGGCGGGATCGAATTTACCCTCCTCCCTTTTGTGTCATATTAGTGTGCAACAACAATAATAACTTCTCAAGTGTTATCACAAAAGCAGGGTCTGGGGAGGGTGGAGTGTACGAAGACCTTATCCCTACCTTTGTAGAGTAAAGAAGTTGTTTCCGAAAAACCTTGGCTCAAGCAAATTGATTTTCAAAGTAGGTTTGAGAAATATAAGAGTGAAAAATATGTGATGAAAATAACTAAGGAAAAAAACTAATAACAACAGAAATAGTAAAGATAGCCAAAAGAAACGATAATAGTAGCAAAAATTGGAGAATAAGCTAACGATAGAGCAGCAGCAGCTCAATTCTTCAATTTTTCCTCAGCCTACCTCTACCTCCATAAACCTAAAACTGTTAACCTCTCGCACCTCTGCACTGGGTCTATGTGCTCCCCCTCGTCACATTCTCAAACCATCTCAGCCTCGCTTCCTGCATCTCGTTCCTATCCTGTCTCTCCTAGTATGCCCACACATCCATTCAAGCATACTCCTTTCCGCTACTTTTGCTTTCTGGAGGGACACATTCTTGTCTGGCCAACCTCTGCCCCATACAACATAACCTTACTAGTAACTACTTTATAAAACTTATCTTTAAGCTTTGGAGTAGATTCTAAATTATCTAAGTCTAAGACTTTGACAAATTCTAATTGTAAGTGCACCACTTGGTACGCGTGAGGGATAATCAACTACAAGGCCACTTATGGTCAATGACTATCCCTGTAGTTGGTCGAAGAATCGGATGGAAAAAATCATTCAAATTGAGGATTACCATCGATGGATCATTAGTCAACAACAACAAAAACATACCCGTGTAATTTCATAAGTGGGGACATGAGAGGGTAGGATGTACACAGACCTTACCTCTATCTTTGTGGGATTGAGAGGCTATTTTTGGTAGATCCTCAACTCAAAAGAAACATAGTCGATGCAGGATTACAAGAACAATAAGATAGCAAAATATCAAGATACAAAAAAAATAAAGCAACACATAGTAATACGCACAGAAGAGTATGGATTGACACAATACCTAAATTATACTACTAAGAAATGGAGAGGAGGAGATGAAGAGGCTAGCCCCATACCTCACACACACAGTGCTATAGAACTGAACTATGTACTAACTGTCAATCTTAATTCTCGACTTCCCAATCTTCCTAGCTAAGGTCATGTTCAGTTGAAACTGTGCAATGCCCTGTCTAATTAACTCCTTCGAGTTCTGTTTCGACCTACCTCTACCTATTCTAACTCCTGCTGCCACCAATCTCTCACACCTCTGAACCATCTTAGTCTAGCTTCCCTCATCTTCTCGGTCACAAAATCCACTCTGACGTTGTCCCATATAACTTTATTTCTAATCGTATCTCTCCTAGTATGAACACATATCCATCTGAGCATCCTCATCTCTGCTATATGTATCATCTGAAAGTGCGCGTTCTTGATTGGACAACATTCTGCACTTATACAACAATGCTGGTCTAACTACCACTTTGTAGAACTTACCCTTTATCACCTTTTAACACTTAATCTTCTCTTTTGATCCTTGGTTTTACTTAGGGGTTTGATAGATATGTTGGAGAGAGTTTTCTAGAATGTTGAAGATCAAGGGAATGGAGAAAATGAGTTAAAAGGATATGCAAAATATATATAAAAAACAACTGCTGCTGATTTAAAAATACGGCCAAAATTACAAACCATATTTTTAAATATGGTCCGCATTTCTTCGCCGTAATTCTCATTATAAAAAATTTCCTTTCTGTCAAGGGAAATACGGTCCGTACTTGAAATAGTATATTTTGTACGGGCTGTATTTTTGCACCGTACTTCTCAGATTTGTGATCGGTCAGTTGCATTGGAAATAAAACTCTATAAACCTAAATTGTATAAGTTATGCATTCCAAAACTCCATATATTCTAGAAGATATACCTCCCAAAAATTGGACCAAAAATCCTATCCAAAATTATGCCAAATTTTCCCAAAGTTTTGCAAACTTAATTTCTTTAATTCGCTTGATCCCAGAACCTTCCAATACTTATTAAACATGATCTTAAACTATTATAAACTCAATATAGACATGTCTAATACCATATGATCTCGAAGGTCACTCTGCTCTCTGAATCTATAGCAACCAACTCATGAGGACACTTAACGTATAAAAGTACAAGGTGTAACACTTAGGTTGGTATGACTACTGTTTATGTGCGTATTTTTTTGGTAAGTATCATCATCCTAGTTAGAGAAACACTAAGTGAAAATTGATCGACTATAATTGTGGCAAAAGTCGTACTAGGTATTGATTGATAAATGATATTCATTAGATGGGATGGGGTTACTATCCGTTGCACAAATAGGTGTACTGGACCAAAACCCAAATTTTACACATATAACTATTTTTTTGGGGGTAATTATGGTGTCATGGTCAGCTAAGGCGCACTTCTGTTAATTCCATGGTGAACCTGCTACTTCGATCAGTACATGTAACCGGAAACTCTATCCTCCAAAGTTTGAACATACGTAAGAAATCAAAGTGTTTTTGCCGTCGTTAGGACTTGAACCTGAGATCTCATGACTCTTACACTTCATTATTGACATATAACTAGGTTTTTTATGAAAAGTTAAAAAGCTACATATAACGAGATTGACTAGACTTAAATAGAATATCCTTCATATATCATTGAAATGACAAAAATAACATAAGTAGACGAACAATGAGAGACAAACTCATAACTAGAAAACACTATTAAAAGACAAGATAAAAAATTAATATAGAGAAAATCAAAGTATTGCATGCTCAATGAACATCCTAAGGATGCCCATCAGTCTCTTCTCCAACAATTTGTTCATTAGAACAAATTTCTTTTTCAACATCTTGATTAAGTTTTTTCTTCCTTTCCTCAAGTTTGATCCTCTCAACAACAAATAGCTTTTTCAAACCATTGATTTCTCTAACACCAAGTTCATCGAATGCTTTTGCTCCCTTAATAAGTTGGTTGAAGAGGTTCTCCACTTCAATTTCCTCAACCATTTGCTCTATTTTATTAATATATTCTTCCTGAGCATTCGCTGCTAATTGAAGGTACTTTTCATGATTGACCAAATTATTCAACCTTTTACCCTCGGGGAAAGCTAAATATTCCCTGACTATATATTTAGCCTTGGTTGAACATGGCCAAGTATAGGTATTGTTTTCGCTAAGAGCAAAAACAATTAGACCAATTTCTATACCACATAGAATAGATAAATCATTTGCTGGCTTACGTAGTGATTCTAATCTTTTTTCTATAATGGACTTTTTTGCACTTGGATCGAGATTACTAGTGTTCCTAACCCCTTTCAGATTCATATTAGTTTTCATATTTAGCTACACCGGAAAAGGAAATTAGTAGAATATATGAGTGAGTTCCTATCTCTGAATATAAAATAAGAGTGCTAGGCTTATATTTATAGATGTCTGATAGGACCCCATGGTTAAATAACTGATATTTTATTAAGATAGTGTGATCAGATTTAGAAATAAACTAATCACACAATCTGGTCTTTAAGATATTTATTGATTACTTACTTAAATAGATGCAGTTAAAATTCTAAAACTCAATCTTGAAGTTAGAGACCAAATAATCATATGTCCATAATAATTGTATTCCGAGCTGGCAAATGCAAATGGTCAATTTCTTACCCAATATCTTGGGTGTATTAAGAGTGAAATTAGCTTATTCTAATTTTTTTGGTCATTGAGAGATATCTAATATATTATAAAAGTAAGAAAAAATAAATATTAAATCTATCTCATTTGGTTTTGGTTTCATATAATCAATGTATTAATGTTTTTCTTACTCTGGTGCAGTTGAAGTAATGGTCCAAGGATAATATTAATTTAGTTATAATGCTCCCATTTGAGTGTTATTAATTGTTACATAATGGCAAGTAGGGTATAGACTTTAATGTATTCCATTCCGTATATAGTTATTCTATATTTCAACAACAGTTAGGTTGTTTTAGTAATTTTACCTATTTTTCCCTAAACTACCCGTCCCTTACCTTTACTTTGATGTATTTGACTTGCGGGATGGTTAGCTCAATTATCAAGGCAATTGAATTAGTATTCGAGTGTCCAGAATCAAATTTTGATAGTTCTATTAGGTCTGGAACGTAATTTTTGACTGAGTTGAGTAAATGGTTCGTGTCTCGAGGGGTTCGAAAAGATTCTAAGTATTTGGTTGCTAAGTTTTGGTTTTTTAGAAGGTTAGAGTATTTTGTAGAAAAAAATTCCATAATAGGTTGGATCGGTATTTTAAGTGCTCGAGCAAGTTTGTAATGTCGTTTATACTAAACTGCATTTTTGGTTTGTGTCCGGGGGGTTCCGGATGAGCTTATGGTGTTGAATCGAAGTTCTGGGACTTAGAGGTTGGGTTGTTCAGCTGTCATCTAGTGCAGCCGCACTTGCGAGCCATGGCCCTCACCTTGGAGCCCACACAGGCTCGTGTGGGTCTGCATGTGCGAGATTTGGTGAGGTTGACTAGGATCACACCCGCGAGGTTAGGTGCGCAAGAGCATAGTCGTACCTGCAGGTGGACTTCCGTTCCTGCACCACTTCAGGTTATTAGTGGGTTCCGCACATGCTGTTACTGTTTGATTGTGCTAGGTCACACCTGCAAAGAAATATCCAGAAAAGCAGATTGATTGGTAATTTTTATGGATTTTCCCAAATTCGAACATAATTATTCTAAACACAATTTTGGGAGATAGGGAGCTTGATTTTGGGTATTTTCAAGGGATTTATTTGGGAACCATCATTGGGGTAAGATCCTAACTCTAATCTAAGCATTTTATTAGTGATTCCAACGATTATTTACCAATTCCGATCATGATTTCCCATTGTGAGATAAGGGTTTTTCATGGATTTGGGTTTAACATTAACTATAGAAATTGGAGGATCAAATTAGAACTTCATGATTCGTGATTATGACTAATTAGACTATGGCTAAGGTCAATTTAAATTGAATTTTTTGTTTTACTCTTAGGGTTCGAGATTGGATAATTCTGGTTAGTTTTTGGTTTCAGTCTAAAGTATAACAATATGGGTATTTTTGGATTAGTGTAACCCTATAGAGCGTTAATTTGACCTTGTTGAACTCGAATTCTTGATAAATTATTGTTTTGAACTTCGGGGTTTGGGACGGGGTTTTGAGATTTCCTTTTGAACCTGAATCCTTTGTATGGCAATATGGGTCTCCTTAAAAACATGTATTAATGTAGAGTTCGTTTCTATCATGACCCAACCCGCCATGACTGGCACCCACACTAACTCCTAGTGGGCGAACCAATATGCTTAACCATCTACTCATTCAAGTCCATTTTTACTTAGTCAATTCATTCTTTTCACAATAAATTAGACGCAAGATTGGATCAAAAGTAGTCATGCCATAGAACAATAATGTAAGTGCGGAAGTCCTAACTAGTACAACCCTAAAATCCGAAAGTCATAGTACAAGAACTCTAATCCAAAACATGACTAAGGAATCCATACTGTCTGAAATAAATAAACACCAATGTCTGGAATGGAAATAGACATTAAGTAAAGGAAGATCTTTAGGTGTCCTGGCACGGATAGAAGCTCACCCTCAATCTGTCAGCAAATGGCTCAAGCTAAATATGAGGTCGAGTAGCAGTCTTTGGATCACAATCTGCACTTAAAAGAATGCAACAAGGTAGTATCAGTACAAACACTATGTACCCATAGATATCATAGGCCGACTAAGATTAGTATCATGCATGAATCATAAAATCAATAAAATAGATAGACCTGTCAACATCACATAATTAGATAGTCAACACCAAGTCAATCAATGGTACTAAAAAATCAAGTCCGCCAATGACATTATCAATCAAGTCAATGGAAGCAAGCAATGGAATAAACCTCGCCACAACATTCTTACTTACTCAGTCAGTGATCACTCGTGTACGTACATGCTAATTGATGACTTTGCCTAATAGCTATGACCTACAGGGTACCCATGGTGTCCATGTACCACTTGCTCCGGAACTGACCACGGATCATGAGCCCATAATATGGGTCACATCCTCACCCACGATCAAATATGCCTATAATCTAGGTCACATCCTCTCCCCCTGTCAAATGTGCCTTTTCATATATATATATATATATATATATATATATATATATATATCACTTTCAATGATCGATTATCAAGTAGTATCTCATTTTCATCAAGAAGATCATATTAACTTCTCACCACAATTATCATCGAAATATAGCTCTTAACACATCGAGTAATGGCATTTAGCCCACATTATCACTCAATCAATAACATATAGGAATTCCAACCACACATATGCCCGAAGACTAGACATGCTTTCTCCTATCAATCCCATAACGCATACAATCAACTAATCAAAATCTAACTCAGGTAGATCGTAACCTACCTCAACTGCAGAGCTGGAACAATGTGAATCACTCCGCTATAGCCATTCCTTTCGTAATGCCCCGAAACGCTCAAATTCTAGCAATTAAGATGCTAAACAAGTCACAATCACTCTAGTCAACAATATCAATTCAACGAACACCCTTCCACTTTACCCCTTTCTAATGGGTGAATGCTTACTAGGTGTAAATCATCCTAATTTTGGCCTTAGCAACCATAAACTATCAATTCATAAGGTTATTACTTCAAGTTATTGATTACAAGCAATTTCTATGGTCAAGCTACCATCTTTATGAAACTCTAAGTCTCAATTATCTTAGTTCATATGTCTAACGGTTCAATTCTTGATTAGAAAGTGATAACCCATGACTTTAGATGATAATCATACAATAATATTCATAGCCCACCCACTATTGAAGGTTTATTAAGTTCTAGGGTTACTAGTCTCAATTCACCGTTGTAGACCCATTAGAATGATAATAATCTTAGAGATGAATGCGTAGTGAAGGAAGGAAGGGCTGAGACTTACCTCTCAAGAATATTCTTGCCCTAACCTTAGAATTTCGCCCTAGGTGCTCTTGGAAATTGTGTTGGAGTTTTATTAATAAAGAATTCGGACTAGGTTTTTAAAAACACGGTTTACTGTTCCCGTCGATCGTTGCAGCAATCGTTCTGTCCCGACAGCAGTCTCACTATAGCGGACAAGGGCCCGCTGTAACAGACCTCCACTAATTGCTCACTTCCTCTATGGCGAGCACAGACATGCCATAGCGCAATTGCTATAGCAGTCCAGTGTTCAGCATAGCGGACATGCCCCTTTCCCTTTCCCTCATGGAAACGACCGGTCCGACGCTACCGCAGGCTCGCTGCAGCGGAACTTTTTTGCGCCGCAGTGACAACCCAAACCAGTGAGTTCAGTGTTTCTCACCATTTTTCCACTCTACCACACAGCACTTCAACTGAGGTCTCACAAACACAACAAAACATGCACATTAATGTAAAAACACCATACGGACTCACCCGTGGCCTTGGAATCCCCAACGGAGGTCTAATTTCCTACGTCACCGCCCAATGGACTCAATGCAACCAAATAATTATCAAAAACAAGTCAAGTTTTCAATTCATAGACTTCTATATTTGAGTTTGTATTAGCTCGTTCTACCCTTAGAAGGGTTCAATTTGGTAGGGTGATCCTAGATTTTTCATAACGACCGGGAGGGTCGTTACAGTATCTTGAATGACTTTGCTCCGTTAGAGGTGCTCTGAAGGGGAAAGCTCAGATTGGAGGGTTCGTGGCTCTGCTCGACATTGAGGTAGGTTAAGGTTTGCTCCTTTAGACTCCAATTGGAGTGCGTATTTAGTCTATAAATTTTGAAGGGGTATTGAGCGTGATGGGGGTACCACCTTAGTGATTGCGATGAGCATTTGAGTGGGTATTGATGTATATTGTTGGGTAGTTAGTGTGATGGGAAAAACATGTTGAGCCTTCGGGCATAGTTGTGGTGATAAATCCACTTAGGCTGGTATGACTACTATGTATGTCCGTATTTATTTGGTAAGTACCCTCATCCAAATTAGGGAAACACCAAGTGAAAAGTGATCGACTATAATTGTGGCAAAAGTCGTATTAGTTATTGATTGTAAAATGATATTCTTTAGATGGGATGGGATGGGATGGGATTACTATCCATTGCACAAATAGGTATACTGGACCAAAACCCAAATTTTACACAAATAACTTTTTTTTGTTTTTTGGGTAATTATGGTGTCGTGGTCAGGTAAGGAGCACTTTTGTTAATTCCATGGTGAAGCTGGTACTTCGATCAGTACATGTAACAGGAAAGTCTGTCCACCAAAGGTTGAACATACGTGAGAAATCAAAGTGTTTTTGCCGTCGTAAGGATTAGAACCTGAGATCTGTTGACTCTCACATCTCATTGACCACATATAACTAGGTTTTTTTATGAAAAGTTAAAAAGCTACATATAACGAGGTTGACTTGACTTAAATAGAATATCCTTCATATAACATTGAAATGACAAAAATAACATAAGTAGATGAAC
Source organism: Lycium barbarum (assembly GCF_019175385.1). Taxonomy (NCBI): domain Eukaryota; kingdom Viridiplantae; phylum Streptophyta; class Magnoliopsida; order Solanales; family Solanaceae; genus Lycium; species Lycium barbarum. The sequence goes on along the minus strand of NC_083340.1, from coordinate 124,244,419 downwards.
AATGAGGGACAAACTCATAACTAGAAAACACTATTAAAAGACAAGATAACAAAATTAATATAGGGAAAATAATAAGTATTACGTGCTCAGTGAACATCCTAAGGATGCCCATCAGTCTCTTCTCCAACAATTTTTTCATTAGAACCAATTTCTTTTTCAACATCTTCATTAAGTGTTTTCTTCCTTTCCTCAAGTTTGATCCTCTTAACAACAAATAGCTTTTTCAAATCATTAATTTCTCTAACACCAAGTTCATTAAATGTTTTTTCTCCCTCAACAAGTTGGTTGAAGAGGTTCTCCATTTCCATTTCCTCAACCATTCGCTCTATTTTATTAATATAATCTTCCCGAACATTCACCGCTAATTGAAGGTGCTTTTCATGATTGAACAAATTATTCAACCTTTTATCCTCGGGGCAAGCTAAATATTCCCTGACTATATCTTTAGCCTTGGCTGAAGAGGGCCAAGTATAGGGATTGTTTTCTCCAGGAGCAAAAACAATTAGACCGATTTCTATACCACATAAAATAGATAATTCATTTGCCTGCTTACGTAGTGATTCTAATCTTTTTTCTATGATGGCCTTTTTTAAACATGGATCGAGATTACTACTGGTCCTAACCCCTTTTAGATTCATAATCGTATTCATATTTCGCTACACTGGAAAAGGAAATTAGTAGAATATATGAGTGAGTTCCTATCTCTGAATATAAAATAAGAATGTTAGGATTATATTATAGATGTCTGATAGGGCCCCATGATTAAATAACTGATAGTCGATTGAGATAATGTGATCAGATTTAGAAATAAACTAATCACACAATCTGGTCTTTAAGATATTTATTGACTACTTTCTTAAATAGATGTAGTTAAAATTCTAAAACTTGATATTGTAGTTGGAAACTAAATGATCATATGTCCATAATAATTATATTCCGAGCTCGCAAATGCAAATGATCAATTTCTTACCAAATATCTTGGGTGCATTAAGAGTGAAATTAACTTACACTAATTTTTTTGACATTAAGAGATATCTAATATATTATAAAAGTAAGAAAAAATAAATACTAAATCTATCTCATTTGGTTTCCTATAATCAATGTATTAATGTTTTTCCTACTCTGGTACAGTTGAAGTAATGGTCCAAGGACAACATTAATTTAGTTATAATGCTCCCATTTGAGATTTATTAATTGTTATATAGCGGCAAGTAGGGTATAGACTTTAATGCATGTCATTCCATATATAGATTTTCTGCATTGGAACAACCCGTTAAGTCGTTTTAGTAATTGTACCTATTTTTCTCTAAACGACCCTTCCCTTACCTTTACTTTGATGTATTTGTCTTGCGGGGATGGGTAGCACGGTTATTGAGGCAATTGAATTAGTGTTGGAGTGTCCAGAAACGAATTTTGATAGTTCTGTTAGGTCGGGAATGTGATTTTTGACTGGGTAGAGTAAATGGTCCGTGTCTCGAGGAGTTCGAAATTTTTTGAGTGTTTGGTTGCTAAGTTTTGGTTTTTGAGAAGGTTTGAGTATTTTGTAGAAAAACATTCCATATTAAATTGGATCATTATTTTGAGTGCTCGAACTAAATTGGATCATTATTTTGTAGAAACGTCGTATATACTCAAACTAAATTTTTGGGTTGTGTCCAGGGGGTTCCAGATGAGCTTTGGGTGTTGAATTGATGTTCGGGGACTCAGAGGTTGGCTTGCTTAGCTATAATCGGTTGTAGCCACACCTGCGAGCCATGGGCCACACCTGGGAGCCCTTACAGGCTCGTGTTGGTCCGCATGTGCGAGATTAGGCTAGGTTGGCTAGGATTGCAAGTGCGAGTTTTGGTACACAAGAGTGAATCGTACCTGCATGTGGACTTCCGCACCTGCGGAACGTCAGGTTGTCAGTGGATTCCGCACCTGCGGTTATTGTCCGCTTGTGCAAAGTCGCACCTGCGAAGAAATATATGGAGATGCAGATTGACCGATAGTTTTTAGGAATTTCCCAAATTCAAACGTAATTATTCAAAACACAATTTTGGGATCTAGGGAGCTCGATTTTGGGTATTTTCAAGGGATTTATTTGGGAACCATCATTGGGGTAAGATCCTAACTCTAATCTAAGCATTTAATGGTGATTCCAATGATTACTTACAAATTCCAATCATGATTTCCCGTTGTGAAATAAGGGTTATTCATGGATTTGGGTTTAACATTAACGGGAGAAATTGGAGGACCAATTGTGATTTGAACTTCATGATTCGTGATTATGACTAATTAGACTATGGCTAAGGTCAAATTAAATTGAATTTTTGGTTTTACTCTTGGGGTTCGAGATTGGATATTTTTGGCTAGTTTTGGGTTTCGGACTAAAGTATAACAATATGGGCATTTTTGGATTGGTGTAACCCTATAGAGTGTTAATTTGACCTTGTGGAACTCGAATTCGTGATAAATTATAGTTTTGAACTTTTGAGTTAATTCTTGATAAATTATAGTTTTGAACTTCCGGGTTTGGGACGGGGTTTTGGGATTTTTGAACCTGGATCCTTTGTATGGCAATATAGGTCCCCTTAAAAATGTGTATTACCATAGAATTCATATCTTGAATGACTTTGCTCCTTCAGAGGCGCTCCGGAAGGGGAAAGCTCTGATTGGACGGTTCGTGGCTCCGCTCGACATTGAGGTAGGTTAAGGTTTGCTCCTTTAAACTCCAATTGGAGTGTGTATTTAGTCTATAAATTTTGAAGTGGTGTTGAGCATGGGGGTACCACCTTAGTGATTGCGATGAGTACTTGGGTAGGTATTGATGTAAATTGTCGGGTAGTTTGTGTGATGGCAAAAGCATGTTGAGCCTTCGGGCATGGTTGTGGTGATAAATCCACATAGGTTGGTATGACTACTATGTATGTGCGTATTTATTTGGTAAGTATCCTCATCCTAATTAAAGAAACACTAAGTGAAAACTGATCGACTATTATTGTGGCAAAAGTCATATTAGTTATTGATTGACAAATGATATTCTTAAGATTGGATAGGATTAGTATCTGTTGCACAAATAGGTGTACTAGACCGAAACCAAAATTTTAAACATATAACTATGTTTTAGGGTAATTATGGTGTCGTGGTCAGGTAAGGCGCACTTCTGTTAATTCCATGGTGAACCTGCTACTTCAATCAGTACATGTAATAGGAAACTCTGTTCACCAAAGTTTGAACATACGTAAGAAATCAAAGTGTTTTCTCCGTGGTGAGGAATCGAACCTGAGATCTCATGACTCTCACAGTTCATTGACCGCATATAACTAGGTTTTTTATGAAAAGTTAAAAAGCTACATATAACGAGGTTGACTTGACTTAAATAGAATATCCTTCATATAACATTGAAATGACAAAAATAACATAAGTAGATGAACAATGAGGGAAAAACTCATAACTAGAAAACACTATTAAAAGACAAGATAACAAAATGATTGAGAAAATAATAAGTATTACGTGCTCAGTGAACATCCTAAGGATGCCCATCAGTCTCTTCTCCAATAATTTGTTCATTAGAACCAATTTCTTTTTCAACATCTTCATTAAGTGTTTTCTTCCTTTCCTCAAGTTTGATCCTCTTAACAGCAAATAGCTTTTTCAAACCATTAATTTCTCTAACACCAAGTTCATTAAATGTTTTTGCTCCCTCAACAAGTTGGTTGAAGAGGGTCTCAATTTCCATTTCCTCAACCATTTTCTCTATTTTATTAATATAATCTTCCCGAGCATTCACCGCTAAATGAAGGTGCTTTTCAAGATTGAACAAATTATTCAACCTTTTATCCTCGGGGCAAGCTAAATATTCCCTGACTATATCTTTAGCCTTGGCTGAAGAGGGCCAAGTATAGGGATTGTTTTCTCCAGGAGCAAAAACAATCAGACCGATTTCTATACCACATAGAATAGATAATTCATTTGCCTGCTTACGTAGTGATTCTAATCTTTTTTCTATGATGTCCTTTTTTGAACTTGGATCGAGATTACTACTGGTTCTAACCCCTTTCAGATTCATAATCGTATTCATATTTCGCTACACTGGAAAAGGAAATTAGTAGAATATATGAGTGAGTTCCTATCTCTGAATATAAAATAAGAATATTAGGCTTATATTATAGATGTCTGATAGGGCCCCATGATTAAATAACTGATAGTTGATTGAGATAATGTGATCAGATTTAGAAATAAACTTATCACACAATCTTGTCTTTAAGATATTTATTGATTACTTTCTTAAATAGATGTAGTTAAAATTCTAAATCATGATATTGTAGTTGGAAACTAAATAATCATATGTCCATAATAATTATATTCCGAGCTCGCAAATGCAAATGATCAATTTCTTACCCAATATCTTGGGTGCATAAAGAGTGAAATTAACTTACTCTAATTTTTTTGACCTTGAGAGATATCTAATATATTATAAAAGTAAGAAAAAGAAATACTAAATCTATCTCATATGGTTTCCTATAATCAATGTATTAATGTTTTTCTTACTCTGGTACAGTTGAAGTAATGGTCCAAGGACAACATTAATTTAGTTATAATGCTCCCATTTGAGTGTTATTAATTGTTATATAGCGGCAAGTAGGGTATAGACTTTAATGCATGTCATTCCATATATAGTTGTTCCGCATTGGAACAACCAGTTAAGTCGTTTTAGTAATTTTACCTATTTTTCTCTAAACGACCCTTCCCTTACCTTTACTTTGATGTATTTGTCTTGCGGGGATGGGTAGCATGGTTATTGAGGCAATTGAATTAGTGTCGGAGTGTCCAGAAACGAATTTTGATAGTTCTGTTAGGTCGGGAATGTGATTTTTGACTGGGTAGAGTAAATGGTCCGTGTCTCGAGGAGTTCGAAATTTTTTGAGTGTTTGGTTGCTATGTTTTGGTTTTTGAGAAGGTTTGAGTATTTTGTAGAAAAACATTCCATATTAAATTGGATCATTATTTTGAGTGCTCGAAGAAGTTCGAAACGTCGTATATACTCAAACTAAATTTTTGGGTTGTGTCCAGGGGGTTCCAGATGAGCTTTGGGTGTTGAATTGATGTTCGGGGACTCAGAGGTTGGCTTGCTTAGCTATAATCGGTTGTAGCCACACCTGCGAGCCATGGGCCACACCTGGGAGCCCTTACAGGCTCGTGTTGGTCCGCATGTGCGAGATTAGGCTAGGTTGGATAGGATTGCATGTGCGAGTGTTGGTACACAAGAGTGAATCGTACCTGCATGTGGACTTCCGCACCTGCAGAACTTCAGGTTGTCAGTGGGTTCCGCACCTGCGGTTATTGTCCGCTTGTGCAAAGTCGCACCTGCGAAGAAATATATGGAGATGCAGATTGACCGATAGTTTTTAGGAATTTCCCAAATTCGAACGTAATTATTCAAAACACAATTTTGGAATCTAGGGAGCTCGATTTTGGGTATTTTCAAGGGATTTATTTGGGAACCATCTTTGGGGTAAGATCCTAACTCTAATCTAAGCATTTAATGGCGATTCCAATGATTACTTACAAATTCCAATCATGATTTCCCGTTGTGAAATAAGGGTTATTCATGGATTTGGGTTTAACATTAACGGGAGAAATTGGAGGACCAATTGTGATTTGAACTTCATGATTCGTGATTATGACTAATTAGACTATGGCTAAAGTCAAATTAAATTGAATTTCTTTTACTCTTGGGGTTCGAGATTGGATATTTTTGGCTAGTTTTGGGTTTCAGACTAAAGTATAACAATATGGACATTATTGGATTGGTGTAACCCTATAGAGTGTTAATTTGACCTTGGGGAACTCGAATTCGTGATAAATTATAGTTTTGAACTTTTGAGTTAATTCTTGATAAATTATAGTTTTGAACTTCGGGGTTTGGGACGGGGTTTTGGGATTTTTGAACCTGGATCCTTTGTATGGCAATATAGGTCCCCTTAAAAATGTGTATTACCATAGAATTCATATCTTGAATGACTTTGCTCCTTCAGAGGCGCTCCGGAAGGGGAAAGCTCTGATTGGAGGGTTCGTGGCTCCGCTCGACATTGAGGTAGGTTAAGGTTTGCTCTTTTAGACTCCAATTGGAGAGTGTATTTAGTCTATAAATTTTGAAGTGGTGTTGAGCATGGGGGTACCACCTTAGTGATTACGATGAGTACTTGGGTAGGTATTGATGTAAATTGTCGAGTAGTTAGTCTGATGGCAAAAACATGTTGAGCCTTCAGGCATGGTTGTGGTGATAAATCCACACAGGTTGGTATGACTACTATGTATGTGCGTATTTATTTGGTAAGTATCCTCATCCTAATGAGAGAAACACTAAGTGAAAATCGATCGACTATAATTGTGGCAAAAGTCATATTAGTTATTGATTGACAAATGATATGCTTTAGATAGGATAGGATTACTATCCGTTGCACAAATAGGTGTACTAGACCAAAACCAAAATTTTAAACATATAACTATTTTTTAGGGTAATTATGGTGTCGTGGTCAGGTAAGGCGCACTTCTATTAATTCCATTGTGAACCTGCTACTTCGATCAGTACATGTAACAGGAAACTCTGTTCACCAAAGTTTGAACATACGTAAGAAATCAAAGTGTCTTCTCCGTGGTGAGGAATCGAACCTGAGATCTCATGACTCTCACACTTCATTGACCGCATATAACTAGGTTTTTTATGAAAAGTTAAAAAGCTACATATAACGAGGTTGACTTGACTTAAATAGACTATCCTTCATATAACATTGAAATGACAAAAATAACATAAGTAGATGAACAATGAGGGACAAACTCATAACTAGAAAACACTATTAAAAGACAAGATAACAAAATGATTGAGAAAATAATAAGTATTACGTGCTCAGTGAACATCCTAAGGATGCCCATCAGTCTCTTCTCCTACAATTTGTTCATTAGAACCAATTTCTTTTTCAACATCTTCATTAAGCGTTTTCTTCCTTTCCTCAAGTTTGATCCTCTTAACAGCAAATAGCTTTTTCAAACCATTAATTTCTCTAACACCAAGTTCATTAAATGTTTTTGCTCCCTCAACAAGTTGGTTGAAGAGGGTCTCAATTTCCATTTCCTCAACCATTTGCTCTATTTTATTAATATAATCTTCCCGAGCATTCACTGCTAATTGAAGGTGCTTTTCAAGATTGAACAAATTATTCAACCTTTTATCCTCGGGGCAAGCTAAATATTCCCTGACTATATCTTTAGCCTTGGCTGAAGAGGGCCAAGTATAGGGATTGTTTTCTCCAGGAGCAAAAACAATCAGACCGATTTCTATACCACATAAAATAGATAATTCATTTGCCTGCTTACGTAGTGATTCTAATCTTTTTTCTATGATGGCCTTTTTTGAACTTGGATCGAGATTACTACTGGTCCTAACCCCTTTCAGATTCATAATCGTATTCATATTTCGCTACACTGGAAAAGGAAATTAGTAGAATATATGAGTGAGTTCCTATCTCTGAATATAAAATAAGAATGTTAGGCTTATATTATAGATGTCTGATAGGGCCCCATGATTAAATAACTGATAGTTGATTGAGATAATGTGATCAGATTTAGAAATAAACTTATCACACAATCTGTTCTTTAAGATATTTATTGATTACTTTCTTAAGTAGATGCAGTTAAAATTCTAAATCATGATATTGTAGTTGGAAACTAAATAATCATATGTCCATAATAATTATATTCCGAGCTCGCAAATGCAAATGATCAAATTTCTTGCCCAATATCTTGGGTGCATTAAGAGTGAAATTAACTTACTCCAATTTTTTTTGTTATTGAGAAATATCTAATATATTATAAAAGTAAGAAATAAGAAATACTAAATCTATCTCATTTGGTCTCATATAATCAATGTATTAGTGTTTTTCTTACTCTGGTACAGTTGAAGTAATGGTCCAAGGATATTATTAATTTAGTTATAAAGCTCCCACTTGAGTGTTATTAATTGTTACATAACGGCAAGTCGGGTATAGACTTTACTGTACGTCATTCCATATATAGTTATTCCACATTGGAACAACCCGTTAGGTCGTTTTAGTAATTTTACCTATTTTTCGCTAACGACCCTTCCCTTACCTTTACTTTGATGTATTTGACTTGCGGGGATGGGTAACACGGTTATTAAGGCAATTGAATTATTGTCGGAGTGTCCAGAATCAAATTTTGATAGTTCTGTTAGGTCAAGAATGTTATTTTTGACTGGGTAGAGTAAATGGTTCGCGTCTCGAGGATTTCAAAAAACTTTGAGTGTTTGGTTGCTAAGTTTTGGTTTTTTAGAAGGTTAGAGTATTCTGTAGAAAAACATTCTATATTAAAATGGATCATTATTTTGAGTGCTCGAACAAGTTCGTAACGTCGTATATACTGAAACTGCATTTTTGGGTTGTGTCCGGGGGGTTCCAGATGAGCTTTGGGTGTTGAATCGATGTTCGGGGACTTAGAGGTTGGCTTGTTTAGCTGTCATCAGATGTAGCCACACCTGCTAGCCATGGGCCACACCTGGGAGCTCGTACAGGCTCGTGTTGGTCCGCATGTGTGAGATTAGGATAGGTTGGCTAGGATTGCACGTGCGAGTTTGGGTGCGCAAGAGCGGAGTCGTACTTGCATATGGACGTCCGCACCTGCGGAACTTCGGGTTGTCTGTCGGTTCCGCACCTGCGGCTATTGTCTGCTTGTGCAAAGTCTCACTTGCGAAGAAATATCTGGAGAAGCAGATTGACCGATAGTTTTTAGGAATTTCCCAAATTCGAACGTAATTATTCTAAACACTATTTTGGGATCTTGGGAGCTCGATTTTGGGTATTTTGAAGAGATTTATTTGAGAACCATCATTGGGGTAAGATCGTAACTCTAATCTAAGCATTTAATGGTGATTCGAATGATTACTTACCAATTTCAATCATGCTTTCTCGTTGTGAAATAAGGGTTTTTCATGGATTTGGGTTTAACATTAACTAGAGAAATTGGAGGACCAATTCTGATTTGAACTTCATGATTCGTGATTATGACTAATTAGACTATGGCTAAGGTCAAATTAAATTGAATTTTTGGTTTTACTCTTAGGGTTCGAGATTGGATATTTTTGGCTAGTTTTGGGTTTCGGACTAAAGTATAACAATATAGGCATTTTTGGATTGGTGTAACCCTATAGAGTGTTAATTTGACCTTGTGGAACTCGAATTCGTGATAAATTATAGTTTAGAACTTCCGGGTTAATTCTTGATAAATTATAGTTTTGAACTTCGGGTTTTGGGATGGGGTTTTGGGATTGACCTTTTGAACCTGAATCCTTTGTATGACAATATAGGTCTCCTTAAAAACGTGTATTAACATATAATTCGTATCTTGATTGACTTTTCTCCTTCAGAGGCCCTCCGTAAGGGGAACACTCTGATTGGAGGGTTCGTGGCTCCGCTCGGCATTGAAGTTGGTTAAGATTTGCTCCTTTAGACTCCAATTGGAGTGCGTATTTAGTCTATAAATTTTGAAGAGGTGTTGAGCGTGATGGGGGTACCACCTTAGTGATTGCGAAGAGCACCTGGGCAGGTATTAATGTATATTGTCAGGTAGTTAGTGTGATGGGAAAAACATGTTGAGCCTTCGGGCATAGTTGTGGTGATAAATCCACATAGGTTGGTATGACTACTATGTATGTGCGTATTTATTTGGTAAGTATCCTCATCCTAATTAGAGAAACACTAAGTGAAAACTGATCGACTATAATTGTGGAAAAAGTCGGATTAGTTATTGATTGACAAATGATATTCTTTAGATGGGATGGGATTACTATCCGTTGCACAAATAGGTGTACTAGACCAAAACCAACATTTTAAACATATAATTATTTTTAAGGGTAATTATGGTGTCGTGGTCAGGTAAGGCGCATGTCTGTTAATTCCATGGTGAACCTGCTACTTCGATCAGTACATGTAACAGGAAACACTGTTCACCAAAGTTTGAACATATGTAAGAAATCAAAGTGTTTTCTCCGTGGTGAGGAATTGAACCTGAGATCTCATGACTCTCACACTTCATTGACCGCATATAATTAGGTTTGTTATGAAAAGTTAAAAAGCTACATATAACGAGGTTGACTTGACTTAAATAGAATATCCTTCATATAACATTGAAATGACAAAAATAACATAAGTAGATGAACAATGAGGGACAAATTCATACCTAGAAAACACTATTAAAAGAAGAGATAACAAAATTAATATAGAGAAAATAATAAGTATTACGTGCTCACTGAACATCCTAAGGATTCCCATCAGTCTCTTCTCCAACATTTTTTCAATTAGAACCAATTTATTTTTCAACATCTTCATTAAGTGTTTTCTTCCTTTCCTCAAGTTTGACCCTCTTAACATCAAATAGCTTTTTCAAACCATTAATTTCTCTAACACCAAGTTCATTAAATGCTTTTGCTCCCTCAACAAGTTGGTTGAAGAGGTTCTCCATTTCCATTTCCTCAACCATTTGCTCTATTTTATTAATATAATCTTCCCGAGCACTCTCCGCAAATTGACAGTGCTTTTCATGATTGAAAAAATTATTCAACCTTTTATCCTCGGGGCAAGCTAAATATTCCCCGACTATATCTTTAGCCTTGGCTGAAGAGGGCCAAGTATAGGGATTGTTTTCTCCAGGTGCAAAAACAATCAGACCGATTTTTATACCATATAGAATAGATAATTCATTTGCCTGTTTACATAGTGATTCTAATCTTTTTTCTACGATGGCCTTTTTTGAACTTGGATCGAGATTACTACTGGTCCTAACCCCTTTCAGATTCATAATCGTATTCATATTTCGCTACACTGGAAAAGGAAATTAGTAGAATATATGAGTGAGTTCCGATCTCTGAATATAAAATAAGAATGTTAGGCTTATATTATAGATGTCTGATAGGACCCCATGATTAAATAACTGATAGTTGATTGAGATAATGTGATCATATTTAGAAATAAACTAATCACACAATCTGGTCTTTAAGATATTTATTGATTACTTTCTTAAATAGATGTAGTTAAAATTCTAAAACTTGATATTGTAGTTGGAAACTAAATAATCATATGTCCATAATAATTATATTCCGAGCTCGCAAATGCAAATTGTCAATTTCTTACCCAATAGCTTGGGTGCATTAAGAGTGAAATTAACTTACTCTATTTTTTTTTGTCATTGAGAGATATCTAATATATTATAAAAGTAAGAAAAAAGAAATAATAAATCTATCTCATTTGGTCTCATATAATCAATGTATTAGTGTTTTTCTTACTTTGGTACAGTTGAAGTAATGGTCCAAGGATAATATTAATTTAGTTATAAAGCTCCCACTTGAGTGTTTTTAATTGTTACATAACGGCAAGTAGGGTATAGACTTTACTGTACGTCATTCCATATATAGTTATTCCACATTGGAACAACCCGTTAGGTCGTTTTAGTAAATTTACCTATTTTTCCCTAAACGATGCTTCCCTTACCTTTACTTTGATGTATTTGACTTGTGGGGATGGGTAGCACGGTTATTGAGGCAATTGAATTAGTGTCAGAGTGTCCAGAATCGAATTTTGATAGTTGTGTTAGGTCCGAAATGTGATTTTTGACTGGGTAGAGTAAATGGTTCGTGTCTCGAGGACTTCGAAAAGATTTTGAGTGTTTGGTTGCTAAGTTTTTGTTTTTGAGAAGGTTAGAGTATTTTGTAGAAAAACATTCCATATTAAGTTGGATCATTATTTTGAGTGCTCGAAAAAGTTCGTAAAGTCGTATATACTCAAACTGTAGTGTTGACTCGATGTTCGGGGACTCAGAGGTTGGCTTTCTTAGCTATAATCGGTTGTAGCCACACCTGCGAGCCATGGGCCACACCTGCGAGCCCTTACAGGCTCGTGTTGGTCCGCATGTGCGAGATTAGGCTAGGTTGGCTAGGATTGCATGTGCGAGTTTTGGTACACAAGAGTGAATCGTACCTGCATGTGGACTTCCGCACCTGCAGAACTTCAGGTTGTCAGTGGGTTCCGCACCTGCGGTTATTGTCCGCTTGTGCAAAGTCGCACCTGCGAAGAAATATATGGAGATGCAGATTGACCGATAGTTTTTAGGAATTTCCCAAATTCGAACGTAATTATTCAAAACACAATTTTGGAATCTAGGGAGCTCGATTTTGGGTATTTTCAAGGGATTTATTTGGGAACCATCATTGGGGTAAGATCCTAACTCTAATCTAAGCATTTAATGGCGATTCCAATGATTACTTACAAATTCCAATCATGATTTCCCGTTGTGAAATAAGGGTTATTCATGGATTTGGGTTTAACATTAACGGGAGAAATTGGAGGACCAATTGTGATTTGAACTTCATGATTCGTGATTATGACTAATTAGACTATGGCTATGGTCAAATTAGATTAAATTTTTGGTTTTACTCTTGGGGTTCGAAATTGGATATTTTTGGTTAGTTTTGGGTTTCGGACTAAAGTATAACAATATGGGCATTTTTGGATTGGTTTAAACCTATAGAGTGTTAATTTGACCTTGTTGAACTCGAATTCTCGATAAATTATAGTTTAGAACGTTCGGGTTAATTCTTGATAAATTATAGTTTTGAACTTCGGGTTTTGGGACGGGGTTTTAGGATTGACCTTTTGAACCTGAATCCTTTGTATGGCAATATAGGTCTCCTTAAAAACGTGTATTAACAAAGAATTCGTATCATGATTAACTTTGCTCCTTCAGAGGCGCTCCAAAAGGGGAAAGCTCTAATTGGAGGGTTCGTGGCTCCGCTCGACATTGAGGTAGGTTAAGGTTTTCTCCTTTAGACTCCAATTGGAGTGCGTATTTAGTCTATAAATGTTAAAGGGGTGTTGAGCGTGATAGGGGTACCATCTTAGTGATTGCGATGAGCACTTGGGTAGGTACTGATGTATATTGTCGGGCAGTTAGTGTGAAGGGAAAAGCATGTTGAGCCTTCGGGCATGGTTGTGGTGATAAATCCACATAGTTCTGTATGACTACTATGTATGTGCGTATTTATTTGGTAAGTATCCTCATCCTAATTAGAGAAACACTAAGTGAAAACTGATCGACTATAATTGTGGCAAAAGTCGTATTAGTTATTGATTGACAAATGATATTCTTTAGATGGGACGGGATTACTATTCGTTGCACAAGTATGTGTACTAGACCAAAACCAGATTTTAAACATATAACTATTTTTTAGGGTAATTATGGTGTCGTGGTCAGGTAAGGCGCACTTCTATTAATTCCATTGTGAACCTGCTACTTCGATCAGTACATGTAACAGGAAACACTGTTCACCAAAGTTTGAACATACGTAAGAAATCAAAGTGTCTTCTCCGTGGTGAGGAATCAAACCTGAGATCTCATGACTCTCACACTTCATTGACCGCATATAACTAGGTTTTTTATGAAATGTTAAAAAGCTACATATAACGAGGTTGACTTGACTTAAATAGAATATCCTTCATATAACATTGAAATGACAAAAATAACATAAGTAGATGAAAAATGAGGGACAAAATCACAACTAGAAAACACTATTAAATGACAAGATAACAAAATTAATATAGAGAAAATAATAAGTATTACATGCTCAGTGAACATCCTAAGGATGCCCATCAGTCTCTTCTCCAACAATTTTTTCATTAGAACCAATTTCGTTTTCAACATTTTCATTAAGTGTTTTCTTCCTTTCCTCAAGTTTGATCCTCTTAACAGCAAATAGCTTTTTCAAACCATTAATTTCTCTAACACCAAGTTCATTAAATGTTGTTGCTCCCTCAACAGGTTGGTTGAAGAGGTTCTCCATTTCCATTTCCTCAACCATTTGCTCTATTTTATTAATATAATCTTCCCGAGCATGCACCGCTAATTGAAGGTACTTTTCATGATTGAGCAAATTATTCAGCCTTTTATCCTTTGCCCAAGCTAAATATTCCCTGACTATATCTTTAGCCTTGGTTGAAGAGGGCTAAGTATAGGGATTGTTTTCTCCTGGGGCAAAAACAATTAGACCGATTTCTATACCACATAGAATAGATAATTCATTTGCCTGCTTACGTAGTGATTCTAATCTTTTTTCTATGATGGCCTTTTTTGAACTTGTATCAAGATTACTACTGGTCCTAACCCCTTTCAGATTCATAGTCGTATTCATATTTCGCTACACTGGAAAAGGAAATTAGTATAATATATGAGTGAGTTCCTATCTCTGAATATAAAATAAGAATGTTAGGCTTATATTATAGATGTCTGATAGGACCCCATGATTAAATAACTGATAGTTGATTGAGATAATGTGATCAGATTTAGAAATAAACTAATAACACAATCTGGTCTTTAAGATATTTATTGATTACTTTCTTAAATAGATGTAGTTAAAATTCTAAAACTTGATATTGTAGTTGGAAACTAAATAATCATATGTCCATAATAATTATATTCCGAGCTCGCAAATGCAAATGGTCAATTTCTTACCCAATAGCTTGGGTGCATTAAGAGTGAAATTAACTTACTCTATTTTTTTTTGTCATTGAAAGATATCTAATATATTATAAAAGTAAGAAAAAAGAAATAATAAATCTATCTCATTTGGTCTCATATAATCAATGTATTAGTGTTTTTCTTACTCTGGTACCGTTGAAGTAATGGTCCAAGGATAATATTAATTTAGTTATAATTCTCCCACTTAAGTGTTATTAATTGTTACATAACGGCAAGTAGGGTATAGACTTTAATGTATGTCATTCCATATATAGTTATTCCACATTCGAACAACCCGTTAGATCGTTTTAGTAATTTTACCTATTTTTCACTAAACGATCCTTCCCTTACCTTTACTTTGATGTATTTGACTTGCGGGGATGGGTAGCACGGTTATTGAGGCAATTGAATTAGTGTCGGAGTGTCCAGAATCGAATTTTGATAGTTCTTTTAGGTCCGGAATGTGATTTTTGACTGGGTAGAGTAAATGGTTCGTGTCTTGAGGAGTTCAAAAAATTTTGAGTGTTTGGTTGCTAAGTTTTGGATTTTGAGAAGGTTATATTATTTTGTAGAAAAACATTCCATATTAAGTTGGATAATTATTTTGAGTGCTCGAACAAGTTTGTAATGTCGTATATACTCAAACTGCATTTTTGGGTTGTGTTCGGGGGGGGGGGGGGGGGGGGGTTCAGGATGAGCTTCGGGTGTTGGCTTGTTCAGTTGTCATCAGATGTAGCCACACCTGCGATGCATGGGCCTCACCAGGTAGCCCGTACAGGCTCGGGTTGATCCGCATGTGTGAGATTAGGCAAGGTTGGATAGAATCGCACCTGCGAGTTTGGGTGCGCAAGAGCCGAGTTGTAATTGCAGGTGGACTTCCGCACCTGCGGAACTTCAGGTTGTCAATGGGTTCCGCACCTGCGGTTATTGCCCGATTGTGCAAAGTTGTACGTGCGAAGAAATATCTGGAGAAGCAGATTGAGTGGTAGTTTTTAGGAATTTCCCAAATTCGAACATAATTATTGTAAACACAATTTTGGGAGCTAAGGAGCTCGATTTTGGGTATTTTCAAGGGATTTATTTGGGAACCATCATTGGGGTAAGATCCTAACTCTATTCTAAGCATTTATTGGTGATTCCAATGATTACATACCAGTTCCAATCATGATTTTCCGTTGTGAAATAAGGGTTTTTCATGGATTTGGGTTTAACATTAACTGGATAAATTGGAGGACCAATTGTGATTCGAACTTCATGATTCTTGATTATGACTAATTAGACTATGGCTTAAGTAAATTTTAATTGAATTTTATGTTTTGCCCTTGGGGTTCGAGATTGGATATTTTTGGTTAGTTTTGGGTTTCGGACTTAAGTATAACAATATGGTCCTTTTTGTATTAGTGTAACCCTATAGAGTGTTAATTTGACCTTGTTGAACTCGAATTCTTGATAAATTATAGTTTTGAACTTCCGGGTTAATTCTCGATAAATTATAGTTTTGAACTTCGGGGTTTGGTACGGGGTTTTGGGATTGACCTTTTGAACCCGAATCCTTTGTATGGCAATATGGGTCTCCTTAAAAACGTGTATTAACGTAGAATTTGTATCTTGATTGACTTTGCTCCTTCAGAGGCACTCCGAAAGAGGAAAGCTCAGATTGGAGGGTTTGTGACTCCTCTCGGCATTGAGGTAGGTTAAGGTTTGCTGCTTTAGACTCCAATTGGAGTGCATATTTAGTCTATAAATTTTGAAGGGGTATTGAGCGTGATAGAGGTACCACCTTAATGATTGCGATGAGCACTTAGGTGGGTACTGATGCATATTGTTGGGTAGTTAGTGTGATGGGAAAAGCATGTTGAGCCTTCGGGCATGGTTGTGGTGATAAATCCACTTAGGTTGGTGTGACTACTATGTATGTCCACATTTATTTGGTAAATATCTTCATCCTAATTAGAGAAACAATAAGTGAAAACTGATCGGCTATAACTGTGGCAAAAGTCGTTTTAGTTATTGATTGATAAATGATATTCTTTAGATGAGATGGGATTGTTGACACCTAATTTTCACCTCATAAGACGCGTATTTTAATTTTCAACATTCCCGAGTCAAAGACGGAGCAAGGATGCAGCCTCAAAAAATTAAAATTTCAAAAATTCCGAGAAAATTGCAAAAATTGACATTTAATTATTATTTTGTAAAAATTGACAATTCCAAGAAAATTACGAGTTATTTAATTTCATAAATATAATTAAAAAATAAATGACGTATCCCGCTCCGTCTAACTCGATAGAATTATTAATTAAGACGACGTATGAATTACGGCTCATTTTGACCGCATTTTTCACATTTTTAAATATTGCTCAGAGCTATGTCAATATTGGGCTTATATTAAATCTCGTATTTTGAAATGACGTATTATGAATTTTGTTTTGAAAAATAATAATTTTACGAGAGGTTTTAAGGAGAGTACAACTTTTTATGAAATTGAGTATTTATTTGAAGTTGAGTACAAAGTTTTAAAAGTTCGTATTTTTAAAAGCTGGGGTCATTTTTAAGCTATTTAAAACTTCTTGGGGGGGGGGGGGTTGAAGTTTAAACTTCAACCCTCTCCCCCCCACAATTGTTTTCATTTCCAACCCCGACGTTATGTTTTCTCCGTCTTAGGTAATATAGAGGCGATTAGGGTTCCATCAATGGCCAGCCATTTCAAGGTGATTTAGGGCCAACTTCCACCAAATGTTTTAGGGCTTTTTCCCTCTGACCGATGTTCTCACTGTTCCCCGGTTTAATTTTGTGCTTTTCAGGTTATTTGGGCTCAAATTTAGTCGTTAAATTGGGATGTTGCTCAGATTCTCTGAGTATGTGGTTGCCATGGCCGGAACCAAGGGTTCCTAGCCAACTTGTGCACCACATACTAAAAACAGGGGACCTAGGGTAATTTCCCAAACACCTTGTACAATTCGAGTACTTTTTTGGGGATTTCTATCCTATTTGTACAATATATACATTGGATGTACTGGTTTTTGTCCTATTGATGACTAGGTGTACTATCCTAGTATTTTTCTAAATTTTTTTTATTTTTATTTGGATTTTTATTATACAAATTCGTTATATTGTGTGATATGTGTGATTTCCTGATTGGTAGTTATACTGTCATGCCCCAAACCACGGCCTGGGCGAAACATGACACTCGGTGCCTTATTGCATGTGACCGAGCGAGCCACATGGCTTGCTGAATCATCATGAGGTATAACATGAGAGAAATATAACATGAAATCTGATGAGCTTTTATAAAACATGAGACGTCATAATAATTTAATGAAATACTTGTTTAAATCATGAATGCAGAAATATCATAAATTGAGCAAAAGATGGCCACACGACTCTGAGTATACGACATGACTGACTGACTAGTCTATGAAACCTCTAACATGAACATGAGTCTACTAAACAAAACTGCTAGGACAAGGCCCCCAGCATACCTTTAATGCATAACTAATAGGTAATAGATTGACTAACCCCGAAAGAGATGGGGCTCACCAACAAGTTGATACGTGTAGAGTCCTACTATGAAGATGCGTCGTTCTATAAATTTGTACCTGCATCGTGAAATGCAGGCTCCCGGGCAAATAAAAGGGGACGTCAACACATTGAATGTACTAGTATGTAAAGCAACTGAATGAAATAACATGGGACATGAAATAACATGAAAAAAAGTGAAGTGGAGACTGAAACCTGGTCATGAGCATGAGTACATATATATATGACATGAGTAAAACAATTAAGTTGTAACATGAATAAAAGCATTTTTAAGTTGGGAGAGCATTAACATAACTGACCTGAAACCACCACGTTGACACGTGGAGTCTAATCTCTGCCCGGTCAGCTAAGCCATCTTGTACCTTATCGGGGTACAAGATATGAATGGATCAAAAATCCCCCAATGGGGAAAACATGAAGGAATCGTCCTAACTGGTCGGAGCGATCCTTATCGTACGATGCCAAACGTAGATTCAGGCTCTCTAAGCCTTCTCGGTAATCTGTGCAACTCCCAAAAACATGAACATGATATAGTTGGTAGAAGCCCATGATTTTCGCGAAATAACTTATAAATAACTTCTAATCATGATTTCACGAAATAACGTGTAACATTGTTTCATGAAATGACTGGTAGGAATGTTCTAAAGTGATATAACATAAACATGGTTTCATATCAAATAGCTTGTAAAATATGGGTCTGAACAATATAGTTACATAATATACTTGCATGAAAACGTGTAAAGCATGTGGAGTGTTTTCTTGAAAATAACATGATGATTTATAACTTGCATGTAGGAACCCATGGGATGCAAGTATGGGTTTCATCGATTACAGACAGATTCTCAGTAATCATAATGATGTATCAAGAACCCACTGAAGAATTTATAACAATTTAATACATAATATAACATGGGGTATGGACCTAGGGTTATCATGAACATGTTTAAAAACCCTAGTTTTCTTAAAGCTTCATAATTTATGGAAGAAGAAGCGTGGGGAAGAACAATGATGTTCCCACACGTAGATAGCAACCCTACATACCTGGTAATGCTCCAAACTCGTAATGAAAATCTGAACTTTGAATAAGAATCCCAAAACCTTAGTCTTGAATCCCTTTAATTGGGTTTTCTTGAAAACCCTAGGTTAAGAATGATGAATTCTTGATTAGAATCCTTGGTACATGTTAGAATTGACTTAGAAGGCTTAGAATAGGCTTACCTTGGTGTTCTTGAGGGTGAGAGAGGGTAGGAGGTCGTTCTAGGGCTTGAAGGAAAGAAAAATAATGATTTTGGACTGCTTTGGACGAATATATACTATTCTGGGTCGTAAATTATATGGCCACTAAATACGGTCCGTATTTCATAGTATAGGTCGTATTTCGGGTCGTATTTTCTGGATTGCTCTTCCAACCCTTTAGTAAAATAGCCATAACTTTTTGTGTAAATCCCGTTTGACCTCTATAATATACCGTTGGAAAGGTATTTCAACGCTATACAACTTTCATCAAGGAAGTTTTCCTAAATTCCGAAAAAATGGAGGGGTTATGTTCGCTGGAAGTAAGACTTTCTACGAACTCACTTGAAAACATGCCCCGTAGAGTGGCTTCTAACATTGTTTTGCCCAAAGACTCTTCTTATGACTAGATTAGTTTTGAAAACAGAAACACTGTAGCACCCCCTTCCCAAATACGACCATCAGCTACGTGCTGTATTTCAAAAGTCTATATTTAACAATATATATTCCCCAAGCCAAATTCCTGACTGCACAGTGATTTAGATGACACAATACGACCATCAAATACGGGTTGTATACTGAAATACGGTCGGTATTCTGGGGCGTAAATCCCTATCTGAAAATTGAAGAGAAATTTCCAATTCTCGCATTCTCTATCTGGTTTTCTAAGTCTAGAATCATGGTCAAATCTTAAGTTAAAGGTACGGGGTGTTACAATATCTCCCCCTTGGGATCATTCGTCCTCGAATGATGGGTCATGGTTAAGAATATGGCTGGACATGGCTTGAATACATGAACGTGAAAGAAACATGACATAAAACATAAGAGCTAACATGGTTACGTGGGAACATAGTCATGGATCATGAGAACTGAATACGTGATTACATAGAAACATGTACATGGGAACATGAAATTGAGTAGTACCTACATGAATGAGAATCATGAAACATTTGTCCTCGATTTATGACTAGTGGTTAAGAACCGCTACTAACTTTGGCATCTATAAAATTTATGGCAGGACTTCCTTCATAATTAGGACCCTTAAGACATTTCTCAAATGTCTGCCAGCTAACTAAAGTACCAACCCACAACTCACAGGGTATCTTAATACGCATGATGTGACATAACGTGATTACTAAATCTTGAATGTGGCTAACATGAATACTAGGCTGGCCTGAACACACAGATATTGGCTGAATGATTACATGATTACTATACATTGGGTTTGGAAGAAAATCTATAGGCACAAATGACATGAGTACTAGAAATAGGCACAAACATGACATGATTACCTGGGCATGAGGTACATGACGTGGGACATAACAACATGAAAACTGGCTGACATGAATACATGAGTGCTAAACTATCATGAGATACGAATACGTGTAAACATGGCTATCATAACATGGGATCTGACATGTCGAAAACATGATTGTTACAACATGAGGGTTGAATACTAAGCGCGGGTAGGATTTGGATACTTAGAGACTTCATCATAGACGTTCGTATGTCACCACGGTAATATGAGATAGAAGTATGACTTCGACTTTGAATGTAAGCGAAACTCGGTGTGAATGCGATAGACTTGAGTCATATAACAATAATATGATCCTAACATAGGTATTCATAAAGCTCTAGCATAGGCATGACATGAATACGTCGAATTTGAATAGAATACTCCTGAGATAAGCACCATAGGGTGCAGGAAAGGAACTATTCTTTGCTTTGAAACATAGATAAGAATACCTTGGCATACCTTTCTTATTATCGTGAGCAGATCATAAAGTATTGAGAGCAAGGAATCATTTATGTTAATCATAAGAGACACTTCATCTTAGAATATAAACGTGGCATGCGTACATCAAACGGAAGGACGTAACATTGAACATACATGAAAACGATATTAATATGGCATAAAGCATGAATACATGAGTAGCATGACATGGGACATGGGTACATGAAAAACATGGAGTTTACATGAGTACCTGCATACCATGGCGTATGGACTTCAGTTCATGAGCATTGAAGTAAGACTAAGGCATAAGTGTGACTTGCATGGAGCACATTTTGTAGGCCTCACTCTTGAGTCAGAGACATAGGGCATGGATAAAACATTACCTTTAGAATTTAGATATATCGAAAGAATAGGACATGGTTCAAAATATCTTACTTTTATCACCGTGGGTAAACACCCTTGTTATAAATAAGGCTCATGAAAGAATGGATTATAGGCATGAATAATTTGTTCCTCAGCATCTAAGACATGGGTAGAAAGTCACCTTGACCATAACAAGGCATAGATACTTAGCGAAAGAAAAAGGAATCATTTCATCATGATCGTTAAACATTAGCTAGAGGAATATAATCATGAGTTACATAGAATTGTGGATAGGACATCCATCATCCATCTTGACTTACTCTCATTATTTCCTACCAACATCATTTTTATGCTATTTCTATAGGTGGATGCTCGAATAAATCTATCGTGGACATGAGTACGTAAAAACGTAGGTAGTATACCATTAATGTCAAAATAAGTCATTTACCCAAGGCATTCTCCTCTTGTCCAAGGAATAGGTGTGCGTTCCATAGGATTCTTAGTCTTTAAAGTATTATGTTATCTTCCCTTCGATCCTTATCAACGTCAACATCATAATAGGAGATCACTTAGAAGCTAGAACGTGGACATGGGTATAAAAGCACGATAAATACGTGGGACATGAATGCAGTTTTTAACTTTAGACATGAGCACAACCTGATGTATGAAACATGAAAGGACATTCCCTGGCATAACTTACTATCGTATGGAGTCTTAATTCTTGTATCTTAAACGAGGAGTGCAAAGCTGTAACATGGGCATGACATAGGTACGAAAGGCACGAGTAGAGTACGTCTGTGCATTAGTACCATATAGTGTATAAATTACTCTGGAATAAAAAACATTACGCTCTTAAACCTCTTTTTTCTCTAAGCTTGATCTCATAACATGTTTACCTAATAGTGATCCGAACAACATGAAAAGATGACTTCTACACGCTTTTATCTTAACTACAGGAAACTGTAACCTCATTGGCACTTGTCAACTTACGAAAACACAACATCTAAATTTGGCACCTTATTATACTATCTCCCCCTTAGTTCAAAAGCTAATGTCTGTAGCCTGTGGATCCCTTAAGTTAGCGATGAGTGGTCATCTAATTGCCTCACTGGTTTTCTCTAAATTCTGCTCTGTCTCTAGGGCTATCATAAAACTCATCTCTTTTATCTCCTTGCTTACCTCTTCTATTACCCATCAAATACATTCTTATGATAACTTACTAACACCATGCCCTCTAATTCGGCCTAAACCATATAACTTGTTAGAACTATGCCAAGAGACTAAACATTATCTGATCATATCTTTTTTGTCAAACACTACCTTTCCGTAGTCACGTACACAGTCATACTAAAGTAGGTTTACACCTCGAAGGAAAATTTTAAAATATCCTACCCTAAACTTACTTACTACTCTCTATTGAACACATGCTAGCATCACGTTCTCTGATATTGTCTTGAATGCTAGAGTGAAACATAAAATGTTTCTAACTTCCCTCATCATCTGACCCTATTCTGCGGTCATATACTATCTCTTCTGTCCTATAGGCATGGATCCCACTTATGGAAATTTCGTCAGTCTTAAATGATAGATTTATATACTTATGAACTTTCGATACACTTTAAAATCATATCATCCTATACATATCTGGAGGTAAACACTTAATCACCTAGCCTTAGAGGGAACTGTCACATCCTAGCCTATTATAGTAGTACCTACTCCTTGTAGTAACTCGCTAATATCATAATCCTATGTCTGGTTTGAATAAACCTAAATAATTTAAAACTATCCCCAAAAATTCAATATCGTCTGCTTGTGGTTCCTCCTATCATACCCAGTCCCTTCTTAGTCATGTGCATAGATCATATGGCAAAAATATATATCCTTGAAAAAGTCAAGACTTTCTAGTATTACAAGTGGTTTGCTCTTTTCCTATTTCCTGCTCAAAACTTTCATGGACAGTTTACGCCTGCTGTGGTTAACTTCATAACATGTTACCTAGTGGGGTCTTAAATTTGAACCATCTTCCTTATACTATAGCTCCATGGTCAAAGAGTCCAAATAAACTTATTCTATAGGGTATATAAACTACATGTACTACAATACCGAAACTTGTCTTTCAAATGATACTATCACTTGATAAACATACCATGGACTATTTGGCAAGTCTTTGGTCTCGAATTTCGTTCTCGCCGCTTACGCATTCGATACGTTTAGAATTCGATGGGAAAAGAATGTTACTTACTACTCTAAGCTTCGTGGCACGAGTTAGAATAATTCCTAATGACTCAATCTAAAAGCAACACATCGATAATGATTAGATTTACATATTCCTCATCTATTGGGATGAGGCGTATTTGGTAGAACAGGAAACAACACACGAGTCCAAGTGATTTCTGAGAACATAGCTCCATTACATGATCTAGAGTTGAAAGAAGTAAGACAATCTTAAATATCTTGGGAGTCAATTGTATATATGTGTGGGCGCCACACATACATAACAGTAACCCCACTAGATACTGTTTCATAGACTTCCTAAGACAGTTGAACCTAGTGCTCTGATACCAAGCTTTGTCATGCCCCGAACCATGGCCTAGGCGAAACACGGCACTCGGTGCCTTACTGCATGTGATCGAGCGAATGACATGTCTTGTTGAATCATCATAAGGAATAACATGAGCGAAATATAACATGAAATGTGATGAGCTTTTATAAAACATGAGATGCCATAATAATTTAATAAAATACTTGTTTAAATCAAGAATGGGGAAATATCATAAATTGAGCCAAAGATGGCCACACGACTCTGAGTATTTGACATGACTGACTGACTAGTCTATGAAACCTCTAACATGAACATGAGTCTGCTAAACAAAACTGCTGGGACAAGGCCCCCCAACATACCTTTAATGCATAACTAATAGGTAATAGATAATTAACTAAACCCCGAAAGAGATGAGGCTCACCAACAAGCTGATACGTGTAGAGTCCTACTAAGCAGATGCGTCATCCTGTAAATATGTACCTGCATCGTGAAATGCAGGCCCCCAGGCAAATAAAAGGGGACGTCAGCACATTGAATGTACTGGTATGTAAAGCAACTGAATGAAATAACATGGGATATGAAATAACATAATAAGAAGTGAAGTGGAGACTAAAACCTAGTCATGAGCATGAGTACATATATATATATATATATATATATATATATATATATATATATATATATATATATATATGACATGAATAAAAGCATTTTTAAGTTGGGAGAGCAATAACATAACCGACATGAAACCACCACGTTGAGACGTGGAGTCTGATCTCTGCCCGATCAGCTAAGCCATCTTGTACCTTGTCAGGGTACAAGACATGAACATGAAATGAATGGATCCAAAATCCCTCAATGGGGAAAACATAAAGGAATCGTCCTAACTGGGCGGAGCGATCCTTATCCTACGGTGGCAAACATATTTTCAGGCTATCTGAGCCTTCTTGGTAATCTGTGCAACTCTTAAAAATATAAACATTATATAGTTGGCTAAGAATCCCATGATTTTCGCGAAATAACTTGTAAATAACTTGTAATCATGATTTCATGAAATAACTTGTAACATGGTTTCATGAAATGACTTGTAGGCATGTTCTGAAATGATATAACATAAACATGGTTTCATATCAAATAGCTTGAAAAGATTGGTCTGAACAATATAGTTACATAATATACTTGCATAAAAACGTGTAAAGGATGTGGAGTGTTTTCTTGAAAATAACATGATGATTTATAACATGTATGTAGGAACTCATGGGATGCAAGTATGGGTTTCATGAATTACAGACAGATTCTCAATAATCATAATGATGTATCAAGAACGCATTGAAGAATTTATAACAATTTAATACATAATATAACATAGGACATGGACCTAGGGTTATCATGAATATGGTTAAAAACTCTAGTTTTCGTAAAGCTTCATACTTTATGGAAGAAGAAGCGTGGGGAAGAAAAATGATGTTCCTACACGTAGATAGCAACCCTACATACCTGGTAATGTTCCAAACTCATAATGAAAATCTGAACATTGAATAAGAATCCCAAACCCTTAGTCTTGAATCCCTTTAATTGGGTTTTCTTGAAAACCCTAGGTTAGAATGATGAATTCTTGATTATTATCTATGGATACACGTTAAAATTGACTTAGAAGGATTAGAATAGGCTTACCTTAGTGTTCTTGATAGTGGAAGAGGGTAGGAGATCATTCTAGGGCTTGAAGGAAAGAAAAATAATGATTTTGGACTGCTTTGGATGAATATATACTATTCTGGTTATAAATTATATGGCCACTAAATACGCTCCATATTTCATAATATGGATTGTATTTCGGGTCGTATTTTCTGGACTGCTCTGCCAACCCTTTAGTAAAATGGCCATAACGTTTTGTACAAATGCCCTTTTGACCACTATAATATACCGTTGGAAAGGTATTTCAACGCTCTACAACTTTCATCAATGAATTTTTCCCAAATTCCCAAATAATAGAGGGGTTATAGTCGTTGGATGTAAGACCTTCTACAAACTCACTTGAAAGCATGCCCCGTAGAGTGGCTTCCAATATTGTTTTACCCAAAGACTCTTCTTATGACTAGATTAGTTTTGAAAACATAAACACTGTAGCACCCTTTCCCAAATACGACCATCAAATATGAGTCGTATTTCAAAAT
Source organism: Lycium barbarum (assembly GCF_019175385.1). Taxonomy (NCBI): domain Eukaryota; kingdom Viridiplantae; phylum Streptophyta; class Magnoliopsida; order Solanales; family Solanaceae; genus Lycium; species Lycium barbarum. The sequence continues at coordinate 124,218,270 of NC_083340.1, read as the reverse complement.
ACGATCAGTATTTAACAATATGTATTCCACAAGCCAAATTTCAGAATGCACAGTGATTTAGATACCACAATACGACCATCAAATACGGGCTGTTTACTAAAATACAGTTGGTATTCTTGGGCGTAAATCCCCATCTGACAACTGAAGATAAATTTCTAATTCCCGCGTTCTCTATCTGATTTTCTAAGTCTAGAATCATGGTCAAATCTTAAATTAAAGGTACCGGGTTTTACATGTACAATCAATGCGAATTTGTTGAGAAATTTGTTGTTTGTACTAAAAATTTGAATATTTTTATTAAGGTTTCAAATTTAGGGGGAAAAACTATTATGGACTTGTTCCCTTTCCCTTTTTATCCCTAAGGCCTACTTTTACTCCTCTAAATAGAGTGAAAATGGTCATTAGGAGGGGGTTGGATCTCTCCCTCTCTCCTTTTTTGGGTCCAGAAAAAATTATACATGTAAGAAAGCTTTATTAATTTCTTACAGTCATATATACCACTATATACTACAATATACAAAAAATATACTACTATACTACTATGACTACTACAAAATACAAGATACTGCTCTAAAGTATTCTTATGCTATATAAGTTTGGTAATGACCCTTTCGGTTGTTATTTAATATTCCGTGAACCCGTGCCCAATCTAGGTCGAGGGTCGTAAATAATAAGCTCCATGGCGTGTTTTAAGGGTTAAGAGTAGTAAAAATCAATTCCGTGCAAAATTAGAAATTGTAGGCCAAGGAAAAGAAGCGGACCGCTATCGCAGTCAATGGACCACTGTAGCGGCAGATCGACCGCCGCAGCGGTCCACGCGGAGCAGTGACACCCTTTTTGGTCACTTAGTTTATTTTTCTCTCATTTTTCAATAAAGGACTCCCAAAGGATGCTCCTAGGGTTCCATATGAAAGAAAAACCCTTGTGCCAAGAAAAAGAGACCCATCTAATTTCTTCCCCACCATTCCCTATGACTATTACCTCGCAAGGATTTGGATGAAAGCTAGAAAGATGAGCAATTCATGGAGATTCAATTATCTGTTCGTCAATAAGGTAGGTTATGGTTTACTTGAGTTATACTTTGATTAGTAAATCATATACACTTTCAGAATTGATGGGAGACTGCATGATTAGGTCTTCAGACACGGAGTGTTATAGCCCGTATTTCATACGTTCGGATAATTCGAGATAGTTGTGAGAAATTAAGGGCAAGACTATTCTCCAAAATTATTTTAATGTACAAGTTGGTTATGAATATTATTTATGAGTATTATTAGTATGGAAATATTAAAAAATGCTAGGGGTAAAAAGGGAAATTCGCAATATGACTCGTGGAAATATGGAGGAAGGCTAAGGGCAAATTTGGAATTCGGAAAAAAATAAATTTTCATGAAGTGCAAAAAAAAAAAGGGGGCTTGGAATTAAAAGGGGCATTTGGCCGTCCATAGTAAATGGGCCAAAGCCCATATGAGGCCAAAATAAATAAGTCATCTTATCATCTCATTCCTAGAAATTTCAAGAAACTTAGAGAAGCCAAAGTGAAGGGGGCCATTCGGCCATACCATACCCAACAATAACCTTGGAAGAATTTTCATCAAAAATTATTTTCTTCTAGCAAAACAACCCATTGAAGGGTCCTTAACAAAGTGAAGTGGTCATTGGAGCAAGAAAAACACATATTCTTGCAAGTTACAAATTTTAGCCAAGTGAGAAGTTAAGGAAAAAGGTAAGGTTTAATCCTTTTATTATATGTTATGGATGATTATGTATGTTGTAGTATGTAAAAGTGGATGAAATGCATGAAAATAGGGATGCTTTGTGTGGTCGTGTATATGTGGTATGTGGCCGTGTGGATATGGTTTGGTGTGGAAGAAAATGAATCAATTTTACTTAGTACTTTGGTTGTTGTTGTAATGGAATCTATGAGGGGAATGAAAGTTTAATGATTCTAGTTAAAGTTGTAAGTGTTGGACAGTTGTTTGGAAGCTAATGTAATGTTAAAAATCATTTCTTATATTCATGGAAATTGATGTTGTTAGTGTGTAAATTGTTGGTATGGTTTATGAACTTGAAAGAAGGAAATGTGTTGTTATTGTTCTTGTTGAATTTGGAAGGTCTCGGGCGAAGTAGTATGTTGATTGGGTTGTTTTGAATGTTATGTGAATTGTTTGAAGTATTCTTGAATCACGTTAGGGAGATTTCGGATTAATACTTGAATGTGGGATCATTGGTGTTAGTTGGATTATATGTGATTGAATTGAATATAAATGAATTGTCGATGAATTGTGGGACGAAGGTTGCTAATGTTAGAATATATTTTGGATTGATTGTTGAAGTTGTTAGTATGATTGTTGGTATTGTTGTTGATAGTTTGGCCGAGCTAAATTCTCGGATTGTTGTTGATAAAAATTGGCCGAGTTAGATTCTCGGGGATGGCGTATTTACAGGGGAAATGCTGCCGAAATTTCGGCAGATCATAAGTGAAATTTATTTTAAAACTAAGGCAAGTGTATGACGACGAATCTAATAATTGTGTGAACTCTTTTGAATGTAGACTAGCAAGCCTGGATAAATAAACGTAGCTAATAGGACGTGGAGCAGGTATGTAAGGCTTACCCTTTCTTTCTTTTGGCATGATCTTTATGAAACGAGCAAATGACGTATATGTATGATTTTAAAGAAATTCCTATTCTTAGAGCCACTAGGATGGCTAATGTTTTTGACTTCCGAAGAACTATTTTGTCATGTCTTGATACAAGTATGTGGTTCCAAAAGTTCTATGTTGATTTGATTCATAGCGATATTCGAAAGGTACTTGATATGGTTATTGCTTTGATTTTCCAAAAATAGCTTCTCAAACGTTCGTAGAAGGTTCTGTACTTCAAACGCTCATAACTTCCTTATACTGAATCGGATTGACCCGAAACTTGTTTCTGAGCCTTCGGGTGTCGATAAGTATTCTTGTCCATCGAGTCTTCCATAATATATTCGGAGGTTACCGACCTTACGTCACCCCGATAAAGTATAGTCATCCTTGTGACTTTCTGCATGTTCTATGTTAAACATATGATGATAGTATTACATCGCACCTGTATGGGCGGGCAGTTATATACACCACTATAGTGGGCAGCATATATCCCGGACGCGGGAGGCCCGGACGCGGGCTTACACACCGATCCTATATGGACGGGCAGTTTATACACCGTTCCTATTTGGACGGGCAGCTTATACACTTTGCATATATGGTACGAGGATGAGTAAGAGTAAGGCAGTTTGGCTTATTCTCTTTATACTTGACAGCTTGGTTATGACGTTTCATATTGATGTCTTTCTTTTCATTATTGCCTTATTTCGCTGTTCATGCCTTACATACTCAGTACATATTCCGTACTGACCCCCTTTCTTCGGGGGCTGCGTTTCATGTCGCGCAGGTACACCCACATGAGTTGAAGCTATTATAGAAGATGTTCCAGCGGAGTTGGCAGGCTCCACTTGTTCCTGGAGTGCTGCCGAGTCAGAGTATGTGTGCTACGATGTCTGATTAATGTTAGAGACTTTGCAGACAGCGTCGTGGGTATTGGTTGTCAGTTCTGTAAGCGGCTCCATCAGCTGATGTGTCATTTTGTGTTATGATATAAGTTCTACATGATTACAAATTTTGTTTGATTTGAGAACAAAGAAATAGGATATTTCCGAAAGTTTTACTATGTATTTTATTGTATTTGATTTAAGAGCTCAAGGATATTATGTGTGTAATAAGAGTCAGAGGGTTCGCTCGGCTCTAGGTAAGGGTCGAGTGCCCATCACACCCTAGTAAGGTTAGGGTGTGACACGGAGTTGGGTTGAAATATTCTATAACGTAACTAAAATCTTGTGTTAATAATAGTTAGGGTAACAATGAATGTTTACTAATGTGAGTACTATTATCACAGAAGGGGTGTCTCGTGTTCAATTTATGCATTTCTTGAAGGGGGTGAGTTCCGCCTTATTTCCTAGTTGTATTGGATTATTCACATGGTTGTCTTTCTTGTAAATAAGAAATTTTACTGAGAGGTCCGAGTAAGTCGGACTAGCATAGCGCCCATCAAGGGCATGGTTTATGACTTGTTGATCTATTGCATCATAGCATTGCATTGCACGAGTTTGAGGAAATATAGGTAGCCAGAAAGGCTAAGTATGGGAAATTGAATTGTTTGGTCTTTTGGGCCGTTGAGCTAGATATGAGTATTCCTTATGATGTGAATCTGCGACCGAGGTTCTTTCCGGGGCGAAGGATTTATGACTCGGGTCTGAGGAGTCGATCCAAAACAAGGGTACATGGACACCATGGGTCCCCTGCAAGTCATGACTACTGAGTTATGACATCAGATAATATGTATGTACAGTGTGATTGGGCCCTTGCATCGCATTCTGCATTGCACTACATCTCATATTTCTAGGATTATACTTGTGTGTACTACTGTCATTTATACTGCATATTCATATTTATGTTTTCATTGAGAGTCTGGGTGGAGAGGGGATTAATATATGATAAGCATGGAGACGAGAGTCAATAGGTTGAATGAAAGGCAGAGATCAGTTGTGATAAGTAGAACACCTATAATTCTTGGAGATAAAATGAGCGAGCAGTTGAGAGAGGAAAGGTAAGTGGTGAGGGGGTAATCATCCTTAGTGAGAATCTTGAGGTTGATTGACCTATCTGTTTATCTTATCGACTTTATATTATGTTGCGTGAACTAATCTTAGTCGACCCATGATGCTTACCAGTACGTGTGGTGTACTGATACTATTCTTTCTACGCCCTTTTTGGGGGAGATATGTTGCAGGTTTTAGCTAAAGTTTCGACGTGTGGATTTATCAGGCATTCTCCTACAGCCTCGTTCATCCCACTTCAGGTAGAGGCTGTGCCATTTATTTTGTCTTCTTGTACAGTAGGAGCTCTTTTACCTGTCTAGACTAGATCTTGGGGATTTCTTTTTAAACAAAATCTGTACGAAGCTTTTACTGTAATTTTGTGATTTTTGAAAGATTGTTGTCGCAACTGTTTAAATGTTTGGTTTAGTTGGTAAGGGTTCATCTACTAGGATAGTAATATGGTAGGTGCCCGCATGACTCGTGGGTTGGGTCGTGACAGTTAGTATAAGAGCCTAGGTTACCGGTCTCACAAGTACAAGAGCAAATGTCTGGTAGATTCTTTTGGAATGGTACGATGACGTCCGTACCGATCCGCAAGAGGCTATAGGACATCTAGAGGTTTACCTTCATTCATTACATTGTGCCGCCCCAAATGTGCCGTCCCCTGGTTGGATCCAATTGGTATCTGCATGATTTCAATTAGTATCTTAACGGGCTAATTGGTATCTGTCAATTCCAATTGGTGTCTTTCTATTTTGACGCAAGAAAGATTTATGTAGCAAGTGCGTAGTATTCGTGTGAACAAAAGGCATTTCAGTTATAATGTTTGTGTTATAGACTGGGTACTGATTCTGGGGATTTTTAGCAAAGTTAATAGCGCATTCGTACTCATAGGTGAAAACCATGTTTTTGCACGCTAATCATCTAAGTAAACCCCTTTGCGATTCGAACTGGAGGGCAAAAGTTACACCCACTGGCACTATAGCATCGCTATAGCGGTACCGGGACCGCTACAGCGGGCTCGCTATAGCGGGCATCGGACCACTATAGCTGACCCAAAATTTTTGCAAGGATCCGCCATAGTGACATAGTCACCGCCATAGAGGTACCGCTGCAGCGGTATAGTGACCGCCACAGCAGTACCATTTGACCAGTAGCTTCCTTCTTCCTCTCCTATTTGCCAATTTGATTTGTTCATCAACAACTAAGAAGAAATCAATTTCCAAAGCAAATGCATTTATAAAAACATCCGCCCAGTTAGGGAAATTTTCTTACGAGCACCCTTAAACCATGGCACCCGCACCAAAACAACAAAATAGAAACTATCCAAACATGCCAAAAACAAGCAAAAAGCAACCAAATTGTCTGATGATCAAGCCCTACAAGGGAAAGTACTAACCAAAGCTAAAAAACAAAAGGGGGGAGGGGGGGGGGGGGAAGCTCTAAGCCACTCCACGGCTAGTCACCTCGCCACCACCATCCTCCGAGTCACTAGAGTCCTCGCTACCAAGTCCAAACTCCCTGAGGAAGGACAACTAGGAGGCATCTCTGGTAGTCACCTTGGGAGGCTTCACCTTCGGGACTAGGGCCTTCAAGAGGCTCTTGATACCTTTACACATCTTCACGAATAGCTTGTCCCTAATCCGCCTCTTTTTCTTTTTTCTCGTCCAAGTCATCCCGGAGATCCACATGGGCCTGAGCCAAAGATCCATATGCGCCTTCCAAGGCATCCACAACCTCTCCCATCTTGGCCTGGGACTCCATGCAACTCTTTATCTGCTTCGTGGTAAAATAGTCGATCCCCGCAGCACTGCTAGACGACCCGGCCTCCATGGAAGGTCACGCAAAACCCATCATGGCCGCCTTCACCGCAACCATATTAGCCTCCATGCGCTCCAGGGTACCCGGGGTCTGTGACTGACCACTCCCGTCCTGTGGGCCACCACTATCATCTGAGCCAGTCCTCTTCCTTTTTCCCCTACCCTGTGCTCCCTTGACCTTCAATGGGTTAAAGGTGACATTAAACTCCACATAGCGGTCCCCAGGCTCCGTAAGCACCCCAGCATTACGACAAAGATGGGTGATCAGGGAGGGAAATATCAAACTCGGGCCAGCCTTGGACACAAAACCCCGCCACTCCTCGATCACCTGCATACTCACATTCATGGGCACACCATCCAGAATACAAGCAACCACAAGGGCCCGCGGGTAAGTGATCTCAGTAGTGTTGATCGAAGGGGGAACCCATCAGGGAACGAGGTTTAACCACCTCTGAGCCTAAATAATAAAGTGTCTACTCTTAATAGCCTAGTGGGAGACAACCCAAGTAGCTTTCTTCCTTTTTGATTCCCTCACCAACATCCTCACTAATCACGGCCCATTTCCCTCAATGTCCTTTGCCCGAAGCTCATCCTGTGGAGGGTTGGGCAGCCCATGGACGACGTTGATGGCCTCAACACCCACCTTTATACTAACCCCTCGGATAGTAATCTGCGGCTCCGAAACAGTCCAATCCACCATAGGGAGCATAGCATAGAACTCCCTGACCCAGTTACATTTGACATTTTCGGGCTCCTCGACTAACTGGCCCCAACCAATATGGTGTAGAGTTTGATAGAATTCTGGGGTCAGCTCTTCAATGCGGTCCATAATGAAAGGGTCTGCTATTCCATGAAACGCCTCTTACAAATGTTATTGGGGAATTTAACGTATGCGGAGGGAGCTGGGGGTTATTGTCCCTGTTGCTGTTGTTGTTACTGGCTCGCCATAATAAGTGAGAGAGTTAACCTAAAAAAGTGAAAAGCAGAGTTAGATTAGTGTGGTACAAAGAGTTAGCAGTGATAGATCATGCATGAAATAGTAGAAAAAGCCAAAATTTTGATTCTACTTGAAGCAGCTCCGCTGTGGCGGTAGTATGGCAGCTGTAGCAAAGCCGCTATTGTGGCATTAGGGCCGCTACAACAGAAAAGCCGTCGCCATAGAGGTGCCTTATCGATGTAGCGGGCTCGCTATAGCGGCCACCTCCCAAGTCAGTAGGACCTATCCCAGTGATCGATCCATTGCTATAGCAGTACCGCTGTAGCGGTGGAAGGACCACCGCAGTGGTGCCCGTTTTCTCCAGTCCGAAAAACTTCCTACCCCCACCGTTTCAAACCCAAAATTTTCATCATGATTTTCCTATTTTTGTCAAGGATCAAGTAGTATGATAGCATGCATGACTTTTTACAACTTTTTCTACCCCATTTCAACTACCATGGTTAATCGATATTGAGCAAAACATCAAAAAATTGCACCACCACAAAACATTCCACCCCAATGATCAAAGGAACATGAATTAACCCTCCATGATCAAAGGAACTACCCTCCCCAAGAACCAAAAACCCTTTTTGTCTAGAAAACCAATTTTTCTTCCTAATCTAGCAAGTTAAGCATGAAAAATTTGAAATAGAAAGCCATAGATAAGCTATAGGACAGTGAAAGGGAGCACATACCTTGAAATGCGAGTGATCTACAAGCTTGGCAAGAAAAGTGAACTTTGGAGCGTAGAGAAAATCCTTTATTTCTTTCCCTTCTTATCAGTTTTTGGTGTAGTGTTTTTGGTTAATCGAAGGGGGTAGGGTGGTTATAAGGAAGTGTGGAGGGAAATGAGGGGTTGAGTAATGTATAAGGGGGAAGAATTTTCGTGGGTAGTGGAGAGGTTTTCCGTTATGGGGAAATGAAGGGGAAGTGGAAGGGGTGAACTCCCTTTATTTTTGTTTCTACTGATGACCGCTGCAGGCGGCATATCGACCGCTGCAGCGGTACCACTATAGCGGTCCTATGGCCGCTATAGCGGTGGCAGTGGATTTTTTTTTGTTCTGTCAGTCATTTCTTTCCCTATAGCAATGGCTCGAAACCTTATTTTCCCTGGTGTAGGGCCCAGGAAGGTGACCCTTACCTCATCCCACCCCATTTGGGGACGAACGATAGTTTAATTGGTATCTGATGTAATGACCTTTCCAGTGGTTATTTAATATTTCGCGAACCCGTTCCTAATCTAGGTCTAGGGTCGCAAATAATAAGCTCCATGGCATGTTTTAAGGGTTAAGAATAGTAAAAATCAATTCCGGGTAAAATTAGAAACTGCAGGCCCGGAAAAATAAGCGGACCGCTATATCGGTCAATGGACCGTCGTACCGGTACCGCTGTAGCGGCAGATTGACCACCGCAGCGGTCCACGTGAAGCAGTAACCCGTTTTTGGTCACTAAGTTTTTTCTCTCCTTTTTCAATAAAGGACTCCCAAAGGCTGCTCCTAGGGTTCCATATGAAAGAAAAACCCTTGTGCCAAGAAAAAGAGACCCTTCTAATTTCTTCCCCACCATTCCCTACGACTATTACCTCTCAAGGATTTAGATGAAAGCTAGGAAGATGATCAATTCATGCAGATTCATTTAGTTGTTCGTCAACAAGGTAAGTTATGGTTTACTTGAGTTGGACTTTGATTAGTAAATCATATATACTTTTAGAGTTGACACAAGACTACATTATTAGGTCTTCGTACATGGTGTTGGGTTGGACATATTCTATAACGTAACTAAAATCTTATGTTAATAATATTTAGGTTAACAATGAATGTTTACTAATGTGAGTACTATTATCACGGAAGGGGTGTCTCGTGTTTAATTTATGCATCTCTAGGAGGGTGAAAGTTCCGACTTATTTCCCGGTTGTATTGGATTATTCACATGGTTGTCTTTCTTGTAAATAAGAAATTGTACTGAGAGATCCAAGTAAGTCGGACTAGCATAGCACCCATCAAGGGCATTGTTTATGACTTGTTCATCTATTACATCATATCATTGCATTGCACGAGTTTGAGGAAATATAGATAGTTGGAAAGGCTGAGTATGGAAAATTGAATTGTTTGGTCTTTTGGGCCGTTGAGCTAGATATGAGTATTCCTTATGAAGTGAATCTGCGACTGAGGTTCTTTTCGGGGCGAAGGATTTATGACTCGGGTCTAAGGAGTCGATCCGGAACAAGGGTACATGGACACCATGGGTCCCCTGCAAGTCATGACTACTGAGCTATGACATCAGATAATATGTATGTACATTGTGATTGGGCCCTTGCATCGCATTTTGCATTGCACTAAATCTCATATTTCTATGATTATACTTGTGTGTACTACTGTCGTTTATATTGCATATTCATATCTATGTTTTCATTGAGAGTCTGGGTGGAGAGGGGATTAATATATGATCAGCATGGAGACGAGAGTCTATAGGTTGAATAAAAGGAAGAGAGCGGTTGTGATAAGTAGAACACCTGTAATTCTTTGAGATAAAAGAAGCGAGCAGTTGAGAGAGGAAAGGTAAGTGGTGAGGGGGTAATCATCCTTAGTGAGAATCTTGAGGTTCATTGACCTATATGTTTATCTTATCGACTTTATATTGTGTTACGTGAACTAATCGTAGTCAGTACGTGTGGTGTACTGATACTACTCTTGCTACGACCTTTTTGGGTGTAGATATGTTGTAGATTTTAGTAGAAGTTTCGACGTGTGGATTTATCAGGCATTCTCCTACAACCTTGCTCATCTCACTCCAGGTAGAGGCTGTGTCACTTATTTTTATCTTCCTGTACAGTAAGAGCGCTTGTACCTGTCTAGACTAGATCCCGTGGATTTTTTTTCAGTCTTATTGTATTTTAAAATAGAATCTATATGATGTTTTTACTGTAACATTGTGATTTTTGAAAGATTGTTGTCGCAACTGTTTAAATATTGGGTTTAGTTGGTAAGGGTTCGCCTACTAGGATAGTAATATGGTAGGTGCCCGCATGACCCGTGGGTTGGGTCGTGACAAGTTTAAGAAAACAAGAGGTTGTTTTCAAGGATTTTGAGGTGTTGGTGTTGGTGTTGAAGTTGTGGTCCTAATCCCTCCTTTTGATCTTTTTGTTGCCCCTAAAAAAGGTAATAGCCCCATTTCCATCCTATTTACTTCATTTTTATTTCTTTTAATATATTTTAGTCTGTATATTATACTCTGAGCTATGTTTGAGGTTTCTTCAGTGTTATTTACTGTTAAATAGCTTTGTTTGTGTTGAATTGATGATATTATTGTAGTTTAGTGGTTGTTAAGCTGATAATGATGTTTAAAATGGTTGAAAATGAGAAGGAAAGCATGTCTTATCTTGTAGTTACTACTACATTGGATTATTTGATAATTTTAAGATGTTTAGGTTGACTCTAAGTCTTAAACTATGTGTTGGTTGTATCTGGATGTTTTTCCTGAAGTATGGTGTCTTGAAATGGTTTAAATGAAAGGGAAAGCCTTACTTGTTTACTATTAAGTTATAATGATAGTGTAGTAGGTTTTAAGAGGTTTTGGTGTCAAAAATTGAATGCTAAAGCTAAAAAATAAGGTTTAAAAGAGATAGAATGGTTATTTGTTGCATTTCTTTGTTGTTTCATTCAATCATTTTCAAAATACTATCTTGATATGGTGATGAAGTGTAATGAGGTCTAAAAGAGTTTTTAGGGGGTTCATTAGCAGCTTCAAGGTTAAGAATGAGTTTGGAATAAGGTTAGGTGTTAGTCAATCCTGTCCACTGCTTCTTTTGAAGGGGGTTGAGCTGATATTTTGTAATCTTATGACTATTTGACTACTGGTTATGAGTTTTCTGTGCATTTTGTGTTCCTATATGATTACATTAAGTCTATATTTATGCTTGTTTGGATAGTTTGAGTAGACTTTGTTTCATTTTGGTTTAATTTACTAGTAGTTGTCTTTGATTATTACTCTAAAACTGTGTATAAGTCTTGAAAAATGAACCTGCAATCCCTATGTCTATTGGAAAATGGATATACTTAGTCTAAATTATCCTCATAATGTTGTAGAATCTGTTTAAAATCAGCTTTGGTGATCTTTGACTGAAAACTAGCTCCCCTCCCCCCTGAGAATGAGTCTAAGCCTTTACTATTGTTTAAAATGATCTTGCTTGAGCATACTCTTGATATTCTGAGGTTTGCATCACATTTTTTACCTTGTATGAGCCTTAAGCTAAGTCTGGATCTTGCATACCCTTTTAAAACTTTGATGTGTACGAATTTGTCCTGTATGGTTGGCATATACTTGAATTAAGAGAATTGGAACTCCTTGCTAGCTTGACTGGGTTTAAACTAGACCCCTCATCTCTTAAAGTCTAAACCCTATTAGTATAATTGTGAAAGATAAGCTTGTAACTACCTTTTCTTGTAAAACAAATCACTAATTGAAACTGTGTGTGAACCTATGTGTGCATTTGGCTGTTCCGTGTTGACTTACCTACATTGATCACCTTCGTATTATGTCAAGTATTTGAAGAAGTACAATATGACATTGTCTACTTGATTATGAGCTCTGAAACTGGTTAGTAAGGATTAGAGGCTTTGAAGTAAAAGATAAGGCTAAAAATGGAACTTTGATGGATCTCCACTTACCTAGTTGACTCATTAGAATGGCTTAAGCCTTAAATGACCCTGATCATGTCTAAAACTTGCATGAAGCTGAATTGTGATTGGATCTTCTTGTCTGAGACTAATTATGAGAAATCTAGATATAAATGAACTTAGTATCATGCTACATTGAAGCTAAATGGTTTTTCACACCTACGTCTATCCTGAGGCCTGTTTTTTGTAAACTTTGGAGTTCCTATGCATAATCTAATGTCTTCCTTGTTTGGCTCATAATGAGTGACATGAATACTTTAGGACTTACATTGGGACCCCTTTACTGTATTGTGACATTGCTATAACTTGTCTTCATATATGCTAATTAACATGTACTACGTATTAGAGCTTCTTTTTTTTTTACTTGCTTTGCCCAGTGACCTTTCTATCTTGTTGTGTCATTCTCATTGTTGAATTCCGAGATGTGTTTATCTGTCTATATGATTTAGCAAATTTAAGAGTTAACATTTAGGGTATAATTGCATGATATAATGTGAGTTTAGGGGGATATAAGAGGGTATGCCCCTCTTGGAGGTTTTGCCCTTTATATCCCTAAGTATATGAGTGGTATATCTTGTATATTGAGTTTCATATAATTAACAAATTCCTGAAAAAACATTGTAAACAAGCGATATGTTTGTGTATTTCACAACCTTTATACTTAGAAAAAATTTAAGATGAATGAGGGAGTATATCAGTGAGCATATGAGTGTATACCATGTATATTACCCTTCCACACTTAGAAATTTTACGAGGGGAAACTATTGTGGGCTTGTTGATGGGCCTGCCTTGGTGGACTATTCATCAGTCGACTGTTACCCATTATTACTGGGCCATTATTATTCTGATTAGTCTCTTATTATTACTGGGCTTAGCCCAAAAATTGTAATTTATTTTTTGGCTTTGTAATAATTATTGTAGTTTAAAATTTTCTACACTTAGTTTAATTATTGGATGTATGCTAATGTAATTGTATGCCCTTTTTGCATCTTATACCCCAAAACCCATCAATGGGTCCCAACAGGGCCCATTAACGTATCTAGATCGAGTCAACCTCATTATGGACGGGCTAAGCATTTGGAGCATAACTTGGAGTAGATAAATTTTATACGCATTGATTCTGTTGGTCTTGGTAGGCTCCACTCCCTATCTCTTATTATTTATTTGGCAAAATTGATGAAATGTGTTTATTGGAACCCTTAAAAGATTATCCCATGTTTAAAGTCTCAAAAACTCAACTTTTATACTAATGCAAAACTGATTTTAGGAAAATTAATGTAACTTGCATTTTTTTTAAAATAATAACGGACTGATTTAGTATAATTCGGACTAAAAATGAACAATTTTATAAACTATGGGACTGATTTGGACTTCTTTTGAAAACCTTTGGACTATTGACTATATGGACTGATTTAAACTTATTGGCCTGATTTGGACTTCCAAAAACTTGGACTAAAATTGGCTAAATAATCTAAAATGTAAATATAGTTGACAAATGGACCATAATAGTATGCCTTAAGCTATTTTCTACACTTAAATAAAAACTCTTTAAAAAACTTAAAACTTAAACGGGTGGGCTTACGTAGTGTTCTATTTAGGTTAAACGCCTTCGGGATTTAACCTAGGTGTTCTAGTCCGAAACCCAAAATGCCCAATTTTGGGCAAAACTCTACCGCTTTTATCTTCTGAAAATGTTGTATTTTTGCATGAATGACTAAGCTTTTTATTGCGAGAATCTAAAACAAAAGCAGATTTTGTCAAAAACCATTTATATCTACAAGGCATACGATTAGAACTCGTAGGTCAACCATAATTTACGGATCCTTAATACCGGGGTGCCTAACACCTTCCCCGGGGGATCACCAGAATCCTTACTCAAACTTTGGTTAGATTAGGATCCTTTTAAAATTTAATCGTTTTGAATGAACCCTTTTCGAACCTATTTTCCTAATTTCCTAAAAATTAGGTGGCGACTCTAAAATAAAGTCCATTTAAAGCACCATCCACGTAGAAGTATATTTTTTCCTTTTTTCCGGTATGATTGACAACCATACTTCCCCGGGACACTTTCCTTTTTAAATGAGGCAAGTGCAAATACGAATCGGAAAAAATAGAACTGCTACAGGGATTACTATCCGTTGCACAAATAGGTGTACTAGACCAAAACCCAAATTTTACACATATAACTATTTTTTTGAGTAATTATGGTGTCGTGGTCAGGTACGACGCACTTCTGTTAATTCCATGGTGAACCTGCTACTTCGATCAGTACATGTAACGGGAAACTTTGTCCACCAAAATTTGAAAATACGCAAGAAATCAAAGTGTTTTTGTTGTCGTTAGAATTTGAACCTGCGAGCTCATGACTCTCACACTTCATTGACCGCATATAACTAGGTTTTTTATGAAAAGTTAAAAAGCTACATATAACAAGGTTGGCTTGACTTAAATAGAATATCCTTCATATATCATTGAAATGACAAAAATAAAATAAGTAGATGAACAATGAGCGACAAACTCATAACTAGAAAACACTATTAGAAGACAAGATAACAAAACAAACATAGAGAAAATAAAAGTATTACATGCTCAATGAACACAATAAGGATGCCCATCGGTCTCTTCTCCAGCATTTTGTTCATTATACCAATTTCATTTTCAACATCTTCATTAAGTTTCTTCTTCCTTTCCTCAAGTTTGATCCTCTTAACCACAAATAGCTTTTTCAAACCATTAATTTCTCTAACACCAAGTTCATTGAATGCCGTTTTACACTCAAAAAGTTGGTTGAAGAGTTTCTCCATTTCCTTCTCCTCAACCATTTTCTCTATTTTATTAATACTCGTTTCTGAACCTACCTCGATGCCGAGCTGGTGCCACGAACTATCAAACCTGAGCTTTTCCCTTCCGAAGAGCCTCTGAATACTCAAAGTCTAGCCATTACTAAAAAATAAGTTTGAAACGCGAAACAACAATATCCTTATTGCTGTACATTCGTTCGAATCAAAATGAACTAAGGAAAAGACGGAAATTGGACCCATAAGGGTAAAATGGGTATTTCAAAGATGGAATAGGTAAACCAACGTTCTATAAGTTCAATTCTACTCTCCAATTTCTAATTTAGCTCAATTATTGATCAATTTCTTCACTCAAAGTAAAACCCCCAAATTAGGCATAAACCCTAGCTTTTCCTTATTCAATTTCATAACTCAAATGGAAGATTCAAGCTGTTGGTTACTAATTAAAGGAATTACATGCTTAGATTAGGAAAATCCATCAATTAAACTCACATTTGAAGCCTAAAATTCAAATAACAATGTGAATTTTAAGACTCATCCTCTTCAATTAGTTTTCTAGATTTCCACTACTGATTCAAGCTTAAGTGTTACACCTCGTAAATTTTCTCGTCGTAAGCAAACTAATGTGATTCCATAGAGGCTATGATACCCCAATAAGGTTAAGGAAGACTTTTAATAAGTGTTAGACAAGTATTTAAAGGTTCTGAGACCAAGCGAATCAAAGAAATTAAGTTTGTCGCAACTTTGGAAAAATTTGGCAGAATTCTGGACAAGATTTTTGGTCAAACTTGAGAGCGGCATATATCCAAGAATATGAGGAATTATGGAATCCATAACCTACATAAATAGAAGTTTAGGAAGTTAGCTTTTCAATGAAATTTACAGATTGCAAATCTGAGAAATACAAAGAGAGTTATGGTCTGTATAAAATATTACGATTTGAATTACGGTCAGTAATTGGTGACCGTAAAAATTGAAGCAGCGAGTTTCCAGAATGTTATAATTATGATTCCCTCTTTATGTTATTTCATTTTAACATAACCCCAAGTCCTAGAAAGCCCTAGAAAACTCTCCAAACATATTCCAACATATTTTCATGCCTAAACCAAAGATCAAAGTGAAGATTAAAGTGGTTAGGGTTTCCAATTGAGATCTACACTTGTCGCCTCTTCTTGAAGATGCTTGGGTGAGTATTTCTTAAGGTGGAGTAACCGTGGAATTGAAGTGTTCTTGAATTTCGAGGTAAGATTTCATCATAGTTCCATGCTTGTGAGTTTATTTGGTAATTATGTTAAGATTTTAGGAGAGGAAATTCGAGGAAAAGTTTAAACATGAATTTGATGATATTTTTGAGTTGTAAATTAACTTGAGCTATAATTATTAGTATGTTCTGAGTATAATCTTGCTATGAGGGATAATAATGATAATGAGGAAGTGTTGTATAAAAGTGTATAAGGGATTGTGTTGAAGTTGTTGTTATGGATTGATTATGAAAAGAAGTTTGGATTGATTTGAGTCAAATTTGAATATAAATCTCTTGGCTATGGTATGTTGATGTTGTCATTGTTGTTTGGGAGTTATTTTTGAATTTGGTGGGAGTAAGTGATATAGGGGAGATGCTGCCCAAAATTTGTTAGCTCACCTAATAGTCTAGTTTGATCGTATAATCGTTTCAACGACCTAAACTTAGTGTGAATCATCTTGAATATGGATTTGCAAACTCAAGAGGATAGGCAAGGAGTAGTAAGGAGACAACGAGGTATGTTAAGGCTAGCCCTTTCTTTCTAAAGACATGATTCCTTTATTGTGAATCCATCCTTGGTATCTATAATGTCCTACTCCTAGAAATGCTAGAAGCTCATAATTTTCAAGGTTCTTATGATTTTGTTGATAAATGTTCTTTATAATTATGATGATAATGATGATGATGATTGTTCCATTTCCAAATATACCAAAGCTTATAGTTTTTGATGCTCTCATGATATTATTGAGCTTGTTCCATGATTATTGATTTTATTCATTGTTGTTGATCTGACCTTATAGTACTTTTTCTTTCAAGGTGGGATATAGTGATGATGATGATTTCATAATAGAAATCGGAGGTTTACTTACCTTACGTCACTCCAATAAAGTGGTAACATTTTATTTGAGCTCTCATGCATGTTTTATATATATGTATGTATTTTCTTACACAGTGGGGTAGCTTATGATATCATCCCAGATGCGGGATGATGATGATATGATGATAACACCGCGCCTATATGGCCGGGCAGTATACTATATATATGTATGTATAAGATGTTTCTTTTTAAAAGCTAAGCATGCATGACATCCGCCTTAAGAGGCATTCAGATGCACAGGCTATTTCTCTTATCTCATGTTACTTTCCATATCTCTTATTATGTTATTATTCACGCTTTACATACTCATTACATTATTCGTACTGACATCCTTTTGTTTGTGGACGCTGCGTTCATGCCCGCAGGTAGACAGGGAGACGGACCAGACCCCTAGGCTACTTCATCAGCGATTACACAGGAGCGCTCCATTTGTTCTGGAGCTACAATTCAGTTGGTACAATTCTTTTGTGTATATATGTGCAGTTTGATCTATTTTGTGGGTCCACCACCAGGTTTAGTGATATGGTGAAAAGGTTTGACTAATGATCAGAAGAAAGAGGTGAAGGATTGCATAGGGCATCTACCTTCGTTGATGAGTATGACTGGGGATCCGGGTCTGCTAGAGATTATTACTGGTTATTGGGACAACGATAGAATGGTGTTCAGATTTGGAGAAATAGAGATGATTCCCACTTTAGAAGAGATTAGAGATGTCTTGGAAAGCGTAGGAAGCGCTAACAGGTCCAAAACGAAGTTAGCTCAAAATATCCTTATCCCTCACAAACCTACCCGAAAAGAAATCAAAGAAATGTTTGATGTCAACAAAGACGATTGGGCACAGGGACCCATTATAGCCTTTAGAGTGTTATATGGCAGGTATTCATCCAAACAGGGGTACGAAAACCACATCCTTGAGTTTTCTTTACTCCAGTCTTGGGAAGCTAACCAAGCACTAGCCTTTATCACTTGCCTATTGGGAACCATGGTATTTCCACTAAACACCTTCCTAGCTATTGACACCTGCGTTGTCTTTGTTTCCCATGTTGTTCTTAGGGGGGTTACAACGAATGGGCTTACCAAATATTTTGACATCATCCCTATTATCCTGTCAGATATATACCGGGCTTTAGGAAAGTGCTACAACCATTATTACTGCTTCCAGGGTTGCAACCTCTTAGTTCAATGGTGGATACTTAAGCATTTAGATAGGATCGGTTTATATACCCGTCGAGATCCGACCCTGAGAGAGGATGATTTGGGAGTCGCCGTTTTGCCTTGTGGGGTTCAAGATAAAAAAGGATGGGCTCACATCTTTTCCAGACTGAGAGAAGAACATAGCAGGTGGAGAGTACCTGATTTTCATTCCAAGACTATTTGTGTTAAGAGCCTTAGGCGTCCATATTTACCACTTATGGGCATTAGGGGTATCAAACCCTACGCACCATTGAGAGTACTTAGATAGTTTGGTATATGATAGGTTATTCCAATGTGGGTAATATGGGGGAGTTTGTACGAGATTATGAAGAAGGTCATATCGAAGGTATAAAAGATGCCCAGAAATATTGGAAGAATGTGATAAGGGAAGATAAGTTGGATAAGGATCCAAACAATCCAAGTCATGATGAAGACTACTATGAGTGGCTTAGGGCTGAGCTAGTTGGTACTACTACTCTAGGACCATATCTGTACAAATTTCCCGTAAATAGAGAAGCCGCGAATGCAATTTAGGTTAGAAGAATGATACGGCGGGTAGAAAGGAGAGAAGCGGATCATCAAGCAAGAATAGAATATGACCAAGAGATAATTAAGAGTTTAACAGATGTGGCAGATGCCTCATTGAAGAGCTTAGAATGGCTTGAAACTTTTGCTACATGAGCCATAGATACAGGAACGTCGTTGACTTACGATTAGAGGGGTTAGTGGATCGGGACAGCATTGATGCCAGCCCATGTAGCCATTTAGACCGCCCTTCGAAAGGCTAAGAAGGCATGAGATGATAGAGAGCAGATTTCTGTCTGTGGAGTGGACTTTTTCCGATTATCGCATTTCATTTACTCTAAAAGCCTTGTAATCCCACTTGGGAAAATATTAATGAAAAGCATGGGGATTTTTATTTTTCAGAAACAATACATTTGTTTTACATATGGCATAATTCTGCTTCATACGCTAGTAGCCTTGGAGCAACGAGGTA
Source organism: Lycium barbarum (assembly GCF_019175385.1). Lineage (NCBI taxonomy): Eukaryota > Viridiplantae > Streptophyta > Magnoliopsida > Solanales > Solanaceae > Lycium > Lycium barbarum. The sequence continues at coordinate 124,199,054 of NC_083340.1, read as the reverse complement.
TAGGAAAGTGAATTATATATTGTCTAAATGTTTATTTGACACAACTTCTCAGTGTGAAGATCATATATACTGTTAAAACTCTTGATTGGTCCACATTCCGGACACTACCTAAAAGAAAAACTACGAAAATAACCCCTAAAACCAAATTTAGCTCCACTTTTAAAAAAGGTTGATTTGCTAATAGGAAATGGAGACTCCAGACAGCATGAGTGCGACTTCTCCCTATGTAAACCTAGTCAGTGATGATGAGAACACGGAAGCGTTAAGTAAGAAAGACTGACAATAGGACGATAGCATGGCCCTGGCTACTGCCAGAATGAAAGAAGCTATCCAGACTACTAAGGCGGCTAATGAGAAGATGAAAGAAGCTGAAACTCTCCTAGCTTATGTTGAGGAACTAACTAAGAAACACCCTGCCAATCGGGTAAAACGGGGAAAGACACCTGAAGCACCACTTGGGAGTTACGTCCCGCTCAGTCAACAAGAAGGTCTTGACCCCATACCTTATGGAAATAACGGACTACTCATCCCCAATCTGAAAGTCTATAGAGACCCGCGCAAATTCAGCTCGAAGAATCTCCATTTTCATGCACAATTGTTCTCAAGGTCACAAGATCGCACAATTGGGGTACGCCAGTAGAGATGTCCAAAAAAGAACTATTAGAGACTTTGGGGAGTTTTGGAGTGTACGTGGAAAGCCCAAATTTGTTGCCACCATGTGCTCCTTCTATGATTTATAGAAAATACCTCTACCACCAAAGTCAGTCAGGCCATACAACCAATGAGTGTGGAGCATTGGAAAGGAAGCTTATCCAATGGATTGACCCAGGAAGAATTAGCCAACTGTGGGGGCCCCACTCTTTCCTGACCCATGACCAAGGAAAAAATCATCCAGAAAATATATCGAGGGTTAGGTTCTGGAGAAGTGACTTTTCCAAATTCGAGGAGTCATATGCCAGGATTCACTCCCTACTGTGTAGTGTGAAGAAGATAAGAGCAGTGCCATAAACCTATCAGGGTCGCCCAGGATCTCCAAGAGAAAGGGTTTGCGTGTATCATCATGGCTGCCCTGGCCACAACATTAAGGAATTGGTGGATTTCAAGCTTGAACTAGAATGCCTCGTGAATGAAGGCCATGTTTGGATTGTCGCCGAAAGATAAGGATAGAAGATGAAGATAAAGAAGACAATGACGACCTTCTTAGTATGGTTGGGTAGAAAAACATAAGTCTCCCTTTACTATTTTCAATAAGATAGAATATCCCTTTCCCTTTTTATGTAAACGGAACCACGCCGACCTGATGTCCCATTGGGGACACGTGGGAAGCCTACATAACGCTTGGTCAGGGTAGAAAATTAAGTTTCGGGTAGCATAGGAAAAAACCTTTTCTGTGTATGCCTGAACTACGGATTGACCTGATTTCCCTTTAGCGGGATACGTAGGCAGTCTATCTAAGACTCGGTCCTTTTACAATAAAAAAAAATAAAAATCTCCCTTAGTACAGGATGGGTAGAAGCAAATCAACCATGAAGACTACTACCAAAAAATCAATATTCCTAAAAACACAAAAGATCAAAATACCCTTGGATTGCAAAATCAATCAAGAGTTAAAATAAAATATATGAATCTATGTGCCATAAACTGCAAAGAATGTGATATCTTGTATTTCATGCTTAAATCTAACGCTAACTTGGCACCTGTTACTCGATCAAAAGTTGTTGCTGCGTCCTTAAACCTTCAAGAAGGAAATATGCCTGAGACTCCGCCGCCAAACAACAACCAAAATAGAAATGCTTTAGTCGAGGGAACCCCAACATCTGACATAGCTAGAATGCCTTTGGAAGCGGTTGTTAACCTGCTAATGAGGCAATTGGCTGAAGCTAGAGAAGAAGCAAACCGCCTGAGCGATGAAAAGGAAAATGCTACTAATAGTGAAGCAGGAAGGCCTCCACCCATTTTCCCAAATCTTGAATTACCGATCCCTGACCATTTCCCACAAATCCAGACTGGGGCTACTTTTCAAACCCCACTACGCCAAAACACCATCCATGTGGGGGACTTCTCCCACCAAACACCAGTTTTCCAAACACCTGCTCACACTACAACATCCCATAACACAAACCCTTATCAAGCCTCTCGGGCAGCAGGAATTCCTACGATCCGCCTCGTGCAACCAAATGTTACTTTCCAAGACCATGTTACCCATATTGACTTCTTTCCAGAATTGGAAAACATGAAAATGTTCTTTGAGGCTAGAATAGACAAAATCGAGAAGGAGATTGGGAAGAAAATTATTGAACTAGAACATGGCTCTAAAAAGAAAGAGGGACTAAGATACTTTGATTTGTGCATACATCCAGACTTGGGTCTACCAGAAGGCCTCAAAATTCCCAAATTCGACAATTCCAATGGATCGGGCAACCTCAGGGCCTACTTAAGAGCTTATTGCGACAAGTTGGTCAGAAATGGTGGAAATTAAGCTTTGCTCATGAAATTATTCAGTCAAAGTGTGTCAGGAACAGTTATGGAGTGGTTTATCTCACAAGACATCAGTCGATGGAAGACATGGGAAGAGATAGCGAGTTCATTCATGGAAAGATTCCACTTCAATGTAGAAAATGTGCCTGATCGCTTCTCATTGGAGAAAATTCATTAGAAATTGACTGAAACCTACAGATAATATGCCAGTCACTGGAGAGATGAGGCGGCGCGTGTGCAAACACCATAACTGAAGCTGAGCTAGCGGCTGTATTTATACATACCAAGAAGCTGATTATTTTGACAAAATAATAACTATGAAAGGAAGCTCCTTTGCAGATTTAGTCGTTGTTAGAGAAGACATCGAAGATGGCCTCAAGACCGACAGGATTGTTGTTATGGTAGGCTTTTATGCGGTGTTAAGGCATAAAGGTTACTATAACTTAATGGTGCTCTAAATTGTATATTTAAAGTTTTCGAGTGGCCACCTAATTTATTCAAAAGGAAAATTAGGAAAACCGGGTTAAAGAGTTTTTAGTTTAAGAAAATTTTGTATTGGACCAGAGTTCAAGGTAAGGGTTCTGATCATCCCTCGGGGAAGGTGTTAGGCACTACGATATTAAGGATCCGTAGAATATGTGTATTTGCAAATTTGTGTTTATGATTCCCGCAATTATGTCAAAATCGTGGCATCTTATCACTTTTGTGAAAAATTTCTGCAAAAAGGTACCATTATAAATAAGGGGTTCGTAAAATCCACGTAAGGTTTCAACTCACTCCGCTATCAGACTAGGACACACTTGAGATCGCTCCCGGGTAGAGTCGCTACTATTCTAGTCTAACGGATTGAGTTTAGGACTTACGGGCTTTTAATTATTGAAAATAGTTTTGTATATATATATATATATAATAGAAATGTTACCCTTTTTACCATTTGTGAAGCTCATATGTCGACTTAATTCATTTCAGTCAGAATCGTCTCAATCTCATGCCAAGGTTCAACTCCTTAAAATCACAGTCCAACACAAATCTAGGGTTTTCTCAAATATGTTCAAATTTATCGTGCTCACCCTTAGAAAATGTTCAGCCATGTATACCTTTTGAAACCCGATTTTTTAGCATTCAAATCACATTTTACTAATTTCCAATTTTAATTCTAAAAGGGGGTCAAGATATGATTGTTTTTAGTAAATCCAAACCGAGCCAACTTCATGTCATGAGGTTTTTACAAATTGATCATTTGTTTCTTTGGGCTTCCTAGCCCAAACACTAAGTCTCGAAGCAAATTTCCAGTTTGAAAAGTATAACCCAAGTAACTCATTTGATCATTTTTTTATTTCTTTGGGCTTCTTGGCCCGAATATCAATCTCAAGGTAAGTTCTTAGTTCAAAAAAGGTAAACAAAGTAATTTGTCTTAAAATAAATGCCCAATTTAAAACGTAACCAAAGCAGTCTTGTACTAAAGCAAATACTCAGTTTAATAGTGTAATCAAAGCAGTCTTGCACTAAAGCAAATACTTAGTTTAAATGTGTAATCAAATCACTCTTGTTGATTGTTTTAAAATAACAGCTAAATTGTTTTAAAAGGAGGGGAGGGGCCAATCATGAATCTAAAAACGCAAGTCCAATTTTGAAGAAGATGGTTCGTCTTGTTTTGTAAAAACAAAAAAAAAAGTTATCCGAGACAAGGATTTTTAAAAGATGAATCAGTTTTAAGAAAAACGAAGTTGGTGATTCATTTTATTTTTACTTATCCTAAACTTCTACGTCTTATCTAACCAATCATAAAAGGAGTTCCACTATATATGAGTTTATTTTAAAAAACATATAATGACATATACATAATAAGTAAATCTCTTCACTAGTGGGCTACCTGAATACCCACTAGGCTATTTTCACCCATAGCTGGGCCTTCAAACAATATTTGCTTCCCTTGCCCATTCATGATTACTCCAAAAACGCCTTAGTATGGATTGAGATTTTATGTGCACAGGCTTGAAGAGATTGAACTAGAGATTTTTTCCCAACTCCAACCACAAGCACAAGAACACAAACAGCTTTGAAACTAAGCAAAAATTTTAACTACTCAAAAAGGTTTTCAAGTTTAAGAACTTAAAAACTCTAATTCTGAGTTTGATATTTTTAGTAATCGTAGTAGATCACTTCTAAAATCCCATGCTTAAACTGAAAATAAAAGCCCCAATTTACAGGGTTTGGAAATGGTTCAAGTCCCTTGAAAATCGATGTGAGATGAGTGAAAAACTACAAACATATGAACAACGCACGGCTCAGATTCGTCCAAAAATGAAATGAAAGGTCGAGATTGAACCAACTCGTTACATAGAAACAGAAATTGACCAAAATCCATGAGATATGCTCTCAACCACTGAAATATTTTGACATGCAAACAAGGTCAACACAAATGCCAGCGAGAAAACACAAAAATTAGCAAAGTAAAGAAGTGGAAGAAGCATTTACCTTTGTTTTTTTATAAAGAAAAAGCCCAGAAATAGCGAACGCCATTAATGCTCTCCCAAAATATGATACAATAAAGTACAGGGCAGCCTACTCCTCTGTATTCTTGCCAAAAATGGCGAAAGATGGACAGAAGAAAGAGAAAATCATGAGGCGGCGCGAGGGTTTCCTCTGAAACCCTAAAGAAAACATCAAATGCCCTTTTAGGGCGACGCTTGAATCCTGCCTAACACTTATATGGGACAACTATTTGAGCCTGGTCGGTCCATTGGGCCGCCCGGTCCAATTTTTAGAAAATGTCCTTTTTCCTTGAATTTAATAAAAGGTAGAATATTTGAAAATTCCTAGAACAAGCACATGGAAATTAATTCAAAAAATTAAGCAATACAATATTTAATTTTTCTTTTTAGATGATGAAAGGGTGAAATGTTACTAAAGTAGTTTTTTCATGAATTATTCTATGTTTTTTTTCAAAAATTATATTCTCCCTTATATTTATTTCAAAGTTCAGGGCAATTTAAAGAAAATACGGGAGGTCAAAAATCAGGTGTCAACAACTGCTCCTTTGGTGTTCAGGGACGGTGAAACCATTTCCGAGCAACGAATTTTGACTAACCCGGATTTTTGACTGACCCTTTCAATAGTTGACTAACTCATTTATGCAAGTCTTCAAAAATGTGGCCGTACCCTTACTATAGGGCTTCCTACATATCTCAAAGCATGTGAGAATTCAGGCCACTTGTAGTTCGACTTAAAAATGAATTCAAAGCAAAATCAAACTCCTTTTTTTTTAAGCAAATTCAGGCCTCCCAATTATCCAAATTGGTATTCCTTGTGATTGACTGGAATGTGACTGAAAACGGATGAGCCGCCTACATATCCCCGGTCTTGGGAATCAAGTCACTTGTAGTTCGACTCGATCGGATGAAAAGGACATTCCTTTATGAATGTGTGCCTTTGTGTGTGTTGGTGGATTTAAAAACGAAAATTTTTGAAAATACGCAAGTGCTTGTGGCTGAATGAGGAAATATTTCCTTGAGTCCTGGCCGGAGAGCTTGACTCTCATGGGCACCCTATCTCGACAGGCTGCATAAGAAAAAGTTTCACTTTTGCTCCACATCTGCTGGATCTGATTTGGCTAACAGTTTGGTGTACCCCCTCCAAATCTATTCCATGTGATTTGAATAAAGCGTAGTTTTGTTCCAAAAATTCCAATGTTGATGTGATGAAATGCGGATGCTTTTGATGATGGAATAAATTTGCGAGGCCTGTGGTCCTGGTCCGGATTTACATCGAATACGCGGAGTTCATCCCGAATTTACATCGAAAACAACCGTTATCAATTGGCATTTCCGTCGTCATGCATGTATGGCCCTCTCAGCTGCTGGAAATAAACGTGCTATGGCCCGCCTGGCAACTCGGAAATAAACTTGCAATGGCCCTCTCGACAACTTGGAAATAAATGTGCAATGGCCCTATCGGCGACTTGGAAATAAATGTGCAATGGCCCTCTCGGTGACTTGGAAATAAATGTGCAATGGCCCTCTCCGAAACTTGAAAATAAACATGCAATGGCCCTCTCGGGGACTTGAAAATAAACGTGCAATGGCCCTCTCGGCGACTTGGAAATAAACGTGCAATGGCCCTCTCCGCAACTTGAAAATAAACATGCAATGGCCCTCTCGGGGACTTGAAAATAAACATGCAATGGCCCTCTCGGCGACTTGGAAATAAACGTGCAATGGCCCTCTCGGCGACTTGGAAATAAACGTGCAATGGCCCTCTCGGGGACATGGAAATAAACGTGCAATGTCCCTCTCAGCGACTTGGAAATAACCATGCAATGGCCCTCTCGGCAACTTGGAAATAAACGTGCAATGGCCCTCTCGACGACTTGGAAATTGTTACACCTCGGAAAAAAAAATTCCGTTGGTACGTAAGTGAACGAACTAGCGATAAGTATGAGTGCATGAGGTCCATGAGAAAGAAACGACGTTTGATGACCTTAGGAGAGATTTCGAAGGTATCCGATGTGAGATGAGAAAGTTGGCTAGGTTAAGATGGGATATAAGGTGAGCAATGCATGTGCATGGACGTGGGTGATTAAAATGAGAAGTCTAAGAGATATGAAAAGTTGCAGATTTGAAATCTGCCCAGTGGTCGTAAAGTGCAAAATACGGACCGTAAATTGGTATACGGTCCGTAAACTGGCAGTCATAAATTACCATGCAAGACTTCGACTTTCTGCCCAGTTGAGAAATGGTAAAATATGACCAGGAGGACGGACCGTAAAGTGATTTATGGCCCGTAAACCATGGTCGTAAATCACCATGCATGCAGCCAAAAGTTTCTGGTTCTGGAAATGGTTAAAGACGACCACGAGGGACGGTCCGTAAAGTGGAATACAGACTGTAAACCTCCATGGACGACCACTGTTCACCCAGCACAGATTTTTGCAATTCATTAAATAAGGGAACCAACACTTATTTTATTTCATTACAACATTACACCACTTCTCTCTAAAACCTCTCTCTACATTTATTATACAAGTTTTCAAGGATATTTAAGGATCAACAACATAAAACGACGTGAATCAAGAGTAAGAACATCATCAAAGATCATCTAGGTCAAGAAATCCAAATGGAGAAAAACTAGGGTTTTGCTCAAAGTGGAGTATTATCAACCAAAGCTTGTTCCTAAAACTTCTAAGGTAAGATTCATGATTTTTACATGATGTTTAAGGTATTGAAGAGTTGAAATACATGGATTGTAGAAAATATGGTCAAGTAGGTCATGAATGATGAATAGTGACATTTTGAGGAATAATTTGAATTGAATCATGAATGTTGTCGGGTTGTGATATGAATGCATTATAAATGGTACTAAGATCATGAACTAGACACTTTAGACGAATGGACGAAGTTGGATGTTATGACCATAAATATGGGTGAATTAGAGGCAAATTAAGGAATCTAGATAATGTGGATAATGTGAATGACTAATGGCCATTGTTATGATATTAATGAAGGTATAGACGCTAGCATTGGAAGGAAACGTGCAAGTGTAGAATAGTCCGACGAAAAGGTATGTAAGGCTAACCATTCTTTCATAAGGCATGGTTCCTTGGCCAAACTCTTAATTCCTCTATATGAGTATGTTGTATTCAACTGATTGACATTCCGAGCTCATAAGCTCACGATCCTCGATATGTACTACGATTGTACTACGCACCCCATATGACGAGTAAGCATAAGATATAGACGTAGCGAAAATGATGATGATAGTGATGACGATGATAATAATAATGATGCTAAAGGTGCCTACGGGCTATTATACTTATATGTGCCTATGAAGGGCTATAATGACACCCCGAGCTTATAACGCCAGGTAGGATATATGTATATGAATATGTATAAAGTATGTACACGATTATGAAACGCGCGCACACCTCTGCATATGGTACGGATAACCCTGAAGCCTTGGTAGGGCCAGGTATGAGTAACCTTGAGCCTTGGTTGGCCAAGTATGTATGAAACACCGATCCTATGAGGTCGGGTATGCTATGTAAATGCTATGTATATGAAATGACTATGTATATAATATGAATGTGATAAGACTATGTATAAGAATACGAATAAGGACATGTATACGAATATGAGCACAAGTATGGTACGAGTACTATTATGGAATACGGATGATGACGTAGGTGTACAAATACGTATGAAAAATGGAAAGTCCTACGAAAGGCAGGTAAGCGCTATGACGATGATATTATTGTCTCCCCCCCCCCCCCCCCCCCCTCCTATGCTATTTCATATGTTGTTCATGATGCTTATTTATTAATGTTGCCCATGCTTTACATACTCAGTACATTCTTCGTACTGACGTCCTTTTGTTTGTGGACGCTGCGTCATGCCCGCAGGTGCACAGGGAGACAGACTGGATCCATAGTTGCCTATTCAGAGATTACATAGAGAGCTCAATTTCCTTCGGAGCCATATCTTTTGGGAACTCATTCTTTTGTGTATATAATTATGGGCATAGCGGGGTCCTGTCCCGCTAATGTGGTATGTTATACTCTTAGAGGCTCGTAGACATGTGTGTGTGTGGGTAGATGTGTTTGGCCTTGTCGGCCTATGTTTTGTATATCATTTTGTCGTCCACGTTGGCCCATGTACATTGATGTGGCATAGATGCCTATGATGATATAAATGTGCTGTTGTCCAAATGGGACTAGTTGACGAATGAATGGAAATGCATGTATAATTATGTGGCTCACCTAGATGTAAGCATAAGAGTAAGCTAAGAGGGTGCCCAGGCGCGCTAGCACTGGGTGCTCGTCGTGGCCCCGAGTCGGGTCGTGACAAAAGTGGTATCTGAGCAGTTTAGTCCTAGGGTGTGTCTACGAGCCATGTCTAGTAGAGTCTTGGTTATGGGTGTGTTGCGCGCCACACTTATAAACAAGAAGCTGCGGACATTTTAAGAATAAATGACCTTCTTTCTTCATAAGAATCGTGCGATAGAGCTATGATGTAGGATTTCTTTGCTCCTAAATCGTGTGTTGTGTATTTCAGAGATGCCTAAAAAGGAAAAGACTACGGCAGCCCAAAAGGGCAGGACGGTGGCAGAGAAGCGGGCTAAGAAAGCACCGCCACCGGTAGTAAAGGAAAGTGAGTCCCAGGGTGCGGCTCAATCTCAGTCCTCCCAGACAGTGCCCGTCTCTGAGAAGCGTGAGGGAGCCTCAGCCCCAGCTCCAGCACCTCCAGCTCCTCCACCAAATGCTTCGGGCCAAGATGTAAAAGAGGCCATTACTTTATTGACTCAATTGGTTGCGGCCCAGGCTTAGAGGCACAGTTCAGGGTATGGTGATAGGGCTGTTAGTGCAAGAGCCCGTGATTTCAATACTTTGAACCCTCCAAAATTCTTTGGGTCAAAGCCGGAGGAGGATCCTCAGGATTTCATCGATGGTATGCTAAGGACGCTCCGATTGATACATGCTTCAGACACCGAGTCGGTAGAGCTAGCGTCATATAGATTGAGAGATATCTCGATCCAGTGGTATACAGTATGGATGGCTTAACGGGGAGCCAATGCACCTCCCCCGGTATGGCAAGAGTTTGTTGACGCTTTTCTCCGTCATTATATGCCTCCAGAAGTTCGGCGAGCAAGGGCCGATAAATTCTTGAACTTGAGGCAAGGAAGCATGAGTGCCCTCGAGTATAGCCTCCGTTTTAACTCCTTGGCCAGGTATGCTTCGGCCATGGTAACAGATATGGGCGACAGGGTACACTGATTTGTAAAGGGCCTAGGGCCCCATCTGATGGACAAATGCTTGACTGCGTCCCTTCAGGACGGTATGGATATTGCACGCATTCAGGCACATGCTCAGAACTTAGAAGAAATCCTACAGCAGCGGAGAAGTGAATGTGAACAGGATAGGGGACATAGCAAGAGGGCCAGATCTTCGGGCCCAATAAGTGAGTCCAGAGGCAGACACAGGCAACAGTTCCCTAGACATTCGGGCTATTCTATGACCAGTGCACCTTCACGGTTTTCAGGCCAGAGCCTTGATAGGTCTACTCATCCCGGGCCGAGTCAGAGTTATTCGGGGTCCCAGTTTAGAGGTGATTCAGGCCAGTCAAGGCCACCTATACCACGATGTTCCCAGTGTGGGAAATTGCATTGGGGTCAATGCCGATTGGGTTCAGATGTTTGCTATTCATGTGGTCGACTAGGCCATATTATGCGTGATTGCCCCTCAGTACATGGTAGAGGTAGGACCCAACCATCAGGGTCGGTAGCCGGATCTTCAGCATATGTGCGCCCTACGGGGCCAGGTTCACATGCGCCAGTCGGCCAAGGTAGAGGCAGAGGGAGAGTCCCCAGTACTAGCGGTCTTCAGCACCGTATTTATGCCTTGGCTGGACGCCAAGATCTAGAGTCTTCTCCTGACGTGGTCACAGGTATATTATCGGTATTCTCTCATGATGTATCTGTCTTGATTGATCCGGGATCCACGTTATCATATGTTACTCCTCATATTGTGGGTCAATTTATAGTTGAGCCGGAGTCGATCAAACCTTTTGAGGTGTCCACACCCGTTGGTGAATTGGTAATAGCTAGCCGAGTATATAGGGATTGTATAGTCACGATTTGTGACCGTCGTACCATGATTGATTTGCATGAGCTAGAAATGGTAGATTTTGATGTTATTATAGGCATGGATGTGTTGGCTTCTTGTTATGCCAATGTTGATTGCCGAATGATGATGGTTCGTTTCCAGTTTCCGGGAGAACCAGTCTTAGAGTGGAAAGGGAATGCGGCATCACCAAAAGGTAGATTTATTTCTTATCTAAAGGCAAGGAATATGATTATGAAAGGATGTATTTATCATCTAGTGCGAGTTCAAGATGTAGAAGCTGAATCGCCGACCCTTCAGTCAGTTCCCGTAGTGAACAAATTTCCGGATGTGTTCCCGGAAGAGCTTCCAGGCCTTCCTCCCGAACGGGAGATTGATTTTACCATTGATGTGTTGCCAGGCACCACACCTATATCTATTCCTCCATATAGAATGGCACCCGCAGAATAGAAAGAGTTGAAGGAGCAATTGAAGGACTTGTTTGATAAAGGCTTCATTAGGCCTAGTTCATCCCCGTGGGGAGCGCCCGTATTGTTCGTCCAAAAGAAAGATGGCTCCCTGAGAATGTGCATTGATTATAGGAAATTGAATAAAGTAACGATTAAGAATAAATATCCTCTCCCAAGGATTGATGACTTGTTTGATCAATTGCAAGGCGCCAAATGGTTTTCAAAGATTGATTTGAGGTCCGGGTATCATCAAGTGAGGGTTAGGGAGAAAGATATCCCTAAGACAGCCTTCAGAACGAGATATGGTCATTTTGAATTCCGGGTGATGTCATTTGGGATAACTAATGCACCAGCGGTATTTATGGATTTGATGAATAATGTGTTCCGGTCCTTTCTGGACTTATTTGTAATCGTATTCATTGATGATATTTTGGTGTATTCTAGATCCGAAGCAGAACATGCGGATCATTTGTGTATTGTCCTTAGAGTTCTTCGAACTCGAGAATTGTTTGCAAAGTTTTCCAAATGTGAGTTCTGGTTGAACTCAATGGCATTTTTAGGGCATATTGTGGCAGCCGATGGTATTCGAGTGGATAGTCAAAAGATTGAGGCCGGGAAAACTTGGCCAAGACCCACAACTCCTACAGAGGTTCGTAGCTTTCTGGGCTTAGCAGGTTATTACAAGAGATTCGTTGAAGGTTTTTCCTTTATTTCTGCACCACTCACAAAATTGACACAGAAATCAGCCAAGTTTCAATGGACAGATGCTTGCGAACGTAGTTTCCAAGAGTTAAAGGGTCAATTGACTTTGCCCCAGTTCTGACACTTCCAGAGGGATTGGAAGGATACGTTGTGTATTGCGACGCTTCAGGTGTTGGGCTAGGCTGTGTGTTGATGCAATATGGCAAGGTGATTGCGTATGCTTCAAGGCAATTGCGGAAACATGAGCAGAATTATCCTACCCATGACTTAGAATTGGCCGCGGTGGTCCATGCATTAAAGATATGGAGACATTACTTATATGGTGTCCACGTGGATATTTACACAGATCATAAGAGTCTTCAATACATCTTCAAGCAAAAAGAGTTGAATTTGCGGCAACGACGATGGTTGGAATTGCTGAAAGACTACGATGTTGATATTTTGTATCACCCCGGAAAGGCAAATGTTGTAGCCGATGCTCTTAGCCGTAGGTCGATGGGAAGTCTAAGTGATGTATGACTAGAAAAGAAAGAGATGGCCCGTGAGCTTCAACAGTTAGCTAGCCTAGGAGTCCGAGTAGTGGACTCAGGTAGCAGCGGAGCTACTATCCAGAATACCATAGTCTCGTCGCTAGTGGCAGAAGTGAAAGAGCGACAATATGAGGATCCCATGCTAATGCAGTACAGAAATACACTCCCTCAGAAAAAAGAGTCATCATTTGACATTTCAGGAGACGGAGCTCTCCGATGTAGAGGAAGATTATGTGTTCCCGATGTGGCAAGTTTACGCCACCAAATTTTGAGAGAAGCTCATAGTTCCCGTTATTCTGTTCACCCCAGAGCGACGAAGATGTATCTTGATCTTAGGTCTATATATTGGTGGAATGGGATGAAGAAAGATATAGCGGAATTCGTAGCTCAGTGTCCTAATTGCCAACAAGTGAAGATTGAACACCAAAAGCCTGGTGGATTGTTGCAAGCTATGGAAATCCCAACTTGGAAGTGGGAAGTGATTAACATGGACTTAATTTCAGGCTTACCCCGTTCTCGATGTAAGTATGATTCCATATGGGTGATTGTGGATAGACTCACCAAGTCAACTCATTTCTTACCGGTCAGGACGATCTATGAGGCAGAAGATTATGCGAAGTTTTATCTTAAAGAGATAGTAAAACTCCATGGCGTCCCGGTATCTATTATCTCCGACAGAGGTACTCAGTTTACAGCTAAGTTTTGGAGGTCTTTCCAAGAGGGTTTAGGGACCCGAGTTAGCCTTAGCACGACATTTCATCCCCAGACCGATGGACAAGCTGAACGTACTATTCAGACTCTTGAGGATATGTTACGAGCATGTATGATAGATTTTGGAGGGAATTGGGATGATCATTTGCCACTCATTGAATTTGCTTACAATAATAGTTATCATTCCAGCATTCAAATGGCACCATATGACGCCTTATATGGGCGAAAGTGTAGATCCCCAATTGGGTGGTTTGAAACAGGAGAAACTAAATTGATAGGGCCAGACTTGGTCCAGCAAGCTATAGAGAAGGTCAAGCTTATTCAAGATCGGTTGTTAGCAGCCCAAAGTCATCAGAAATCCTATGCGGATAATCGTCGAAGAGACTTGGAGTTCAAAGTGAAGGATTGGGTATTCTTGAAAGTGTCGCCAATGAAAGGCGTTATGAGATTTGACAAAAAGAGGAAGCTTAGTCCTCGGTATATTGGACCATATGAGGTTGTGCGCAAAATAGGCAAAGTGGCCTATGAGTTAGATCTACCTCCAGTATTTCATGTCTCGATGCTTCGAAAATGTGTTGGAGATCCCACTAGGATCGTCCCAGTAAATGATGTGCAAGTGACAGAGAAATTGACTTATGAAGAGGTACCCATTGCCATATTAGACAGGCAAGTACGGGGGCTTAGAAACAAAGAAGTGGCCTCAGTTAAGGTTCTATGGAGAAGCAGTAAACGAGAGGAAATGACATGGGAAGCAGAAGAAAGTATGCGATCCAAATACCCACATTTATTTCAGCCCTTAGGAGAAGCCCAAGATGAGACGTCAAGATCATAAGGTATGTATATTTTCCTTTTATGCTTTTGGGTCATGTGTGACCAAAATTTTATGTTGTTATGTTGTGGCCCTGCGTGGCATCGATATTATGGGTTGTTGTGGCAGGATGGTAGCGCTATATTATAGGGGAAACTCTAGCGAAAGTTTTGTAGAATTCCCGAGCACTTTAACATTCGGGGACGAATGTTCTTAGGGGGGGAAGAATGTTACACCTCGGAAAAAAAATCGTTGGTACGTAAGTGAACGAACTAGCGATAAGTATGAGTACATGAGGTCCATGAGCAAGAAACGACGTTTGATGACCTTAGGCGAGATTTCGAAGGTATCCGATGTGAGATGAGAAAGTTGGCTAAGTTAAGATGGGATATAAGGTGAGCAATGCATGTGCATGGACGTGGGTGATTAAAATGAAAAGTCTAAGAGATATGAAAAGTTACAGATTTGAAATCTTCCCAGTGGTCGTAAAGTGCAAAATACGGATCGTAAATTGGTATACGGTCCGTAAACTGGCAGTCGTAAATTACCATGCAAGACTTCGACTTTCTGCCCAGTTGAGAAATGGTAAAATATGACCAGGAGGATGGACCGTAAAGTGATTTACGGCCGGTAAACCATGGTCGTAAATCACCATGCATGCAGCCAAAAGTTTTTGGTTCTGGAAATGGTTAAAGACGACCACGAGGGACGGTCCGTAAAGTGGAATACGGACCGTAAACCTCCATGGACGACCACTGTTCACCCAGCACAGATTTTTGCAATTCATTAAATAAGGGAACCAACACTTATTTTATTTCATTACAACATTACATCACTTCTCTCTAAAACCTCTCTCTACATTTATTATACAAGTTTTCAAGGATATTTAAGGATCAACAACATAAATCGAGGTGAATCAAGAGTAAGAACATCATCAAAGATCATCTAGGTCAAGAAATCCAAATGGAGAAAAACTAGGGTTTTGTTCAAAGTGGAGTATTATCAACCAAAGCTTGTTCCTAAAACTTCTAAGGTAAGATTCATGATTTTTACATGATGTTTAAGGTATTGAAGAGTTGAAATACATGGATTGTAGAAAATATGGTCAAGTAGGTCATGAATGATGAATAGTGACATTTTGAGGAATAATTTGAATTGGATCATGAATGTTGTCGGGTTGTGATATGAATGCATTATAAATGGTACTAAGATCATGAACTAGACACTTTAGATGAATGGACGAAGTTGGATGTTATGACCATAAATATGGGTGAATTAGAGGCAAATTAAGGAATCTAGATAATGTGGATAATGTGAATGACTAATGGCCATTGTTATGATATTAATGAAGGTATAGACGCTAGCATTGGAAGGAAACGTGCAAGTGTAGAATAGTCCGACGAAAAGGTATGTAAGGCTAACCATTTTTTCATAAGGCATGGTTCCTTGGCCAAACTCTTAATTCCTCTATATGAGTATGTTGTATTCAAATGATTGACATTCCGAGATCATAAGCTCACGATCCTCGATATGTACTACGATTGTACTACGCACCCCATATGACGAGTAAGCATAAGATATAGATGTAGCGAAAATGATGATGATAGTGATGACGATGATAATAATAATGATGCTAAAGGTGCCGACGGGCTATTATACTTATATGTGCCTATGAAGGGCTATAATGACTCCCCGAGCTTATAACGCCAGGTAGGATATGTTTTGTATACCATTTTGTCGGCCACGTTGGCCCATGTACATTGATGTGGCATAGATGCCTATGATGATATAAATGTGTTGTTGTCCAAATGGGACTAGTTGACGAATGAATGGAAATGCATGTATAATTATGTGGCTCACCTAGATGTAAGCATAAGAGTAAGCTAAAAGGGTGCCCGGGTGGGCTAGCACCGGGTGCTCGTCGCGGCCCTGAGTCTGGTCGTGACAGAAATAAACGTGCAATGTCCCTCTCGGCGACTTGGAAATAAACGTACAATGGCCCTCTCGAAAACTTAGAAATACACGTGCAATGGACCTCTCGAAAACTTGAAAATAAACGTGCAATGGTCCTCTCAGCAACTTGGAAATAAACATGCAATGGCCCTCTCAGCAACATGGAAATAAACATGCAATGGCCCTCTCAGCAACTTGGAAATAAAGCAGGTACAGCCCCTTCGGCCAGATTGTCTTTCTTTCGTCCTTATTTAAGACCCCTCATGGTCAGATATGCATTTTGTCCTTGTTGCGACCCTTTTGGTCGAATATTTTCCCTTAAAGCGTTTAGCCTTTTTGTAGCCCTCGTGGCTCGATATTTACCCTCATGGTATTCACTTTCGTTATAGCCCTTACGGCTCAACATTTGCCCTGATGCCATTATCGTCCTTTCATAGCCCTTATGGTTCAACATTTCCCCTAACGACATTTTCATCTTTTATGGCCCTCATGGCCCGATATTTGCCCTTATGGCATGTTTGTCCTTATATAGCCCTTATATTTAGGATCCGATTGGACTCCTTCCCGTAGAGAGATTATTGTTAAATAATAACGCCTTGCTAGTGTCCGGGTACCTATATAAGAAATGGGTCAGTTTTGTCCTAGCCAAGTTGACTCGCATTCCTCTTGTTGTATCTTCTCCATTCCGAGGATGCACCCTGTCATGACTAGGCCTAGAAAGATGAACTTTAAGAAATATTTGTATATCATAAAAATAGTTAGCTAAATCATTTTCTGGCATGTGAGTTTGAATGAGAAGGGCTTTCCCTGTGGTTATGCTTTTAGCCTGGCGTGCGAAATTTTTGAGACTTTTTCTAAAATTATACCCTAGTTTATAGCTCTGGCTTGTTTGGATGGATTTGAGGAAACCTCAAAATTTCTGCCCCAATCTGAAACTCTAGTCTTGATAGAATTTTTTGAGATCTTTCTCAAAATATTCTGCCCTGGTTGGGAATATCTGCTTAATTCTAAAGATCCCTAGGGTTTTGGGTTTTTCTTTTGGTGTGACCGAGCTCAAAGAGCGCCTACGTATCCTGTCACAGCAGGAATTCAGGTCAAACGTAGTTCCAAATAAGGGTAATTGGGTTTTACCAATAGTGTGACCGGGTTCAAAATGGACTGCCTACGTATCCCGCGAGGGGAATTCAGGTCATCGCGTAGTTCATTATAAAAGGTTATTTTCTTTATCTATTACAAAACGATTACAAGCAAAAGGCAACAACTATTACAAGGAAACAAAATAACCAAATCACCAGACTTATGCTTGCAGAATGACGCTCTTCATACGTAGTAGCACTTGACCACATCTGAGTTGATAGGCTTCGGCCATTCCTGCCTATCCATTTCTGCCAGTACTATAGCTCCTTCGGAAAGTACCTTGCGGACAACGTAAGTCCCTGCCAATTTGGGGCAAACTGCCCTTTATATTCATCCTGATGAGGGAAGATCCTTTTGAGCACCATTTGTCCGATTTAGAAGAACTATGTTCTAACCCATTTCTGGAAGGCTCTTTCCATTCTTTGACAGTATAACTGTCCATGACAAACTGCTACTATCCTTTTCTCATCGATTAGAGCCAGCTGCTCATATCGGGCTCGCACCCATTTAGCATTATCCAACTCAACCTCTTCTATGATTCTTAGAGAAGGTATTTCTACCTCAGCAGGTATGACAACTTCAGTTCCATAGACTAATAGGTACGGCGTGGCTCCTGTCGACGCTCTAACTGTAGTGTCATACCCCAATAAGGCATACGACAATTGTTCATTCCATCCTTTGTGGTTGTTGGTCATCTTTCTGATTATCCTTTTGATGTTCTTGTTGGCCGCTTTCACTGCCCCATTCATCTGTGGTCAATATGCTGTAGAATTCCGGTGAGTGATTTTAAATAGCTCGCACATGTCTTTCATCATCTGGCTGTTCAGGTTTGCTCTATTGTCTATTATGATAGACTCCGGTATCCCAAAACGACAAATGATATTGTTCCGCACAAAGTCCACAACCACCTTCTTAGTTACAGATTTGTGGGACGTTGCTTCCACCCATTTGGTGAAGTATTCAATGGCCACCAAGATGAATCTGTGCCCGTTGGAGGTGGCTGGCTCGATTGGTCCAATGACATCCATTCCCCATGCAACGAACGGCCAAGGCGAACTCATCGTATTTAATTTTTGGTGGTGCTTTGATCAGATCCTCGTGAACCTGACATTGATGGCATCTTTGCACGTATTTGCAACAATCACTTTCCATGGTCATCCAGAAATAGCAAGCTCTGAGTATTTTCTTTGCTAAAACGAATCCATTCATGTGAGGCCCTCAAGTCCCCGCGTGCACCACTTCCAATAATCTGGTGGCCTCGTTGGAATCCACACACCGGAGTAATCCCAAGTCCGGCGTTCTTTTGTACAATATCTCTTTGTTAAAAAAAAAATTGTTAGCCATCCGCCTGATTGTTTTCTTCTGTCCTGCTGTGATTCCCTCAGGATATTTTTACTTTTCCAAATATGTCCTGATATCGATGTACCACAGCTTCCCATCGTGCTCTGCTTCTACGTGGCAACAATGAGCTCGCTCCTCATTTATGCTTATCTGAATTGGATCAATGTGACTGCTTTCAGGATGTTGAATCATTGAGGCAATTGTGGCTAATGCGTCAGCGAATTCATTCTAAGCTCTCGGCGTGTGCCGAAACTCGATCTTCTTAAATCTTTTGCACAAACGTTGCGCCAAGTTGACTTATGGTAGGATCTTTTCATTCTTGGTAGCCCATTCCCCTTGGACCTAATGAATCAATAAGTTAGAATCTCCAATGACTAACAATTCTATGATGTCCATATCCAAAGCCATCCTCAGGCCTAAAATGTAAGCCTCGTATTCCGCAATGTTATTGGTGCAACGAAACTTAAGCTTTGCAGCCATGAGGTAATGCTGCCCACTTTCTGAGATCAGTACTGCTTCTATTCCAAACCATTTATAATTCACGTCCCTATCAAAAAACAACCACCATCCAGTATAGGCTTCTTCTTCGATTATGAATAATACTCCTTCATCGGGGAAGTATGTGCGGAGCGGTTCCATTTCTTCATTCATGGGGCTTGCGGCTAGCAGATCCGCTAGATCGTATCTTTTTACTGCCTTCTGAGCGATATACACAATGTCAAACTTGCTTAACAATATTTTCCATTTCGCTAGCTTTTTGATGGGCATCGGCCGGCGAAATATGTATCTCAAAGGATCCATCCTGGATCTGAGATGAGTAGTGTAGGAGGACAAGTTAGAGCGCAACAGGTCTTCTCCACCAAAGTGTATCTAGCCTCGCAGGCTGTGAACTTTTTACTCAAGTAGTAAATTGCATGCTCTTTCTTTCCTCTTTCGTCATGTTGTCCCGACATGCATCCGAATGCATTATTCGCTATTGAGAGATATAGTAGCAAAGGACTCCCCGGCCTAGGAGAAACTAGAACCGGTGGGTTGGACAAATATCTCTTGATAGTGTCGAAGGCTTCTTGGCATTCCTCCGTCAATTTGGTGGGAGCATTTTTCTTCAGCAGTTTCAAAATATGTTCCACAATGAGGGTGGACTGAGCGATGAACCTTCCAATGTAGTTCAACCTTCCCAAGAAACTCATGACCTCTTTCTTCGTCTGAGGGGGTGGCAACTCTTATATTTCTTTGATCTTTGTCGGATCCAACTCTATGCCTCATTGACTGACTTTGAATCCCAATTACTTCCTCGCCGATACCCCGAATGTGCATTTGACGGGGTTTAGCTTCAGACTGAACCTCCTGAGTCTGTCACAGAATTTTCTTAAGTGTGTGACGTGTTCTGACCGTTCTTTGGATTTAATAATGACGTCATGCAAGTACACCTCGATCTCTTTGTGTAACATATCATGACAGATGGTGGTCATTGCTCTCATGTAGGTAGCTCCATCATTTTTTAGACTGAAAGCCATCATCTTGTAGTGATCCACCCCCTAGAGAGTGATGAAATATGTTTTCTCTGCGTCTTCTTCGTCCATCAGGATTTGGTGATAACCAGCATAGCAATCCACGAACGATTGCAATTCGTGTTTTGTGTAGTTATCTATCAATATGTGAATGTTTGGCAGAGGGAAATTATCCTTTGGAATAGCCTTGTTGAGATCTCGGTAATCAACGCAGATTCTTATCTTTTCGTCTTTTTTGGGAATTGGTACTATATTGGAGAGCCACGTGGTATATGATGTCAGCTCCACCACTCCTGACTCAATCTGCTTTTCCACCTCCTCTTTGATTCGGATGCTCAGATCTGACTTGAATTGCTGGGTCTTTTGTTTTACTGGGGTGTACCCTTCCTTAATGGGTAACTTATGAGATACTATGCTTGTGCTTAATCCCGGCATATCGGCGTAGGACCAGGTGAATGCATCCACATATTCTCTTAGCAAACTTATTAGCTCTTCTTTTAATGGTTCTTCCAAGTGTGCACTTATCCTAGTTTCTTTTACGTTTTCTTCATCACCCAAATTCACTGCTTCTGTTTCATCCATGTTCGGCTTCTACTTGTCCTCTAATTCTTCCAACTCTTCTACTAAACTCTAGGGTAACATTGTTTCCTCGTAGTAGTCCTCAAATTCCTCCTCAGAATTGCCAAACTCATTCAATTCATCACATACCATGACATTTAGGGTTGTTTTATTATTTTTATTACTGTAATACAAAATAGGTGTGTTAGCTAACAGATGAATATGTAATTTGAAAATTAGCTTTAATAGAACCAAGGCTTTCGTTGATGTAAGTTTTAGCAAAAATACAAACTGTGGTCCCGATTTGAAACAACATCAAGCCGTTTCTGTTTTTGAAGACATTACGAGGTAATTTTATGTGGTAAAAAGAGTGAGCAATCGGGCCTCAACCGATTTCACGTTATTTTTTATAAAATTCATCTTTCTCTACCCAATAGTCACGATAGGGGTAGAAGTCCATTTGAACAGCTTTTCTCCTGGTTTTGCATCTATGATGGTTGGCACCTTGGTATAGTCCTCGAGGACCACGGTACATTCTTCAATCCCTTCTTCAATCTTATCCCTATCCCTTCTTCAATATTATCAGTATCTCTCGGCATTAACATTTTTTGAGAAAATGACTCGTACAGACCAGGAATTGGTTGACCGAGATCCGGTACCCATGTTCTCTTCTTGTTAGGTATCTCGTCTGCGGTTGGGATATATCCAACCCCAAAGCGAAAATTCTCTGAAGGGCTCAACGATGCCTTGTAGATTCTTTCCTAACCCCTTTCCATATTCAAAGCCATTAGCTAGCACGGTAGTAGCGATCAATCTATGGATCATGGGCATAGGCTCTTTGGGCAAGTTGACTTTTGGAGCTGCCTTTCCCAATTCCATGATATGGAAGTCCGCTCCTTGGGGTTCGTCCTCGATCATAGGCACTAAATGATCAGGATAATTGTGCATGCTTACTTCTCCATGTATGACTACCTCATGTCCTTCCCAGATGAACTTCACGGATTGGTGGAGTGAAGATGGTACCGCTCCGGCGGCATGTATCCATGGCCTTCCTAGTAGTAAATTGAAACTGGCTGGTATTTTCATGACTTGGAACTCTATTGCGAACTCTACTAGCCCTATCTGAATGGTAAGATCTACCACTCCCGCAGCATCGCATTGGCCTCCGTCAAAAGCTCTTATGTTGGTACAGCTCTGACGTATGTTTCCCAATCATAATTCAATTGAACCAGCGTGGATTCAGGGCACACATTGAGTCTGGTTCCACTGTCTATTAATGCCCAAATGATGACCTTCTCTCGACATATTACGGTAATGTGCAATGCCTTGTTATGATTAGCCCCTTCCTTGGGCAATTCTTTCTCAGTGAATGCTATTTGATGCTCTTCCATGACGTGGGCGACCATTTCAGCCAAGTTTTCACCGCTCGTTCCAGCTGGAATGTGGGCTTCTTCAAGTACTTTTATCAAAGCCATTCTCTGCTGAGGAGAACTTTGCAATAAAGTTAGTACCGAAATTTGTGCCGACACTTTCTTAAAATATACCACAATAGAATACCCCTTTGTGGGCATTCTTCTCCACAAGTCCTCGGCCTCTCCCTTAGTGATTTTTTTCCTTTGGTTTCCTTCTTTCTGAGGTGCCGTCTGTGTCAGATTTTCGGGAGCATAACATCAACCTAACCTGGTCAACCCATGGGTTATGGCCACCTGAACTGTAAATTCGTTGTTGGGAGGCACAGGTGTCACTTGGGCCACTTATACTGGTTTTGGGATCAATATTTCAAAAGGTGGCCCGTCTTGTACAGTAAGTGGTGCCGCCTTTTTTGTTTTTGACGTTGGAATCAACACCTTGAACACCGGGCGCTCCCGTACTATCAGTGACTTCTTCTCTATTAGTGCAGGTGTTAGAACTTGAAATGCTGGTCTTTCCGCTACTGTCAGTTTTGACTCTGCCACCGACTCTTGAGGATGATCTCACAAAGTGCGTGAGGCAACCATGCTTTCTAATTCCTTTATTGAGTTTCGGCTTGATGGTCTTCTGCAATCCAATCCTCTTCCTTCTCGATCATGTTGATCACATTGTTGTTATGGTTCGGTAGCAGATTGGTGTTTACATTTGGTGGAGCCACTTGGATCAAGATTTCCTTCTTGTCTATCATGTCTTGTATCTTGTACTTGAGATTGATACAGTCTTCAGTGTTGTGCCCGACTCCGTTAGAGTGGTAGGCGCAAGTCTGGTCAGACCTGTAGAAGCAATTCTTTTTATCCATATTCTTGGGTGGGAGTATCTGAATCATATCGGCCGCGCTTAGTCATTTGAGCAAGTCTCTTCGGGATTCCATCAGAGGAGTAAACACTTGAGGTGTCTTTTCCTCAAATTTCTAACGTGGAGCATTATAGGAACTTGGTGGTGCTTGATTGTGGTATTTAGTGGGTGGGTTGTTTTGGCGATATACTGGTGGTGGTGCTTGGTAGCTTTGCTGGGTTGGATAGGTGGGTGGTGGAGCTTGGTAGATGTTCGCTAGTGAATAGGAATTTGGTGGTGCTGGGTAAACGCTTGGTGGCAGTGATTGAAATATTGGTTGGGCATATTATACAGGTACAGTACTGTAAGGGGCGGGGGCATAAGTATTTGCTGGTAGTGGGGTGTATGCTTTTGGGCTTATGGTGTGGGTTATGCTAGCCACGTCTTCTTTCTTCTTCTTTGGGGATCCCGCTGAACCAATTCTGGCGGCCTTGCTTGTCATACTAATTATCCGACCTGTCTTGAGACCATCTTCAATTACTTCTCCCATTTTGACTAGTTCTGTGAAAGGTCATCCTACCATCGCAAGAATTCTGTCATAGAAGTCTATTTCTTGTGCTCGGATAAATATAGACACCAACTAGTCCTCACCCATCGGGGGTTGCACCCGTGCTGCTTCTGTCCTCCACCTGCTTGCGTATTCGCGAAAATTTTCAGTGGACTTATGTTTCACCTTATCCAAGTAGTGCCTGTCCGGCACTATCCCCATATTAAAGCGAAACCTTTCCATGAACGCGGTGGCCATGTCTTCCCAGGTCACCCGTTGGCTCAAATCTTGAGCAGTAAACCATTCTGAGGCCTCTCCCGTCAGACTCCGACTGAATAGCCGCATGATTAAGGCTTGATGGTTGCGTACTCCGACCAGCTATCCGCAGTAGGCTCTCAGATGGGCTTTAGGATTTCCCGTGCCATTGAAGAGTTCAAAACGAGGCACTTTAAAGCCTTCAGGTAGGCCCAGATTTGGATGTATGCACAAATCATCGTAGCTCAGGCCCATCCCAGCACGGGTAGTTTTCATCATTCTTTCCAGCATAGCGGTCATCTTCCGCTCAAGTCTTTCTTCCTGTTTCTCTTGCTCGATCTTCCAATTTCTTTTCATCTCCTCATAGTAGTCAATTTCTTGGTCGGGGGAGAAGGTGTGTGGTGTAGTGGGCGTGTGAAAGGACACGGTTGGGCAATTTGGGGTGGTTGGCGCGGTTTTGTGGCTTTTGGTAGTGTGGAGGAATTTGGGTGGATATTTTGGAAAGTGGGTACTGAGTGCGTGGTCCCAGGTATTTGAGTGACATTGGTTAGGGAGGGGGTGCGGTAAGAGCTGCCAATGTGTCCTTCCGTGATTGGGGTAAATGGTAAAGTGGTGGTTTGGGTTGATTGTACAAGAAAGTAGTTCGGTACTGGTGAGTTTAGAAATGGAAAGAAAGGTGGAGGCCTTCTCCCCTCAGCTACCGCTTCCCTTGCAGCAGCTTCATCTTTGTTCCTAGACAATTATTCTTGAAGGCTAGCAAGTCTTTCGAACATTATCTTTATAATGTCATCAGCAAGTGAAGAGTTATCGGGAATTTCTTAGAGAGGAGATTCCAAAGAGTTAAATCAGTAGGGGTAGTGTCATCCCTAGTCGTACCAGTCATTTCTTCTTTGTCTTTTTCTCCTTGAGATAGGGATGCTGCTATTGCTTTTGATCTCGTGAAGTATGCTAGCGTGAATGCGAATCAACTTCTCTTTCTATAAGAAAAGAATAACTCAAAAGGTAGGAAGTTAGTGCATTACTGATAAGGATAAAAACAAATTATGATGCCCAAATTATGATGCGTTTAAACAGATAAGGCACATATCACATAAGAAATCATATATTTGACTTAAGTACTTGATTAATCTTTGTTACCGGGTTTCGGGTAATTTCAGCTTTTGTATGGTGGGGGATATTAATAATATATATAAGGACCGAATCTCGAAATAAGATTGCCTACGTATCCCACAAAAGGGGAAGTCAGGCCCATTCATAGTTCAGGTTTACACCAGATAAAACCTAAACTACCCATCACCAAGCCCATTAGGGCTTACAAATAAATTTTGGGGGGGGGGGGGACTTATCTTCCTATAAATACAAAAAATGGGGATCCCCTATTCTACCCAAAAAGTGACCTCTCTTATGAGGTCTTTTCTAAGGTTGTAGTCCCATTCAACCTTTTGCCAGTCTCCCGACCTAGACTACATCATGATGAGGTGGGCGAACCAACCAAATATCTCCCTTATGAACTAAACTCTCTAACTTAAACTTAAATTCGTCACATTCCTCATTGTCGTGACCCAAATCTCCTGAATGATAATAAAAAATCTTGTTGCGATCTGTTCCTTGTATCAATGCTCCATGAGTCGGAATCAAGCGAACCTTCCCAATCCCTACCAATCTCTTGAAAATATCGATGTATGAATCCTTGAACACAGTGAAATCATAATGCCAGAGTTCTGTTTTCAAAGTCACCCCTTCCACCGGACACACGTTGTCATGGACCAACAAAGTCCTAGGTCCCCAAACCTTAGCAATCCTTCTTCCGTCGATCATCTTCACGACCCTCCTTCTGAAGTCGATGCATTCGCTCAAAGTATGACCTTTTTGTTTCTGATGAAATGTGCACTCCTTGTGAGCACAAGTAGGATCGTACTTAGAAATCCTATTGTAGTTCATGCAATGAATTCCTTGGCGAGTCATTTGAACCATCAACTCCTCAGAAGTCACGTACTTAGGCGCAACACACCTCGGGCAGTAGAAAGCTTTGAAAGAAATAGCCCACCACATGGGTGAAGTTGGCCTGGCGTACTCTACTCTCTCTTCGGAGACCCTTGGGGAATTGAAAGGCATAGCAAAAGTTCCCTCATATCTCGGGCTTATCGAGACGGCTGAAGCCACTTCATTGGAAGGCCAAGTAGGTTCCTGAGGGTCAGACTGCATTTTTGCTTCCTCAAAATCCTCTTTAATTGGCACATAGTCGGGCCAAACTCCTTCGTTTCCATCATTCTATACTTGAGCCTCAACAGATGCCATAGGCTCTTTGGGCATAACTTGTTCCTTCGAGTCTCCCAACCTCACAAATTCTTCGGGTTCACTAGATGTGTTCTGGATTGTGCTTAAGAGGTCATCCGCCTCCTCAACCTTCACCTTGATTTCCTTGATCTACTCTTCGAGGGGTCGGATTTTTCGGCGGAGAGACACCTCATTCCTTCTCAACATTTCCAACTCTGCAGCTTCGTTCATGTTCATCCTTGAAGTCTGAAGAAGCACTAGTCTTAGTAACGGGTTTTAATTTCTTGTTTTTCTTTGTGGTGGCAGACGGTATTTTAAGACTAATCAAGTATATTAAGTGGAATATATGAAGCAAATAATTCACATAAGCAGTTTATAATATTTGTGTTCCTATATGTTGCTAGCGTTCGAAATGTGAAAATGTGCCATTTAAAAATTAAACCATTGCCCCATAGTATTACTAATAAAGATAATAATTCATCCCCGAAAGGGTACAAAAGATAAGACAAGATAAACTAACGATAAATTAGTAGAAGCGTCCTCAAATCCCGAATGCGGACGCTTGCTCCCTTTCTATTCTTGCCTTCTTCACTATCTCCAAAGTGTCCTGAATGCGTTGCCTCGCAGTGGAAAGAGTCAAAATCAACAATACCCCCTTTTGCTCATTCAGCATAGTAGTAGAAACCTCCAAGGTGCGAGCCATTCGGTTATCCATATCAACCAAGCAGCCTCGTGCCAATGCCAATTCTTGCTTAAGACCTTCTATGACTGTCTCATCATGCTCAATTTTCTCCAAATACCTGGTGTCCCTAGAGTCAGCCCTTCTTTGCACTAACTTCAATCGAATATCAATCTGTGATTCCTTATCTTCCACACACTTGGGTATAGGAGGGTGGGGGACCAGAGTTCCTCAAATATCCGCCCTTATCCAATCTTTGTACTCCACCACATACCCCACTTGGTACCTATCTGGGGCTAAGGTTTTAGGCCCAAATTTTAGACAATTCTTCCATTCACGCACACAATCCGTTGCTCTGAAAGGCCTATCCAAGGTATAGTCAATGAAAAAGTCTCCCATTCTGGCAGTCTGAGGTATAATCTGGCATCTGCCAAACTGCCACATAACCCTAGCCGGTACATAAAGACGAATGCCTCGGATACCCATAAGTGACAGAAATGGACACTTTCTTCCTCTAATGGAAACCGTTTCTGACTTGAAGTCCCTAAACATGCACTAAACCCTTCCTTCCCAGAGTCATGAGAAGATAAAAGCTCAACATTGCTTTGTTTGTTCACCAAAATTTGGTAGCAGATTCGGGATCTCCTTGTTGACTATTTCCTTTCTTAACGACTGGACTCCTCGAGTTAAGGTAAATGTTTTAAAATCCACCATTGGAGAAGTAAGTAACATCCTTGGAAATAATCAGGGTGGTTTCGGCACATGCAAAGTGCTCGGTAGCCAACCATTCAGCATAGCTTTTGAATTCACACACCGGAGTAATGCCATGAAACATCAAGTCAAATCAAGGAAAAATCTTTCATGCCATCTTTCTTGTAACCCGACTCTTGCTTTTGAGGTCAAGTCAAAATGCTTGATTTTTCCTTGTTGGGTAATGCCATGAAAGATGGCATGAGTTACAAGAATGATTCGGGTGTTTATATTTTGAGAGAAGTTTTTGGGAAAAACCATGGTTCCTAGAAGACATATATCAAAGGCTAAAGGTCGAGTAGCCAACCATTCAGCATAGCTTTTGAATTCACTCGAATAATTCACAAATCCTTCTGGCAAGCCGAACCTCTGGTGCAACTCTCTAAAGGGTACGAAAGGGGTATGGGCCTAATTGGCACAATTTAGGGCCAATATTTTGTAAATTTGGTCATGGGTAGGTTTGTCGAGTATTAAAATATTGTGAGGAGGTTTTTTCTTCCCTTTGAAATCTGATCCTATACTCGTCAAAGCATCCCTGAATTCTTCTACAATTAGTGCCAATTCAACATCCTGCCCGAACCTGAACACCATCCTATCTCTATTCCAGTAGCCAATGATGACTTTTATCAATTCGGGACAACTAGACATTTGCATAATATCGGTCAATTTCTCTAAATAACACGAGATGATCTTTTTATCCTCTTTGGACATTTGTCCCCACCAAATTCTCAATATCTGGGGTGTAGACAGAACCATATGGAAGTGCAAATCAGCCATCTACAAAACAGATAAAGCGGGTTAGTTTACCCCCTCCCCAATAGACAATGGTTTAATCATAGGCACATTTCACATTTTCAAATAGTACATAATATAAGATGCAGTATATTTCGGGTCATAAACCGTACTTAATACAGGGTGTCTTCCTATTGGGTTTGGATATGTCTAAAATATCCAAACCGCCTGGGATACTTCTTATTAGGATTTGTTTTACCTCCACCCTAGGCTTATGCAAGAGTCGTTTTGACAATTGACTTTGGGACACGAACGGACAATCTGAGATGGACTGTCTTCCACCGCTGGGTGACATACACCAGCTAGCTTCCAACTCGTCTCAAAAGAAAGGTATTTCGGGTTTTTTAGGGAAGGCAGGACCGCAAATCCGCATATCCCCCTTAAGAACCATGTTTTTTGCCAAAAGTGGTGGAGTGATGATATGCCAGGAATGACAGTTTATAATTGTGGGAATTTAAACACATAGCAAGTAAATACACATATACATAGCAAACAATATAAAATAAAATCTACATTAGTGGAACCATTATGGTTAGAACCTAAGTATTTCCCCAGCGGAGTCACCATCTATTACGGTAGGCTTTTATGTGGTGTTAAGTCATAAAAGTTACTATAACTTAATGGTGCTATAAATTGGATATTTGAAGTTTTAGAATCTCCACCTAATTTATTCAAAAGGAAAATTAGGAAAACCGGGTTAAAGAGTTTTCAGTTTAAGAAAATTCTTTATTGGACCAGAGTTCGAGGTAAGGGTTCTGATCATCCCTCGGGAAAGGTGTTAGGCACCCCGATATTAAGGATCCATAAAATATGGTTAACCTACGAGCTTCACTATAAGGTTTATTTTACATTGTTTGTGTGTGTATGTGTATTCGCAAATATGTGTTTACGATTCCCGCAATTATGTCAAAATCGTGGCATCTTATCATTTTTTGAGAAAATTTCTACAAAAAGGTCCCCTGATAAATAAGGGGTTTGGAAAATCCACTTAAGGTTTCAACTCACTCTGCTATCAGGCTAGGACACAGCCGAGATCGTTGTCGGGTAGAGTAGCTACTATTTTAGTCTAACGGAATGAGTTTAGGACTTATGGATTTTTAATTATTGAAAATAGTTTTGTATATTTATAAGTGTGTATATATATATATATATATATATATATATATATATATATATATAATAGAAATGTTACCCTTTTTACCATTTGTGAAGCTCATATGTCGACTGAATTCATTTCGGTCCGAATCGTCCCAATCTCATGCCAAGGTTCAACTCCTTAAAATCATAGTCCAACACAAATCCAAGGTTTTCTCAAATATGTTAAAATTTATCACGCACTCCCTTAGAAAATGTTCAGCCATGTATACCTTTTGAAACCCGATTTTTTAGAGTTCAAATCACATTTTACCAATTTCCAGTTTTAAGTCTAAAGGGGGGTCAATCTATGAACGTTTTTAGTAAATCCAAACCGAGCCAACTTCATGTCATGAGGTTTTTACAAATTGATCATTTGTTTCTTTGGGCTTCCTGGCCCAAACGCTAGGTCTCTAAGCAAATTTGTAGTTTTAAAAGTGTAACCCAAGTAATTCATTTGATCATTTTTTTTATTTCTTTGGCTTGCTGGCCCAAATATCAATCTCAATGAAAGTTCCTAGTTCAAAAAAGGTAACCAAAGTAATTTTTCTTAAAATAAATGCCCATTTTAAAACGTAACCAAAGCAGTCTTATACTAAAGCAAATACTCAGTTTAAAAGTGTAATCAAAGCAGTCTTGTACTAAAGCAAATACTCAGTTTAAACGTGTAATCAAAGCAGTCTTGTTGATTATTTTAAAATAACAGCTAAATTGTTTTAAAAGGAGGGGAGGGGCCAATCATGAATCTAAAAACGCAAGTCCAATTTTGAAGAAGGTGTTTCGTCTTGTTTTGTACAAAAAAAAAAAAAAAAAACAAGGTTATCCGAGACAAGGATTTTAGTTCCACTATATATGAGTTTTTTTTTTACAAAACATATAATGACATATACATAAAAAGTAGATCTTTTCACTAGTGGGCTACCCGAATACCCACTAGGCTATTTTCATCCATAGCCAGCCTTCAAACAATATTTGCTTCCCTTGCTCATTCATGATTACTCCAAACACACCTTAGTATGGATTGGGCTTTTATGTGCGCAGCCTTGAAGAGATTGAATTCAAGATTTTTTCCCAACTCCAACCACAAGCACAAGAACACAAACAGCATTGAAACTAAGCAAAACATTTAACTACTCAAAAAGGTTTTCAAGTTTAAGAACTTAAAAACTCTAATTCTGAGTTTGATTTTTTTAGCAATCGTAGTAGATCACTTCTAAAAATCCCATGCTTAAACTGAAAATAAAAGCCCCAATTTATAGGGTTTGGAAATGGTGCAAGTCCCTTGAAAATCGATGTGGGATGAGTGAAAAACTACAAATATATGAACAGCGCACGGCTCAAATTCGTCCAAAAATGAAATGAATGGTCGAGATTGAACCAATTCGTTACATAGAAACAAAAATTGACCAAATTTCATGAGATATGCTCTCAACCAATGAAAATTTTCGACATGCAAACACGGTTAACACAGATGCCAACTAGAAAACACAAAAATTAGCAAAGTAAAGAAGTGGAAAAGCATTTACCTTTGTTTTTTATAAAGAAAAAGCCCAGAAATAGCGAACGCCATTAATGCTTTCCCAAAATGTGTTACAATAAAGTAAAGGGTAGCCTGCTCTTCTTTATTCTTGCCATAAATAGCGAAAGATGGACAGAAGAAAGAGAAAATAATGAGGCGGCGCGAGGGTTTCCTCTGAAACCCTAAAGAACACATTAAATGCCCTTTTAGGGCGGCAGTTTAATCCCGCCTAACACTTATATGGGACGACTATTTGGGCCGAGTCGGTCCATTGGGCTGCCCAATCCAATGTTTAAAAAATGTCCTTTTCCTTGAATTTAATAAAAGGTAGAATAGTTGAAAATTCCTAGAACAAGCATATGGAAATTAATCCAAAAAATTAAGAAATTCAATATTTCATTTTTGTTTTTGCATAATGAAAGGGTGAAATGTTACTAATGTAGTTTTTCATGAATTATTCTAAGTTTGTTTTTTCAAAAAATATGTTCTCCCTTATATTTATTTCAAAGTTCAGGGCAAGTTAAAGAAAATATGGGAGGTTAAAAATAAGGTGTCAACAATTGTCAGTGTATTGAACAAATCAGGCGCGTCTGGCGCCATGATTGGCAAAAAGAGGAGAGACGACGTAGCTTATGTTTCTAGAGCTACTAGACCAAAAATCCGAGGGAAAGAGATGACCCACAAAAATCAAGACAACTACCAATCGCACCCACCAACCAGCTATACAACCACTTCACCCCAATATAGCCTAATGTCTGTGTGCTACGCATAACCTGGCTACCAAGCTCCATCCCCAAATTACCAAATACTAGCACCTGGAAACCAAGCTTCACGACCAAATTATCGAATGCCAGCACCCAATAACCAAGCTCCATAAAATCAGGTTTTCCAAAACCAGCCTCCACCAGTAAACTACAAGGCACCACAAATGAAACCTATGAGAGCATTCGCTCCTTTACCGGAATCAAGGGCAGTTTGTTCGCCAAATTAAGAGACGTTGATCGAATGAATGTTGTTCCACCAAAGCCTGTTAATCCCAAGGATCGATAGTACAAGCCAGATTTCACTTGAGCCTATCATTCTAACCAAGTTGGCCATACCACTGAATATTACACAAACTACAAGATATGATTGACAATCATGAGATTATCCAGGAACCAACACCTCCGAATGTGGACACAAATCCTCTCCCAAAGAATGGAGGGAATCAAATTCACATGAGAGAAAGAGGTGATGAATGGGAAGAGAGCCTTGCGATAATTTGCCTAGATAATGAAGGGTTGGAAAGCACCATCACTTCGTTGTTCGTACAAGAGCGAAAAGAAGTGTCAGGCCTTTTGACAAGAAAATTTAAGATGTCCCAGTCATCTACTATAGCCAAGAAGGAGCCCTTCATGCTCAAGTATCCCTCAACAGTCGCTCGAATTCAGAACGAGCCGTTCGTACTCAAAGCATCAGGGCCAATCGATAATGCACCTTTTGTAATCAAACTACCGCACCTGACGATGGTCAACAAAGGAAAAGAGATAGCCGCTGTGGTTCAGGGTATGACCTGGTTTGGAAGGTGTTCTGTTCCAGAAGATCCTGTACTGAAGCACCACGTCGTGAAAATCCTCAGAGAAGGCCAATCACTGAAGGCGAAGCTGAAAACTTTTGGAGGAAAATGTCAGTCAAGGATTATTTCATTGTTGAGCACCTGCACAATACTCCTGCCAGGATATCAGTAATGTCATTACTACTCAGTTCGTCTCAACATCCCTTGGCCTTAATGAAAGCTTTGGATGAAGTCCAAGTGCCCGCCGGCACTACGAGTGAAACATTGGCTGAGATTTTAGTGTATGTCGTACGAGCGCATAGGCTATCATTTTCTGACGATGAATTACCAAGAGAGGGTAAGACCCACACCAAGGCCTTGCACATAACTATCAAATGCCGTGACAAGATTATCCCTCAAGTGCTAATTGATGGAGGGGCTGGGCTAAATGTATGCCCCGTAACGACTTTGAAATAGCTTTGATATGATGTCAGCAAAATTCGCTAGAGTCGAAAAAATGTAAAAGCTTATGATGGCGCAACCAGCGACCCAATTGGAGAAATAGATCTACGCATACAAATGGGTCCCACAGAGTTCGTAGTGGAGTTCGTCATCATGGATATCAAAATGAGGTACAACCTATTATTGGGACGACCATGGTTACACGCCGCTGGAGTCGTAGCATCTTCATTGCATCAGTCTCTAAAATTCATATGGGATGATCAAGAAGTTGTGATTCATGGTAAAGGAAGTATCCACAACTATCCGAACAATTTTGTACCGGTCATATAGAAGTCACCAGTGGGTACTGATTTCCACACTGTTGAATTAGCCGTGATAGATGGCAGGGGAGATGATGAAGATATCCCTATGGCACTGGTCTACAAAATGGTTGCTATGACTATGATGAAAAGCGGGTTTGAGCCCGGAAAAGGTTTGGGAAGGAACTTACAAGGAATCATAGAACCAGTGAGTATAAAAAATGGGAAGTATCGACTTGGGGTTGATACGTGCCATATGAGGCAGAAGAGGGAGAAGCAGAATATGGACCAAGAGGTCCCATTGAAATGAGAAAGCCATTCCCTCATCTATCCCAGTCCTTCATGGCATGCCCATTGAGTCACAACAACAAAGATCCAGAAGAGGGTTTAAGCACGTTGTTTTGGGGAGAGGAATGTGCAGCCATTATTAAAGAATGCTTTGAAGCATTGGAGATTCATCGTGTTGAGCTAGGGGAAACAACAAGTGGATAGAATTCTACCCCGTTGTTCATTCAGCAGTAGAAAGAATGCTCACTTTCTGAAAAAATGGCGAAAGTCGGCTGTGAGGCTCGGCTTGTCACCTTTTCATGTTTTTTTATTACTTGTTAAAATTGATTTTACCTTATTGATAACCGTGTTATTTTATTTTAGAGTAATAATACAGAGGCCGCAAATAATGTCATGACATGTTACGAAACAAAGTAAAAACAACGACGAACAAAACAACGATCAAGAAGAAAAGATAACTAAACTGGAAGGATTGATAGATGTCGAGGAAGAATATGAGAATAGACAGATGCCAAACCTAGAGGAAACAGAGGTAGTTAATCTAGGAAATGAGGAAATGGTTCGAGAAACAGAATAAGTTTACTTTTGACAGAAACTGAGAAAGAAGGATATCAGAGCTTGTTGAAAGAGTATAAAGATGTTTTCGCTTGGTCATACGCCGATATGTTGGGTTTGAGTACGAACATTTTTGCCCATAAGTTATTGATCCTTGAAGGATTTTCCCTGGTAAAACGGAAAATCAGGCAGCCTAAGCCTGATGTCAGCATCTGAATTAAAGAAGAAGTAGAAAAACAGATTTAGTCGAGAGTTGTGGAAGTGACACCATACCCGACATGGTTAGCGAACATAGTCCCGGTATCAAAGAAAGATGAAAAAATAAGGATCTGTGCGGACTATCGTGATCTTAACCGCGTTAGCCCAAAGGATAATTTCCCACTCCCGAACATTCACATACTCATTGATAACTGCACCAAGCATGAGGTGCAATCTTTTGTGGATTGTTATGCAGGCTATCATCAGATACTGATGGATGAAGCAGATTCTCAAAACATGATATTCATCACACCATGGGGGTATATCATTACCGGGTAATGCCATTCGGGCTCAAGAATGCTGGCACTACTTCCATGAGGGCGATAACCGCCGTCTTTCATGATATGATGCATAGAGAGACTGAAGTACATGTGGACGACGTCGTCATCAAGTCCCGAGTGGATGATGACCACCTGGAACATTTGAGAAAATTCTTTGATAGACTTCGCAAGTACGATTTGAAGTAGAATCCTGCGAAAGACGCATTTATAGTGCCTACCAAAAAATTAATAGGATTCATAGTCAGTCGTCATGGTATTCAGTTGGATCCCTCAAAGATCAAAGCAATTCCACAACTCCCACATCCAAGGACAAAGAAAGAAGTCACAAGCTTCTTAGGAAGGTTGAATTACATTGGACGCTTCATCGCTCGGTCCACAGTAATCATAAAACCAATTCTCAAACTCCTCAAGAAAGATGCTCTAACTAAATGGACGGAGGACTGTCAGAAAGCCTTTGATACAATCAAACGATACCTGTCAAATCCACCTGTTTTGGTCCCGCCATGGCCGGGAAGTCCTTTGCCGTTGTATATGTCAGTATCAGTGAATGCTTTTGGGTGTATGTTACCACAAAATGACGAAATAGGCAAGAAATAGAGATCCATCTATTACATCAGTAAGAAGTTCACACGCTGTGAATCCAGATATTCCTTGGTGGAAAAGACGTGTTGCGCTCTAACTTGGGTGTCTCAGAAATTAAGACACTATATGGTTGCATATATGACTCATTTGATCTCAAGAATGGACCCTCTAAGGTACATCTTTCGCCAGCCTATGCTGATGGGGAAGTTGGCCAAATGGCAAATGCTATTAAGCGAGTTCGACGTTCAATACGTCGCATAGAAAGTAGTTAAAGGGCAAGCATTAGCGGAT
Organism: Lycium barbarum; assembly: GCF_019175385.1. NCBI lineage: Eukaryota > Viridiplantae > Streptophyta > Magnoliopsida > Solanales > Solanaceae > Lycium > Lycium barbarum. The sequence continues at coordinate 124,163,515 of NC_083340.1, read as the reverse complement.
TTACTGGCAAGAAGCCCAGTAGATGACAATCCTGTACCTTTGTGGACTTACTTCCTAGACGAAGAAATAATGACAAATGAGGGCGAAGAAAATAAAGATGAATAAGGCTGGAAAGTATACTTTGATGGAGCGGCCAACTTTAAAAGGATCAGGAATTGAAGTCGTCTTGGTTTCAGACTCAAGCCAATATTATCCGGTAGCTGCCAAGTTGAACTTCAGTTGCACCAACAACATAGCTGAATACGAGGCATGTATGTTGGGTCTACATTTACCCCTCGACATGGATGTGAGAGATCTTCGGGTAATTAGCGACTCGGATCTATTAATTCATCAGGTTCAAGGGGAATGGGCTGCCAAAAATAAGAGGATCATATCGTATGTTGGACTTGTGCAAAGACTGGCAGATCGGTTCCAAAAAGTCAAGTTCAAGCATATACCAAGAACACAGAATGAGTTTGCTAATGCATTGGCAACAATAGCATCCATGATTCAGCATCCCGACAGTAGGTACATTGATCTAGTCAAAGTTGAAATCAGAGATCAACCAGCTCACTGTGCTTTTGTAGAAGCAGAGACTGATGGAAAACCATGGTACGTTGACATTAAAATGTTCTTGGAGAAAGGAGAATATCCCGAAGGAATGACCATCAATCAAAAGGAGACTATCAGGAAGTTAGCGAATGGATTCTTTCTCAATAAGAATGTTCTGTACAAAAGAACCCCTGATTTGGGATTAATTAGGTATGTTGACTCCATCAAAGCCACAAGATTGATTGAAGAAATGCATGCTGGAACCTGTGGGCCTCACATGAATAGGTTCGTACTAGCAAAGAAAATCTTAAGAACAGTTTATTACTGGATGACCATCGAGAATGATTGTAGCAAATTCGTCCAGAAATGCCTCAAGTATCAAACTCATGGAGACTTGATAAAGGTCCCTCCGACAGAACTAAATGCTATGATCTCACCTTGGCCATTCTTTGCTTGGGGAATGGATGTCATAGGACCAATTGAGCCAACTGTGTCAAACAAACACCGTTTCATTTTGGTCTCCATAGACTACTTCACCAAGTGGGTGGAAGCGACATCTTATGCATCAATACCAAAAAAAGTAGTCGCAGATTTTGTACGTAACAACATCATATGCCATTTTGGCATCCCAGAATCAATCATAACAGACAATGGAGCTAACCTGAATAACCACTTGATGAAATAAATGTGTGCGCGGTTCCGAATCACTCACCAGAATTCAACCGCATACTGGCCGCAACAAAAACATCAAGAAGATCCTCAGAAAAATGATTGATAACTACAAAGATTGGCATGAGCAATTGCCGTATGCATTACTGGTATATCGCACTATGGTCAGGACTTCAACTGGGGCTACTCCATAACTATTGATATATGGCACTGAAGCAGTGATACCAGCCGAAGTAGAAATCCCTTCACTTCGAATCATACAAGAAGCCGAGTTAGACGATGCAGAATCGATCCGTAAGAGGTATGAGAAACTAGATTTGATAGATGAAAATCGAATGATTGTTGTTTGGCATGGTCAATTATACCAACAAAGAATGGCGCAAGCTTTCAACCAGCATGTGAGAACCAAGGTGTTTCAAATTGGGCAATTGGTGCTCAAACGCATATTCCCGAACCAAGAAGAATACAAAGGAAAGTTTGTACCAAACTGGCAAGGACCCTATATGGTGAGAAAAGTACTATCAGGAGGAGCCGTGGTACTTGTTGAGATGGATGGTCAAAAGCGGCCAAGATCAATAAATTCATATGTCATCAAGAGATACTACGTGTGAAGAAGAAGACGACTACGAATATTTAGAGTTTTTATAGTTAATGTTACTTTAATTGCATTACCTTTTCTTGTAATTTTGCATTTTTCTTAGAAAAAACCAAATCCAAAATATGTACGAACTATGCAAGGACCTGATTCCCTATACTTATATGAGGATACGTAGGGGATTTTCAAAGCTCGATTCGCTTTAACCCCAAAAATCTAAAATTATGTATTTTGAACTATGTTACGACTTGATTCCCAGTTGGGATACGTAGGCGTTCTTTTGAGTTCGGTCTCACCAAAAAAAAATCCATGAGTTACGTTTCGACCTGATTCCCGAAATGGGATACGCAGGTGCTCTCCCGAGCTCAGTCATTCCAAACAAAATTCCCAATAAACCTTAGAAAACCTTATAAATGCTTTAGCAAGAGAGAGATAAAAGTACCCCCACAAGGAAACTGGGGCAGAATTGTTTAGAGGGCCTCAAAAATTCTGTAAATATATCAGTTCAAAGGAATGAACTGATTAAAACTTCTACACTGGGGTAGAATTTTTGAGAAGAATCTCAAAAATTCCTCAAGCACAGTAAAATTCAGAATCGACAAATACACACTTACACTGGCACATAATTTTTTAGAGGGTCTCAAAAATTCCTTTGATATAGTAAAATTCGAGTTGGTACAAAGATGTATACAAACTGGAGCAACATTTTCAAAAGGGATTCAAAAATTTTACAAGTCGAGATCAAGAAGAAGAAGAAGAGACGGAAGACCTTGTTTGAGTAACTAATGCCATGATATTAAAAGGGCGTGTATAAAATATATCATTTTTGAAACATATATAATATAACAAATATACATATGTGTTTTCCGAAATCATCGCCCAAAAATTTTCAACTTTGTTAAAAAATAAAAAATAAAAAAATTGGAAATTGAGCATTCCTTCCTGCCGAAGTGTGAACGGAAGAAGTCCATGTGCAGGGAGAGCG